>NC_090829.1:4020250-4329500 GCF_028021215.1 Eschrichtius robustus
TCCCAATCCATCCCTCCCCCACGCCCCCTCCGCCTTGGCAACCACAAGTCTGTTCTCTACGTTTGTAAGTTTGTTTCTATTTCATAGATAGGTTCATTTTCTTTCTTTTTTTTTTTTTGACCACCCCATGCTGCCTGCATTGGAAGCATGGAGTCTTAACCACTGGACGGCCAGGGAAGTCTCCCACAGATAAGTTCATTTGTGTCACACTTTAGATTCCACATATAAGTGATATCATATGATATTTGTCTTTCTCATTCTGACTTACTTCACTTACTATGATAATCTCCAGGTCCATCCATGTTGCTGCAAATGGCATTATTTCATTCTTCTACGGCTGAGTAATATTCCATTGTATATATGTACCACATCCTCTTTATCCATTCATCTGTCAATGGACTTCTAGGTTGTTTCTAAATAGGATATATTATTAAAAAGAATGTGACTGTTTATGTTTACTCTTTTAATGTGATTACTAGAAAGCTTAAAATTACATGTGTGAAAAATGACATTTGTGGCTCACATGACATTTCTATTTTAATGGTGCTGCTTAAACCACTGCACTCGAGAGAAAGATGCACTGACCAGGAGGTGCAAGGGGACTGCTGTGGAGACCCACCATGTGGCTGGCTCTGCACTGTCCCCCACACTCAGCTGTGTGACCGGTTGTCTCCTCCTCACCCCACGGAGGACTAAATGGGGGCTCACAAAGGCTAAAGGCCATGCCCCAACCCCCAGCCAGGAGAGGAAGCACCATGTTAGAATTTAGGTTTATTGAATTCGAAAGTCCAAAGGTAGGTCCACCCCCAAGAGGGGAGACCCCCGGGGAGAAGGTCAGATCCAAGCTGCACAGGAACCGTGACAGAAGTTTGGAGACAAGATCCCAGGACAGACTACGAGCTCCATCTTCAAATAGCCAAAGGCTCACCAGTGATCAGACGGGTCTGTGCAGCTCCACGGGGTAGTAGTGCAATTGACAAGAATGAATCTGACTCCATATTGGATCTGTTTCTTTCACTTTCATCTTTGTAGTCTATTGCTTTTGTTTCCAGTTAAAAATGTTGCCTAGGGCCTGAAATATACAGGATAGCCCATCCCCAAGGCTCTGACCTTTAAGGGTGTAACACTTTCTATTCATATAGAGATAAAAAGTTGCAGAACACAGAATAACATGTGTCTTATTGGAGGTTTACAGGAACATCGTGACCTGACCTGTGACCTGACCTCCGTGGACAGCTGCAAGAACAAAGGATTCCGACAGCAAGAAGTCTGTGACAACCAACCACACCCCCTCCCCTTTTAGTAGACTAGAAGCCTGTGTTCTGACTTGGGTAAGATAGTTCTTTGGGACACTAGTCCACCGTCTTCCCGGATTCCCAGCTTTCTGAATAAAGTTGCTATTTCTTGCCCCAAAATCTCATCTCCCAATTTATTGGCCTCTCGTGGGGCCAGCAGAATGAGTTTGGACTCTGTAACAGGAGTAGAGTCAGCAGGAAGGAGCTGGAAGCAGAAATGTCTCCCTGAGATGGAGGCAGAGTGTTCAATAGTCGGCTACTTTGGAAAGCAGTGAGGGTCAGGTGCTGCAGGAGACTCAGGAAGGCTCTTGACTCTTGGCCAAGTCCCCCAACACCGCCACACAGTGTGGCGGTTCTGGAACCCTGTCCTGTGGAGCTGCTGCACCAAAAATCACCTGGGTGTTAATCAAAATAAATAGGTCCACCTCTGATTTCTATAGGATCAGAGTCTCACGGGGGTGAGGCCAAGTGATGGTCATTTTGAACAAGTGCCTTTAGTTACTCTGATGTGCAGCCAGTACCGAGGCCTCATGCACAGAGGATATTGGAACATCATTGGATAACCATCTTTTCAAATCTCTTCCAATGTTGAAATTCTATTGTTACATGTCAGATAAGGCGTGCCCACAAAATTAGGGTGAGTGAACTTGGCAAGGTGGGTCGTTTCCTTATTTGGCCTGTTTACTAAGTAACAGGAGAATTTCTTTAGCCAAAACAGTCAAACTGCTAGTTGCCCAAATGAATCAACATGAATTAGATATTACTTCTTTTTTTATTTTTGGTCAGTCAGGGGTTCAGGGGAAGGGGCAAGGTAAAAGGAAACCTTTTCTCCTCTCTTCTGGCTAATAGAAATGCCAAACGTCAGCACTCAGTCCTGGGAACCAATTCCAGGCTCTTCTGTCAAAGCCTACCTGGAACTTTGGTTGGCTTTGCGGCAGATGAGGACAGAGAAGGCTTTGCCTGTGGGATGAGACCGTGTTAATCTCCCGGGAAGCGGCTTTCACAAGCTTGATTCGTAGCACACCAGTGACCAAAAGCAACGAGTGCCAAGTCCCTTCAAGTTTGGAGGTATTGTTGGAAACACAGTTGGGACACAGACCCAGTTGGAAAATGCAACAGGGGGAAAACCAGCAGCAGCAAATGGAGAACCAGAAAAGGGGCCATGTGTTGCTGAGAGAAATCCGTGGCACTCAGCTCGAACAGAAGGCATGGCTGGGGACCGAATCTGCTGTTGCAGAACGTCTGCATCACCAACCCCTGGGGCTGCAGGCTGTCCTCCTGGTCGCTCTGAGGACCGCAGCAAAGGCAGAGGAGGGTCCCCTTTCCAAAAAGCAAACGAAATGGTTGTTTCTTTACCCAGAAGGCTAAAGCAAAGTTCATCATTTTACTGTCTTTTTCATTAAAGGATCGCCTGGAGGACAGGTACTGAAGAAATTAACAAGGAGGCTGACAAGAGTCCAGGTAAAAAGTGAACACGGAGTAGCAAATGTCTTAACTCGATCAAGTCTAAGCCAATGGCTGCTCGGTCAGGAAGAGGCATGAATGCAGAGCAGCCAGTGATCGGTTCCCGCTTCTCCTTTTCTCGCTGAAGGGCGTTCGTTTGTTCTTTGCTTCATTCAGCTATTGAACACGGACTTTTTTTCTTTTTTGATTAATTAATTAATGAATTTATTTTTGGCTGCGTTGGGTCTTCGTTGCTGTGCGCGGGCCTTCTCTAGTTGCGGCAAGCGGGGGCTACTCTTTGTTGCAGTGCACGGGCTTCTCATTGCAGTGGCTGCTCTTGTTGCGGAGCACAGGCTCTAGGCGCGTGGGCTTCAGTAGTTGCGGCATGCAGGCTCAGTAGTTGTGGCGCACGGGCTTCGTTGCTCTGTGGCATGTGGGATCTTCCTGGACCAGGGATCGAACCCGTGTTATCTGGACTGGGGACACGTGGAATCCATTTTCCCCCCTCTTAAACTCAATAAAGTCATTTGTTTCCACTCCTCCTAGCTTATCATATTTCTGGCCCAGTTACAACTGTTTTACCATGTCTTTTGGATAATTATATTCCGGTTCTCACAGTCCTCTGCAGTTCTGTGTTCAGATGATCTTCTACACACGTAAGGGGCTGCCATCATTTTGGACTCGTGTCTGCAGTTTGTGATCCTAGACAAGTGACTCTCATGTGGACACACTTTGGAGACTTGTCCACCTCTAGAAAGAGTGGGGAATCACTCGGGGATGCAGTTGGTAACAAAAGCTCCTGTGTATTCCCAAAGTAGGAATTCTATTGGGAATTGAGAAATCCAATGTAGTCTGACTTTTTTTCAAGGAAGTGGTTCTTGTTGTTAAGGAGTAAACCCTATAAGTTCTCATCATACACACACACACACACACACACACACAGATTTGTAACTTTGTATGCTGATGGATGGTAACTAAACACTGGGGTGATTGTTTCACAGTATTTACAAATATTGAATGTTTATGTTGTACACCTGAAACAAGTATGAAGTGGGGTGGTTTTTTTTTGGTCTTTTAAAAAATTTTTTATTTTCTATTGGATTATAGTTGATTAACACTGTTGTGTGAGTTTCAGGTGTACAGCGAAGTAATTCAGTTATAACATGATGTTATATATCATTTATACCTCAATTAAAAAAAACTGTTTTCAGGGGGAAAAAATCGTTCTCAAAGTCAGATCTCTAGTGGCTGTGAGCTAATGCAAAAATTCAACTGCTCTCACTGGCTTTTATGGTGATGTACCACTCAGACCCACTTACTAGTAATTTATGCTTGAGCAGAGAACTGTCTTCATCCTAAGAGGTCTGGCCGTGACAACATTTGGCATCACTACTTTGACTTATTTTTTTCCTAACAAAGAGATTTTATGACCTAGTATGCATTATGTTCCAGTATGAATTAAGCACAGCTCCAGCTAAATAAGACAGGCACATCGACGGGTGAGTAACAATGCCTTGCTGTTACCTAGTTGCTGCTGGAAGGTTGAAATGCTTGGCCTTTGGCGTCTTTGGTCTCAACCAAAAGGTCTGGAACTGGAAAAGGTGGTGAGGCACTTGTCGAAGACAATGGGATGGAGGAGAAACAGAACAAGTCCTGGAGTCAGACCACTTTGTGTTCCCACCTATGGCTGCACAGGGCACCTGGGGAAGGGCTCACGGCTGAGTCCAGCGTGCACTCTGCTGGCCAAGCCCCATCCATCAGGCCGTGTCTACCCAGGGTGGGGAAGTGCCAGGAGCTGTCTTTTTCCTCTAGTGCACATGAAGGCATACAGGACACCGGCCGCCCTATAGTATTGTTACATCGCAGTAGCAGAGTGACTTTAGGAGAAATCTTGCTTCTCGCCTGCAATTGTAGAGTCATCGTTCCTCTTTGGCTGGGGTGGTATAGAGTAACCAGATCATGTGTGTGGTATACAGTCATGGTCTGGTCCCAGCCCAGAGCTCAGATGGTCGTGTGACTGGGGCAAAGTGACTTCTGCCTGAGATGGCCTGGTCCAGCTGCATCTTGTTTCATCTCTGTGGCAAAACAGAGGGGTAAAGGTCTTTGGAGACAGACAGGCTGAAGTATCAGCCCCAGTTCTGCTTCTCACTCACCGTGTGACTCAGAGAAGCCATGGTACTCCTCTTGGTCACCTGTTTCCTCATTTAGAAAATGAGTACAAATAAAGCTTATTTCAAAGGGCTGTTGAAAAGAGGAAATGAAGTAATCAACACATCTGGCACATTTTAGGTGCTAGACAAACTCGAGTTCTTTCCTCCTACCCCCAACCCCTCCCACTCTAATTCTCTGTTTTATTCCACATTTACCAAACTCCACCCAAAGAGAGGTGGTGTTGCCACACACACACCCACCCCCCTTCAACAGGGCTCTTTCCTTAAGCCAAAAAAATTACCTATGGCTTTTCCATGTAAAGGTTTTTTTTTTTTTTTTTGGCCCCACCTCGATGCGGGCGGGATCTTACTTCCTCATGCAAGGATTGAACCCGGACCCTCAGCTATGAGAGTGTGGAGTCCTAACTACTGGACCATCAGAGAACTCCCTCCATGTAAATTCTAAATGAATCAAATAACCACTTCATATGCTTACTATATCCTGGCCGCCGTGTAGATTAATTGGGTAGGAAAGGTAGGAAGAAGATACAAAAAATGGCACTAAATAAAGAGCCCAGAAACCATCCTAAATATGTTAGGGGCTTGAGATGTGATAGCAGTGACCCTACAAATCAAGGGTATTGGAACAGCTGTTTATCCCAATGGAAAAAACAAAATAAAGTTAGATCTCTATCTCACCCATCCTGATGGGACTGAAAACCTATATGTGAAAAACAAAACTTGAACTCAAATGAAAAAGTGGATACATCTGAGTTCATCGAAATGAAAAACATCTGTACTAGAGCAGACATCATAAAAGTGTTAAAAGGCTGATGGCAGGCTAGGAGATATTTGCAACAAATAAAAACAGATTGAAGGATTATATTCAGAATATGCAAAGAACTATAAATTCATAAGAAAAAGACAAACTTTGCAGTAGAAAAATAGCAAAGGACAGGGACGAACAGTGCTCATAAGAGGACATCAGGATGGACAACATCCCCAGGTGAGTGTGTGTCCAAGCTCTCAGCAGCAGGGAAATGAAAAGTTAAAACCCCAAAGACTTCCCATTGGGTTAGGGGAAATCAAAAAGTCTGACAAAACCAAGTGAGAGCAGGTGGGGGAAGGCAAGCATTTGAGGCAGGGCTGGAGGAAGTGTTAAGTCTGTGAAGGGTTTGGCCGAGCCATTGGGTCATACCCAGGAAAGCTGAATCCAACTGAAGTCTGGGAAATCGCAGCATCGTTTGAAATATCGAGAAATTGGAAACCACCTGAACGGCCATCACGTTGGGAATAACGACAGTGACAGCGGGAACATCCCGGGGTAGTGGGGGAGAGGGACATGAGGGGAGGGGGCGGGGGACACACACGGAGGTCCCAGGAATGAACGGATCTGCTTGTGGTCACGTGGTTGAGGCTCTGGGATGAGTGAAAACAGCAACTCCCAGCAGGAGGTGGGATCCCTGTAAGGGATGTCACAGCGACACGGCGCCCCAGTTATAATGCACGTCCATGCAGGGAAAGGATAGAACCAGAGCCAGAAGCACACACGCTAAGTCTGTGATCAGGGGGGCCTTGGGGAGGGGACCGGGGACCAGGGCGGAGGGTTTCATTTTATCTGTAATGTTTGTTCTGTGGCTTTTAATTATTTAATAAGTGTCAGCATTTGTTTGTTCCTTCTAGGTGGTAGGCATGCTAGTGTTGTTACTGTTTATTGTAAAAAATTGTACTAGAAAGTATTACGCAGAACAATGGAACTTTGAAAAGCAGCCATGATCAAATGTGAGGCTTGCCGGGCGGGATTTAGAATAGTTAATAGGATGTTAAATTACTGGGTTGGCCAAAAATTTCGTTCCAGTTTCTGCATAACATCTTATGCAAAAACCCGAACTAACTTTTTGGCCAACCCAATATTTAAAAACTTGATTGGAGAGGAGAAAAGAAAGTGGGGACCCAGCACCCAAAGGCCCTTCTCTGCGGCTGTGTGTGATCATCACAAGTTCACATACTAATGAACGGTTATTTAATCCAGGAACCGAGAGCTTTGCTTCCTATAGTCTGTGGTCAGCAAATGGTTCCACCTGGTTTCTCTTTCTCCCTTCTTTCCCAAATAGTAATTGAATCTAGGCTTAAACTCACATTTCCTTACCCGTAGGAGTTGGTGACCAGGGTTTTTACAACAGCTCATATAAAATTCTTCTGTTATTTATTTGACCTCAGAGCTTCCTAAAAGGTCATGAGTTTATGCTTACGATCCTTGTATGCTGACTTCCAGCGAGGCTGGGTGTATCCAATAACGCCCCACCATCCGCGCCAGCATCCTCAAGTGCCGCTGGCTGCCAGGGTTGGGTGCTGTGAGTGAGAAACACACAGGGAGCCAATGGATACACTGTCATTGCTATAGCTCTATTTACATGAAGCACCTTTCCTTTAAAGGACCCAGGGATCCCATTGGTCATAGCCAAGGATTCAGGCATATAACAGATCCAATAACTTGTTATTCAGTACTAAGGATGTGGATACACTAACTACGTACTTGCAGAGCTTAGAAGCGCCATGGAGGATGGAGTGAAAGGCCGGGAATATGAGCCCATCAGGGTGCAGGCAGTGTGGTTCAGAAACCACATGTGAATAATCACAGCCTTAATCAAGTATTTTATGCTTCAGTACATTTGTCATTGACCAATGATTTGTTTCTATGGAGTATAATACCCAAGAATAAAATCCAGAGACTAGGACCTTTATCACGTAATTAAATATTTTTAGTTCTATTTTACACATAATTCAGAGTGGGGTTTGTTTAGAGGAGGTGATGCTTAATTTTATTTATTTATTTTTTATGTTCTAATTTTATTGGAGTAGAGTTGATTTACAGTGTTGTGTTAGTTTCAGGTGTACAGCATAGTGATTCAGTTATATATATACTTATATATTCATTCTTTTTCAGATTCTTTTCCTGTATGGGTTGTTACAGAATATTGAGTAGAGGGTGATGCTTAATTTTAGTTTCTCATAATTTTTTCAGATTGTGTAATATGAGTAACCTAGCAGTCTTCTTTTTTTTTTTGGCCGTGCCACACGGCTTGTGGGATCTTAGTTCCTCGACCAGGGATTGAACCTGCACCCTTGGCAGTGAAAGCTCAGAGTCCTAACCACTGGACCGCCAGGGAATTCCCCCTAACAATCTTCTTTTCATGACTTTTCTCCCTGAGAAAAGTATAACAGCTAAGGGCGAATGCCTTTTCCCACTCCCAGCTCTTAGCAGAGTTCCATTACCTAATATGCAAAAAATTACTTTTTTTTAATTAAGATGGAACTTGACTTAACGGGTGCATGTTTATTGCATCTATCTTTCTGATCATACCCAATGCTTTTAAAGAAAAAAAGCAAGGAAGAATGCGGAAAGAAATATTAAAAGTTACCACGAGCACACCCTCCTTCCCGGAATCTGCCAAGTGATAAAATATAGTAGGTGCGACTGTTCTAACCTACTAAGGCAGCAATTTCATCTACTTAATATTACGTAATCTAGCTGTGGCTTGATGCCCGTAAATGCAAGATGTTCAATTGCTAACTGTGATATATTTAGCTCAGCTCCTCTACCCTGGGCTGGGGACACCCCCCCCCCCCCACCTCACTGCCTTTGGAGCAGAGGAGGTGGGGTCTTTTCGTGGCTGAGAAAAAGGAATGTTCCCTTCCCTCCCCACCTCTGAGGGCACCCCATCTGCAGAAATGGGCAAACCCTCAGGGTCTGTGAGGGCCCCCCTGCTCCCTCCACCACACCCATACTCTTTGGGAGGGAAGTTTCACCAGGAGACAAAATTCTTCAGAGGACAAGTCTCAGGACAAGAGGGTCCTGAGCTGGTGGGTTTCTCCCAAGTGCTTTCTTACTGAGAACAGGTGGACTCCTGAGGTCTGCACAAGGTGTACTTAGAAAGGGAAGGGCACAGAAAGCAGGGTCTCCTTTGGTGATAACATCATGCCTGCCTGTAAATGTCACCGGAGCTGTGTCCAGAGAGCCTGGGACAAGCCCGCCCTTGCCCAGCACTTCTGGGCTTCCTGTCTGCTTTCTATAGGTCGTGCCTGCTTGAAACTGGAAATCAAGGCTCCGACACGTTAACTGACTCTCCCTGAGGCCACAGAACCCCCAGGACAGAGGCAGGTCTGGACCGGGAGCTCTGACTCCCGGCTCTGCTCTGTCTACACCCCGTCACCGTGTCTACTTGGCCCGGGCTGGGTAGGCTTTGGCTGCGGTGGCCAACTGTCCAGCGCCTTCTGTCTGTGCGTCCACCTTGGACCACTGCTAACTGGCCTTACCACGTAGCAGGGGGTGCTGGGAGGATCTTCATCTCACGTCTTCCTGCATTTCTCAATCCAACAGGACAAACAGCGAGCAGCTGGGAGTTAGGCAGACGTAGACTTTCATTCCGAAACTGCTACCTAGCAGCTGTGTATCCTAGGAAACTCTCGTGTCTCAGTTTTTTCCTTTGTACAAATGAGACTATAAATATCTCCTCAGAGTGTGACAATTAACTAAGTTAATGTAGGGGAGTTGCAGGTACAAGATAAAGAGTCACACCTTTTTTTTTCTTTCCTTTCTCTGTTGCCTCTCCCCATGCTCCTCTTCTGAATACTTAACATTTCTTTCCCACCCACCGAAGAGAAAGGTGGTCTGTAATGGTACAATATTAGTAGATTTCTTAGACAATTCTAAATAGTAAAAACCTCATAAAATTGGACTCCATTGAGCCTTGGTAGAAATTTCGCCGGGACGGTCTCTTTGTGGTGTCTGAAAAGAGAGGGTTCGCCAAGCTAAAGTGTGTTTGTCAGGGAAGGCTAGGCTTGTGCTGCAGTAACAAACAGCCCTGACTCACAGGAGAGGTTGCCTCTCCGGGACATAAAGTCCACTGCAGGTCTAGTGGCTCTCCAAGGCTACTGCATCCCTCTGGTGGGGCTGTGGCCCCACCTGTTCTATCCAGTGGTCCCGCCAGCTAATCACAGCCTCCACTCTCCCTGCCGAAGGGGGAGAAAGAAACTGGCGTTTGCGCAGAGGCAGCTTGCCGCCTCCACTGAGAAACAATTCTCATCTCCTCTGCTCACACCACCTTGGCCAAATCTAGCCATAGGGGTTGTGTGCAAAGGGGCCAGGAAGTGCATTTTCTGTGTTTCTGGAGACACATAGCATTACCCTGCCGTATCAGAGTGATTAGGAGTTCAGGAAGAACACATAATTGCAGGTTCAAGTATCTAAAAATGTATTATTCACGTACATAAAAAATTTAAGATATGGAAAACAAACAGCAGGTGACTGGATAAACAATTGTACATCCATACAACAGAATACTAGTCAGCAATAAAAAGGCATGAACTGTTGATCGTCGCAACAGCATGGATAAATCTCAAAACAATTACGCTGCGGGAAAAAAAGCCAAAAAAAGCCAAAGAAAAAGTCATTCATACCGTATAAATGTATTTATTTACTTCTGGGCCACGCGGCTTGTGGGATCTCAGTTCCCAGACCAGGGATTGAACCCGGGCCACAGCAGTGAAAGCCCGGAATCCTAACCACGAGGCCACCATGGAATTCCCAATACTGTACGAATTTATTTATATAAAATACTAGAAAAGGCCAACAAATCCACAGAGTCAGAAAGCAGATCTTGCCTGGAGTCACGGGTGGACGGAGGGGTGGATTACAAAAGGGCACAAGGAAACTTTTGGAGGGTGATGAAAATGTTATCTTGGTGTGGGACTGATTTCACAGGTGTCTACTTACGCCCAAACTGACCAAACTTTACACTTGAAGATATGCAGTTTATGTACCTCAATGAAGTTGAAAAAATGATCTGCTTCAGAATTATTTTATGTGCTATTTACTCCTGAAGCAGTTGTCTCTTTGGGGTTTTCTTCCTATAAAATGGAATCTCGTGACATATTGAA
The DNA here is from genome assembly GCF_028021215.1 of Eschrichtius robustus. Taxonomy (NCBI): domain Eukaryota; kingdom Metazoa; phylum Chordata; class Mammalia; order Artiodactyla; family Eschrichtiidae; genus Eschrichtius; species Eschrichtius robustus. The sequence continues at coordinate 4,031,079 of NC_090829.1, forward strand.
TAGTCTGTTCACCACCACAATGCTCTCTCCTGTTTACTCCTGATTCACCTGGGAGAGACCATTGCCCGGGGCTTTGTGATGAAGAGAAAAATCAGATTCAGATCCTGACTCACCACTTGCTTCCTGTTTGGCCTCAAGCAGCTTAATGAGCTTCTCTGAGTAGCTCCCATATTCGCCCACAGAGTTGGCGTGCAAGTTTGTGAAGTCACCTCCAAGAGCCGGTCAGAGAGGACGCCAAACCTTGGACACCTGCCCCAGGGGTCCCGCTACCTTCCAGACACACCATTTGAAACTTCATATTAGGGTTGTTCCTCTGGTTTTGAAAATGGCTCATCTTGTTTCCAGGCCCTGTACTAAGTGCAAACCAAATTGAAGGGGTTGCCAAAAATGCAGTCAGCAAATAATACATTTTTTTTTTTAAGATTTTTTTTTTTTGGATGTGGACCATTTTTATTGAGTTTGTTACAATATTGCTTCTGCTTTATGTGCTGCTTTCTTGGCCTCCAGGCATGTGGGATCTTAGCTCCCTGACCAGGGATCAAACCTGCACCCCCCCGCCCCCCGCATTGGAAGGCAAAGTCTTAACCACTGGACCGCCAGCGAAGTCCCTCAAATAATATTAAAAAAAATCAACATTAATATAGAAATCCATGATGAACGCTAAGTCAAACATTTAAATAAAAGATAAGGCTCAGTCCTGTCCCAATTCCTTTTCAAGCCCTTTCCCCAATGCTGGCAATTCTCACTGAAACTAATTCCTTCACACCCGAGGTATTAAACGTAAATACCCCTGGAATGAATGATTTACATCTCAAGATTTTCAGGTATTTCTTTAAGAGCAAGGCATGAAGGAACTGGAATAAATAAGAATTGCCAGAATTGGGGGAAAGGCCTGAAAAAGAATTTGGGACAGGACTGAGATGGTCTTTATTTTAATGTTTGATATCTTGATCATCACGGATTTTTGTATTAATTTTGATTTAAAAAAATATTTCATAGCTACTATTTATTTTGATGGTGGAGTTGTTTGTTTGTTTGTTTGGAGATCCCTTCCTTTCTATGCCTGAGGTGAGTGTGCCCTAGTTCCTGTCTGCCAGAAAGACAAACTGGTCCATTCCAGGTTTGCCTGGTAAGCAAGGTCGCAGAGGAAGGTGGTCTGCTGTGTGCGGTACACAAGGGTTGGAAATAGACCCGTGAGTTTTAACTCTTTTTTTCTGCCCCCTTGCAAGCTGTGTGGACTTCTATAAGCTAGGCTGTGGGTCTCCGTTTCCCGAATTGTAAAATGTGTAGGATGCCCACCCCCTACTGTGTGGGGGTTGGGAGGAGGATTACCCCATAGTGGTTAAGAGTACAGACCCTGGAGCCTGGAGCCTGGGTTCAAATCCCGGCTCGGCCACTTATCAGTCGTGTGACCTCAGTTTTCTTCTCTGAGGTGATCAGAGCGGGTGCCAGTACTGGGAGGACCAATTGTGTGGATCAAAGGGGTTAACTTGGAAGATGTGTAGGTGGGATGTGATACAGAGTCAGCACTCAGTAAATATTCTCCACTCTTCTTGTCACCGTGCAGTTGCTCTAAGGATCCAAAATGTCAACATTTGTAAAAGCCCCTTTGCAGGCCACTAAATCCTATTGCTAGCTATTATTATCTCGCAGGGCCTAAAATTGCATCTAAGATCGATGCTTTGGTCACCTCTGCTGCTGGCTGAGTTTTGGTGGAACCCAATTAATTGCAAAGGGTAAGCTCTAAGTCTGAACAGAGGTACATTCATCCCTCGTGAAGACAAGAGGAAGGTCAACTTTCTCAAGAAAACACCCCCGACGGCCCAAATGGCTTTTTTCACATCCACTTCTGGCTTTCCCCCTCCTTTGAAGACAGCACATGTAACCTCCTTTGCATAACTGAATCTTCACAGGTTTACAGACCCATAAAAGAAAGCAGCTAAAAGGGAACCGCGCCAAGGAAGCTGCTTAGAAAAGTAACTGTGAGTTTCGGAGGTGGAGGACTTCTGTTAATCAGAAACTGAAGCTGAGCATTTGAAAATGTAAAAGGACGCTCAGGTGCTTGTTTTCTGGGTTTTTGTCTTTTAGGTAATTTGAACATTTCCATTAATAGAAAGGAAAAAATAAAAGGCAGTGAGGTTTTCCTGGGTCCAACTCCTCTCTATAGATCTTGAAAAATAACTCTTGGACTAGAACTTATAATTAAATCCCTATGGATTTCTATTTCCCCATCAAGGGGCTGCAAACTGAAAACTCAGGAACAATAGGAGAATTTCTTAGGGCAGAAATAAAAACGATAGATGCAGAGACTGCCTCCATTATACAAACACATAGGGGGAGATTTAGTAAGTGAGGACTTGATTGATTCCACCCTATTTGGTAGATATTAGAGAAACTTAAGTTTGAATTTGAATTCCTGATTCCTTGGGAGAGTAGCAAAGTTTAGTTTATTTTTAAATTTTTTTACTGAAATACAGTTGATTTACAATGTTGTGTTGATTTCTGCTGTACAGCAAAGTGACTCAGTTATATATATATATATCTATATTCTTTTTTATATTCTTTTCCATTATGGTTTACCCCAGGGCATTGAATATAATTCCCTGTGCTATATGGTAGGACCTTGCTTATCCATCCTATGTATAATAATTTGCAGCTACTAACCCCAGCCTCCCACTCTATCCTTCCCCCATCCCCTTGGCAACCACCAGTCTGTTCTCTATCTGTGAGTCTGTGTCTGTTTCATAGACGTGTTCATTTGTGTCGTATTTTAGATTCCACATACAAGTGATATCATACGGTATTTTAATTTTTTTTAATTGAAGTATAGTTGCTTTACAATGTTGTGTTAGTTTCACATATATATATTCTTTTTCAGATTCTTTTCCATTGTAGTTTATTACAAGATATTAATATAGTTCCCTGTGCTCTACAGTTGGTCCTTGTTGATTATCGATTTTATATACAGCAGTGTGTATCTGTTCATCCCAAGCTCCTAATTTATCCCTCCCCCTTTCCCCTTTGGTAACCATAAGATTGTTTTCTTTGTCTGTGAGTTTGTTTCTGTTTTGTAAATAAGTTCATTTAACATTTATTTTAAAAACAAAATCCCCTTGACTGTTTTATCTAAGTGAAGGCAGACAAGCATAAGCCTCCTCTTCCCCGCAGGGAGTGACGCCCCCCAGTGCTCCTGAGACCCCCAACTCCCACTGGGCACCACCCCCCCCCCCACCCCGGGCCGGAGCAGCGGGCAAAAAGGGACCACCGTGGAGTGGTGATGGGACGGGGGGAGACTCCCAGAGGACACTCCGGAGGAGGCTGGTACGGAGGGCTCCCCACGGCCTGGCCCTTGCTTCGCCTGCAAGTTCAATGCAGAACAAACCCAAGGTGGGCAGTGAGTCACTGAAGCGTCATGAATAACTGGAGATAATTGCCTCAAAGGGGAAAAGCATTTAAGCAGGATACTTCATATGACTGTTCCCACAGCCCAAGGGAAAAGGGAAAAAACTCAAAACTCTTCGGCAAGGTTCCGCATGGGTGGAGGGGAGTTGATGGCATTGTTCTACTGCCTTAGGTTCACCCTTCGTTTCTTCTCTATACTCAGCCTCTGCACAAACCCTCCCACACTCCCACCCTCCTCAGGAAGGAAACCCCACCTGCCACCTCAGGAGGTGGTCTGGTCTGGATCTGTGCAAACACAGGACAGCCCTTTCCCACAGTCTGGGTTACTGTCTGGAACACTCCAGAGAGCGCTGCGGCACCCACATTGCACTTAAGTTCTCTCTGCCTGTGAGGTCAAGTATACCTCTTTATTCCTTCTGGATTTTTTTTTTTTTTTTTTTTTGTATTCCTTCTGGATTTTGTTGTATGGCTCAGCTTGTGAAGAAGATTTACGTTGTCATCAAAATGTAAATGCTAGGGATTTCCCTGGTGGCGCAGAGGTTAAGAATCCACCTGCCAATGCAGGGGACACAGGTTTGATCCCTGGTCCAAGAAGATCCCACATGCTGCAGGGCAGCTAAGCCTGTGGGCCACAACTACTGAGCCCACGTGCCTAGAGCCCGCAAGCCACAACTACTGAGCCCGCGTGCCTAGAGCCCACGCTCTGCAACAAGAGAAGCCACCACATTGAGAAGGCCGTGCACCACAAGGAAGAGTAGCCCCCACTCGCTGCAACTAGAGAAAGCCCACGCGCAGCAACGAAGACCCAACGCAGCCAAAAATAAATAAATAAAAAATAAATAAATTTATTAAAAAAATGTAAGTACTAAGTGTTGACTCAACCAAAACTTGTGATGTCACTAAGTCAGGAAGCCAGAGAGAGGGAGTGACTGAGTGTGAGTGGAGGTGGGGAGGGGCACGGGGCAGGGAGGGGAGGTGTGAGCACGCTAAATCCTTATTTTCTGCACTGGGAAAAAAAAGATGATATCTAAAATGGAAAAATCAATGATTTTTCTCTTTATTATGGGTTGTACGTCCTTGCTTTTCTGCAAGCTTGATGATTGTTGATGTGGTTCTAGACATCGTAAATTTTACCTTGTGGGCTGCTGGATATTTTTTGTATTCCTATAGGTATCCTTAACTGCCTTCTGGTATGCAATTAAATTACTCAGTTTTGTTTGGTCAAAAAAAAAAAAAAAAGGACAAATCAAGAGATAACAATATCAACACATGATGAGAAATAGAAGTATAAGCACCAGAAGAAATGGCTAGAAGATCTGAAAGTGATTGCCTCTGGAGAGTATCTTTAGAGACAAGGAGAGTATGGTGGGAGACTGCTGGTCCATAATTGAACTCTTGACACCAAACACATCCGTGCAATGAACATAAATGAAAAACAAAGGCATCCTTCCCTCTCAAAGGTCACCTCTGAGCCAAACAAAACCTTGACGTGACCCCTTGCCTACGTCTGATTCATAGACAGGCTGTGTATCCATTTCTATCTCAAGTTAGTTGGGAGTGAAGGGGTAACGGGTTTGGTCAACTTGTTGGAGGTACATCTCCTGGTGGCTCATTCATTATACCATCTTCTTGGCAGTAGAAGTGACAAAGAATTTGTTACCATTTATCTTTTAACGAGCTGGTATCCATTATGCTCGGAAGAACAGCGACATTGCTTATAACAAAACGTACGTGTGGAGTCAGTACAATATCAGGAGCTTCCTGACCAGGAGGATGGAGAAGGCCATCCTCACCTGGAGTGTTTCCAAAGGGACCGGCCACAGGTCTCTGGAAGTGTTCCTTTCACCGCAGGTGGGAGGCTAGGACAGCTGCCCTCCCGATTCCGTCCAGGTCTCAGATCTTAAGTTTTCTGATAAAAAGGTCTTAGACTTTTGTTGATTATACTGCTGCACTCACATCCTTTTATCCACAGTATGAGAATTCACAGATGTTCAGCATCCACCCACACCGTTCCCACAGGTAGGGGACATTTGTACTGTGATAAGATAACATTGGAAGCCATTACCCAGCATATATTTGTTTTATGCAGTCATCATTACTGCCTATTTTAAAACAACGGGGGGAAAGTACCGATGTCAGCCTGAAAACAAGTAATAAATCTGCCTGATTGGGCTTGAGTGTGATTTGTGAAAGCCTATTGATGTTCTGGAGAACCTGGTTGCACAGGAAATGGCCCAGCTCTGAACTCAGGGAGGAAGCATGAAAAGTCAAAGACAAGCTTCTGAGTTAGTTCGGCATGTCTGAGCTGTTCTTATAACATTTGAAATACGTGAATCAGCGATCCCAGTGAAAAGACAGATTAATTGCAGGGTGTGGAGCCAAGAGTCACACCTTGGTTCCCAGCCCAGCTCTGCCTCACAGGCTATGCAACCTCGGGCAAGTTACTTAATCCCTTCGGATACTGGCTTCCTCGTCTCTAAAATGGGCATCACATCTGGAGCAGTTAGGTGCTTTCAGTGTAACAGAAAATCCAACCCCATTGGCTTTAAGCATAGGACATTTGATGGGCTCACACACCTGGGAGTCTGTAGATTGCAAGGGCTTCGGGGCAGCTGGGGATACCTCGGTGATGTCCTCAAGGACCAGGGTCTTTCTCACTCTACACTTCTGTCCACAGTGCTGATTTCATTCCGATGGGGTTCCCCTCAGGGTCCCAGGATGGCAGCCAGGGCAATCAGACCTCCTGATTTTCTTGTTCACATTTAGCTGAAGATAGAAACTAGCTTTTCCCGGGGCTTTCTCTCTAGCTCAAGGAAAACAAAAATTCTAGAAGCGCCAGCAAACTTCCGCTGAATCCCATTGAGCCAAATTGGTCATAAGCCCATTTCTGAACCCATCACTGCCAAGGGCATAGGATTACTTTGATTTGCTTGGATCAATCAGGACCCCCCAATGGATCTGGCATCCACACCCTAACCCTATGGCTACCACACAACAGGGGGGAGTGGAGAAAAGCCCCAGTGCATGTAATAACATCTCCGTCACCTACAAGGTCGCTGGGAGGGGTGAACAACAGGACACTGTGAGAGCTTCTGGTAGGGGGACAAACAACCAAAGTCACTTCCTTTCCAATTATAGTTCAGCCTCCAAAGAAAATTTAAACGCTTTTCTGGGAGGGAGTGAATGAACTATGTCATCTGTATGGAATGGCTCACCAGGCTGAGCTATTAGAAAGCCTTCCAGGCCACCTTAGTCCCTGAGAGGTGACTGGAGGCACAGCAGGGTCCAGGCTGAACTGCCCCACACGGAGTCTGCACGGAGCTGAAGTGCCAGCGGCAGGGGCTGAGCCGACTCCTTTCTCTCTATAAGTCCCCCAGCAGTGGTGGCCACATGACCCAGCTCTACTCAATGAGATGCAAGAGAAGGTGCCTGCCAGGCTGCTGGGAAAGTCTGTGGATTCTCGATGGAGATGTCGCACCCCACCCTCGCCCTGCTGACTGAAGACGCGGTGGCCGCAGCAGCTATAACATCTCTAGACCACGAAGGTGTACCCCCAGTATAGCAGTGACACCAGCCCTGATGCCAACAGATGCCCACCTCATTCAAACCTTATTTGGGTTGAGCCACAGTGGCGGCCTTGAAAACCCACCGTGCAATCTCCTGCCGCAGTGGGCGTCATGGGAGGCTCTGCTGTTTCCCTTCTGAGTCCATCACCCCATTCATGGTGAGACAGGCCTGGGACCTGGGCCCCTTTGCTGCAGGGCTTGCACCTGGACAAACATCTCCTTGAGCAACAAAATACAAAGAAACTATAAGGGACTAAAAATAACTGCGTGCATGCTCAGTTGGGGCAAATTGTGGACAACAAGATACAAAAAGATCAAAAAGTCCAACTGCCACTTCTGAAGAGCTGGGAGCAAAAGCAGGGCACTGCGCATGCCCCCTGCACTCAACACCGCCTAAGGGGCGGGCAGACCACCCCTCTGGTCCAACCCCTGAACCTATCCCTACCGTCACCCCATAGAAGGAACCAGCTCGCAGCATTCCTTCCCCTCCCCCCCCCCCCCCCCGGAGCAAATGAGCAAGGGAAAGTGTTACTTGTTCTCACTCCCCCCTGCTGCAGCAGGGGCCCCAATAAAGCCCTGCCTAAATTTTGTATCTGGCCTCTGATCAATTTCTGTTGATTAAGGAGACCAAGAACCCTGGTTAGTAACAATGGGAGGCCACGCTTCCCATGGGCCTGGCTGGTGGGTCGGAGCGGCTCATCCCCGTGAGATGTGGCCAGTTTCCCACAGGCAACGCTGGATCGGAGACTCCCCCATCACCCTGACCGAGCCCGGCTTGGACCTGCACGGCAGACTGAGGGTTCCTACAGGAAAGCTTGAATCCAGGGAGGCGCGACAGTGTTCCCTCAGGAACAGCCGAGGAGCAGTGGAGTGGGGCATCTGTGGAGGTGGTGTGGGTGCAATGGGGGTCATTGAAGGAGAAGGACTGGGGGCGAGGCGGGCACAGAGACCCTGGGGAGTTCTCCCACGCACCGCAGTCAGGAGGCCGTGCCTTCATGCAGGTGAGATTCAGGAGTGAACAGGAGGCAACCCCCCTTTCCAAGAATCGGCTGCCCCAAGTGGAGATACAGCACCCAGTGCCCAGGAAAGCGCGACTGCAGCCTCTCTGAGCGCCTCCTCTAACCCGGGCACAGGGGCAATCCTCTTTCAAACACACACACTGCCGTGAAAGAAAGAAAAGCAGCTCCTATCTGAGCAGTAACTGTTGCTAATTCTGTCCCAGACATTATGTAGAAAGAACCTTAACCACCAGGAGTGTTGTGAATTTCTCAAAAGGCTAGAAATTCAATCGATCTCCCCCAGCTAGAGGAACGGGGCCCTCCTGTTTGATGTGCAAATTATAACAAGAGTGTTCATTACACCAAAGTGGGAATTTACAAGCTGCCAATGCGTATCTCAAGTGAGAAGCAATTTGAACACAAGCGTACACTTAAAGCTATTTCCAGTGTCTTCCGGAAATAGAAACACCTCTACAAGCTCAGTTTAAGATCACGAAAGCTCTTTAAAAACTCTACTCGGGATATTGGAAGCTTCCCCCTCTTCTGGATATGGCAATTATATAACTTCCTCCACTGTAAATCACAAGGAACAGAGTCGAGCAGGTGAATCACACTCTTTTTTACAGACAAGACATAAATTACCGTAATGACGAGACAAGACGTAAATTACCGTAAAGACGTCCAATCCCCAAATTCCAAAGCGCTGTCATCTGATAGAACGTGCTCGTCTCTCTTCCCACCTGTTGTTATTCACAGAACTCAGCTTCTACAACTGGGATTCAGATGGAAACCAAGGCCCTGCCCTCTAACCACGAGGCACGTGAGGCCACGATGGCCAGCTCTACTAATTTTCCAAGAGAAGCTGGAAATCCTCTTTTTTTGGTTGGGGGGGGGGGGGCGCGGAGGTTGATAAGCTTTAAAAAATTTTTTTTTAAATTTTCTTTTGGAACTCTCAGGATAACAGGGTGAAGAGATGGGGCCTCAATAACAGCAGGGATCTGCCGAACCAAATACGGAGCTGCCTCTGCAGAATGTTTGTGCAATAGTACTGCCATTACTTAAGCCGCTTTATTAGGAGATTCTTTTATTTCTAGCTAAAAGCTAGAGAAGTTCTGAGAGCAAGTGAGGTGGGTGTTACGATCTTGCAGGAATTAGCGAACTTTTCTTGAAGAAGCTAACACAGAGCTGGGTCTCTCAGGTTTGGAAGCAGTTGCCAGTGGCCAATGAACAGGGTGGAAAAGCCCTGAATAAGGAACAGATTCTTTGATCTTCTGAACACTGGAGAATAAACTCTTCATATACAGTGGAAAAAAAAATTGTATATTGGAGCATAGTTGATTTACAATGTTGTGTGAGTTTCAGGTGTACAGCGGAGTGATTCAGTTATACATATTCATATACCTATTCTTTTTCAGATTCTTTTCCCACATAGGTGATTACAGAGTAAAATCTCCTGGTTTTCAATGTTGGCAATTAAGTACAATTTCTGTAAGAACGGAGTGGGTTCCACAAGGCTGGACCAAGTCTCCCATGCGTGACCCCTCTCTGGTTCTCAGAACCCGGGACAAATCCGCAAGACCACACCTGCCCTGGTGTCTCCAGCCGAGCTCCTGGTGGGAGGGCTTCCCGTGACTCTGCAAGTTCTGGTTTCACTGGTTCCCTCCGGCTCAGGCTTTCTCCTTTGTATGCCTTTGCTCAGGCTGCCCTGACAAAATACCACACACCTTGTGGCTTAAACAACAGAAATGTATTATCTCCGAGTTTTGGAGGCTGGAAGCCCACGAGGCCTTTCTCCTTAGCTTGCAAATGGCCATCTTCTTGCTGCCTCTTCATGTGGTCATCTCCCTGTGCAGGGGCCCCTGGTGCCCTTCTGTGTGTCCTCATCGTCTTCTTAGAAGGACACCAGTGAGTGCACTAGGACCCACCTGAATGGCCTCATTTTTAACTTAATGACTTCCTTATTATTATTTACATTTCTCTCTCCAGCAGGACTAGGATCTTCTTTTTTTAAATTGAAACATAGTTGATTTATAATATATAGTTTCAGATGTACAGCATTCAATATTTGTATAGATTTTAGTCCCTTTAAAGTTATTACAAAATAATGGCTATAGTCCCTGTGCTATACCATATATCCTTATAGCTTATCTTTTTTTCTTTTTTTTTTTACTTGGCTGCATCGTATCTTAGTTGTGGCACACAGGCTCTCTGTTGCGGCGTACAGGCTTCTCTCTAGTCTCTCTCTAGTTGAGGTGTGCAGGCTCAGCAGTTGTGTGCATGGGCTTAGTTGCCCATGGCATGTGGGATCTTAGTTCCCCGACCAGGGATCGAACCCGCGTCCCCTGCATTGGAAGGCGGATTCTTAACCACTGGGCCACCAGGAAAGTCCCCAAGCTTATCTGTTTTATACATAATAGTTTGTACCTCTTAATCCCCTACCCGTATCTTGCCCCTCCGCCTTCCCTCTCCCCACTGGTAACCACTAGTTTGTTCTCTATATCTGAGTCTGTTTCTTTTTTGTTATAGTCACTAGCTTGTTGACTTTTTTAGATTCCACATATCAGTGATATCATTTAGTGTTTGTCTTCCTCTGTCTGACTTATTTCACTAAGCATAATGCCCTCCAAGTCCACCCACGTTGCTGAAAATGGCAACATTTCATTCTTTTTATGGCTGAGTAATATTCCATTGTATATATATATATATATATATATATATATATATATATATATATATACCATATCTTCTTTATCCATTCACCTGTTGATGGACACTTAGGTTGCTTCCATGTCTTGGCTATTGTAAATAATGCTGCTGTGAACACTGGGGTGCATGTATCTTTTTTGATAGTGTTTCCATTTTCTCCAGATATATACCTAGGAGTGGAATTGCTGGACCATAGGGTAGCTCTATTTTTAGCTTTTTGAGGAATCTTCATACTGTTTTCCACAGTGGCTGCACCAATTTACGTTCTTCCCAACAGTGTACAAGGGTTCCCTTTTCACCCCATCCTCACCAACATTTTTTCTTTGTAGACCTTTTGATGTTAGCCATTCTGGCGCATTCTGAGGTACTGGGAGTTAGGACTTTAACGTGTGAATTTTCTTTTTAAAAGTCTTTATTGAATTCGTTACAATATTGTTTTTGTTTTACATTTTGGTTTTTTTGGCTGCAAGGCATGGGATCAAACCAGGGATCGAACTCACACCCCCTGCATTGGGAGGTGAAGTTCCAACCACTGGACCGCCAGGGAAGCCCCAACATGTGAATTTGGAGAGGGACATAATTCAGTCCATAATACTCTCTACCTCACTTAGCCGTGTCTCAATTCCTACCCAAAGGTGAGGGGAGTGGGAATATGGTCATACCATACTGTTGAATTTCAAGAAGACCTAAGACCAGATCACTCCCTCACTAAACTTGGAAGCACTGAACTGATGTCTTCAGAACTGTCTTGAACCCTCAGACAACTCCACAGCCCCTTCCCACTCTCCCACCTTCTCTGCAGGTCTGGGGTTTATAAATAGAAGTCATAGGCTCCTATTTCATAACACACTGTGGTAGGTAGCCTCCAAAGACAGCCACCCGTTAACTTCTTCCATTTCTGACTGAGCACATCACCTCTCCCATCAAGAGGTGGAGACTACGTGCCCTCCTCTTGAATCCGAGTTGACTCCGGTGACTTGCTTTGACCAACAGCATGTAGTGGGAGTGATGCCCTGCCAATTTATCACCTAAGACGCCTGCAGCTTCCACTTTTTCCCTGTTAGAACCCTGAGGCCACCATGCTGTGCCGAAGCCCAAGCTAGCCTGGTGGAGGGGAACAAAGATGCCCCAGCCAACAGCTCCAGCCTAGCCAACAGCAGATTACAGTCACGCACGTGACCCCGGTGAGATGCCAGGCTAGTGAGAAATAATAAAGCATGGTTGTTTTAAGCCATTAAGTTTTGGGGGTAGTTTTTTATGTAGCATTACTGAAACACCCCTTCTCAGAGACAGCCCTCCCCTGTTCTTTCTATGAGTTTAACAATATTATTCCAATTACTATGCTCAGTTCAATGTTAGAGAATAAAATGATTTCCTTCATATAAAAGAGAGGTGAACTGAATTGTGGAAATTTCTTACAGTCATGTCTTCTGTTGCTCTCCAAGCCTTTGTTATACATGGTGTTATGTGTAGACACTATATAAGAGGGTTATTTTTCATATAGAAGATGCAAGCTACATAGACAGAGACGAGGCATTTTTTTAAAATTAATTAATTAATTAATTAATTTTGGCTGTGTTGGGTCTTCGTTTCTGTGCGAGGGCTTTCTCCAGTTGCGGTGAGCGGGGGCCACTCTTCATCGCGGCGCGCGGGCCTCTCACTGTCGCGGCCTCTCGTTGCGGAGCACAGGCTCCAGACGCACAGGCTCAGTAGTTGTGGCGCACGGGCCCAGTTGCTCCGCGGCATGTGGGATCTTCCCGGACCAGGGCTCGAACCCGTGTCCCCTGCATTGGCAGGCGGATTCTCAACCATTGCGCCACCAGGGAAGCCCGAGACTAGGCATTTTTGATGAGATCAGACTCACTATGGACTTAGTCCAACTAAGAACAAGGAAACCACTGTTGCACAGAGACACTGGGGAGAGTGTCCCTCGAAGTACCACATACAACTCTTGCTCTTTGAAGTTTCATGTTTATGATGTAGTCAGCTGGTCTTCGCTGCACCATATTGCAGTTGGGAGTGTTTTGTTCTTTTGTTTTTTAAATTAAAAAAATGTTTACTTTATATTGGAGTACAGTTGATTTACAATGTTGTGTTAGTTTCAGGTATACAGCAAAGTGATTCAGTTATACATATACATGTATCTAATGTTTTTCAAATTCTTTTCCCATTTAGGTCATTATAGAATGTTGAGCAGAGTTCCCTGTGTTACACAGTAGGTCCTTGTTGGTTATGTATTTTATATATAGTACTGTGTATGTGTTAATCCCAAACTCCTAATTTATCCCTCCCCACCTTTCCCCTTTGGTAACCATAAGTTTGTTTTCAAAGTCTGTGAGTCTGTTTCTATCTTATAAATAAATTCATTTGTATCATTTTTTTAAGATTCTGCATATAAGTGATATCATATGAAATTTGCCTTTCTCTTTCTGACTTACTTCACTTAGTATGATAATCTCCAAGTCCATCCATGTTGCTATAAATTGCATTATTTCATTCTTTTTAATGGCTAATATTCCATTGTATATATACCACATCTTCTTTATCCATTTATCTGTTGGTGGACATTTAGGTTGTTTCCATGTCCTGGCTATTGTGAATAGTGCTGCTGTGAACATAGGGGTGCATGAATCTTTTCGAATTATGGTTTTCTCCAGATATGTGTCCAGGAGTGGGATTGCTGGATCATATGTTGGGAGTGTTTTGTTTTTTAAAGTGAAAACCAAGGCACAGAGAGATTGAATAATTTACTCCAAGGCAAGATGTTGGTAGACTTGAGTGAACCTGGGAGAGTCTTGGTGGCAATATCGAGTCAGGCCTTCTTGGTGTCGACACAGTGTGATGGGAAGGAGTGTGAGGGGCCGGGTGGGTGTGCCATGCCCTGAGGGCCAGGCCTTGTCTTGTGCATCCTTGTAGCTCCTACAACACCTTGGTCCTCAGTGTGCATTAAGTCCCACTGACTCTCACTCTGTGTGTGAAACACTCATGTGGGTGGAGAGACCTGGGTTCATGCTCTGGGCCTCCTACCCCCCGGCTGTGTGATGCTGGGCAGATCAGTAAACGAAGCCTCAGTTTCCTCATCTTCACAATGAGACTGTTAACACTCTTACTGCAACAACTACCAGTACTTCAAACATTGTGCTAAGATAAAATTTAGAAAAGGAATGTGAAAACTCTATCAACTGAAAAGTCAAAAACTGATGTTAGGGACTTCCCTGGTGGTGCAGAGGTTAAGAACCTGCCTGACAATGCAGGGGACACGGGTTCGATCCCTGGCCCGGGAAGATCCCACATGCTGCGGAGCAACTAAGCCCGTGTACCACAACTACTGAGCCTGCGCTCTAGAGCCCACGAGCCACAACTACTGAGCCCACGTGACACAACTACTGAGCCTGTGCCCCAGAGCCCATGAGCCACAACTACTGAGCCTGCGTGCCACAACTGCTGAGCCCACGCGCCACAACTACTGAGCCCCTGCGCCTAGAGCCCGTGCTCCGCAACAAGAGAAGCCACTGCGATGAGAAACCCGCACACTGCAACAAAGAGCAGCCCCCGCTCTCTGCAACTAGAGAAAGCCCGAGCGCAGCAACGAAGACCCAACGCAGCCAAAAATAAATAAATAAATAGATAAATAAATAAAAACAAAAAAAACCCTGATGTTACTATTATGGGATGTCCTGCTTCCTCTCTTGCATTCTTTTTATCATTTCAGGACATAATGTGTCTGACGTAATGCAGGGGAGAGGCCTCCACAGGAAATTGGGAGACTTGGGTTTTAGTTTTATCTCTATCAGTTATTGACCCTGGGCCTTGGGGAAAATCTCTTAATTTTCCTGCGTCTCAGTTTCCCCAGGGGTTACAGTCTTCGAATTCTATGGTTTTCTACAAGGCCATTGCTTCTGAAGGTTTTACGGAATGCCACTAGGCATTTAGAAACAGCCTCCCGATCACCGGCGGCTGAGATGCATATGGCCATGGAAATGGACGAAATTATTAAAATTGTCTTCAATAAACTGTAGTCACAGCTACATACCACACTCCTATATAGGTATAAAAAAAAGATCGGAAGCTCTGGAAATATGTTAAAGTACGCCATTAGAGTTATATTGATATTTGTAAAAATTAATTCACAACTTAGCAGACTCAAGCACTCCTATCCCAGTGGAACAAGTATGGCACAGGTTATTAAATATTGTGGTTTTATTTTCCCCAGAGAAAACTAAATATGACTAGTTTTTTTAACATGATAACTGTTTAAATAGAAAATTATCTATTTTAAAATGTTACATTTGAGTACCTTTAGATTTCAAATTGTATTCTTCCTCAAACTAAAACTTCAAGATTGTTGCTGATATGAGGAAATGTCTTAATTCAGCTCTTTGTCTATTGGGGCCTTTGTATTGGGAAAGAAAATCCATTCCTTTGAGAATATGAAGTTTGCTGTGACCCTGCTGAGTTATGAATAATTTGTGCTATCCAGAAACAGTACTCAATTTAAAAATACCATTTTAAAGACATCATTTGTTGTTTGACTACTGTTTCCTATTTCACACAAAAATTGGAAAACTAGAATAGCAAGCTCTGTTCTCCTGGGACTTATACCCTCATTTGTTTGATGTCTCCTTCCAATTTGAAAATGCTCTATGTCACATATTCATGGTATAAAATGAAAGTGAGCTACCAACATTCTGTTTGATAACTTTGAGGGGGAGGAAGAAAAACTATATGACATCATTTGAAATCTTAAGAAGCAACCAGCATTTGCAATGAGTGCTGCTGTTTTCAGGTACTGTCCACAGGTCATTATTTCCCATCTTTTCTCAGCTCTCAACCCCCCCAAATGGAGTGGTCAAGGGCTCATCAATCCGATGAAATACAGAAGCAAAGAAAGAATCAGTGTAGGGTAGGACTTCCAGGATGGTGAAGTTAGGCACTCAGCAGACCCTCTCTCCAGCAAAACAACTAAACTGGTGAAAATTACAAAAAAGCAATCAAGTCTCTAGAAATTGCTCAAAGGGCATACAGCAAATGAAGAAAAAGTCATTCAAGAAAATCTATTAAGGGCTTCCCTGCTGGCACAGTGGTTAAGAATCCGCCTGCCAATGCAGGGGACACGGGTTCGAGCCCTGGTCCGGGAAGATCCCACATGCCGCGGAGCAACCAAGCCCGTGCACCACAACTACTGAGCCCACACGCCACAACTACTGAAGCCCAGGCACCTAGAGCCCGTGCTCCGCAACAAGAGAAGCCACTGCAATGAGAAGCCTGTGCACTGCAACGAAGAGTAGCCCCCGCTCGCTGCAACTAGAGAAAGCCCTTGTGCAGCAACGAAGACCCAACACAGCCAAAATAAATGAATAAAATAAATAAATTTATTTTTTTTAAAAAAGAAAATCTATTAAACCTTAGAAGGCACAGCGAGCGTCTGTGGCATTTGAAGCGCCCCCAGCTTCCTTACCTGCACCTGCAGCTCTGTAGTAGGCGTGTGCTCCACGGGACCCTCTGCTCTGGGCGGGCCCCAGCTCCCAGCCTGAGGCTGTGGTCTCACTTGGAGGGGCAGGCTCAGGCCCCCCACTCCCACGTTGCAGAAGCTCTCCTCCGGAAGTACAGCCAAGAGCACCAGTCTCCCCTTCCCCACCTGCCCCACTTGCTCCTGGGGTAGAAGCTCTCCTCCAGATGAGAATACTGGGGTCCCTGCCACCCCACCCCAGGCCAGCTCGTGGGCGAAAAAGCTGGAGGTTCCATGCTGCAAGGAATAAGCCAAGAAGACCAGGGCTGCCGAGGTCCCGCATACAGTTGTAAAGATGGGGCGTTTAGCACTCTGGGAAAAGTGGGCGCCTGACCCCAGCGCTGTTCAGTGGTGCAGGGGTTCAGCTTGGGGGTGGAGGGGGGTGGAGGGACTGGGGAAGGCAGGCCTAAGGACAAAGAGCTCAGAGCTGTACTGAGAGGGCTGACCTCATCTGGAGCAGAATGGAGGACCCCACGCCTAGGGGTGCTGCCAGTAGCAATGGAGGTCTTGGAGGAAACTAAGAGGCTGGTCACTTTGATGCAAGGAAAGCAGCAGAGCAGCCAGAAGCGTAACAGGAGCAGGAAGAGGCCACGCAGGAGAGCCTTCCTGGGATCACAGCCAACACTGTGCACATGCTCTGGGCCCAGGGGCCTCGGGGGGGGCAATCAGAGCCGGATGTGGAGCTGAGCGTCCCCCAAGTCTCAAACAGACCCAGCGACGCAGGGGGACCTCACTGACTCAAGGGGCTTAAACACAACCTCTGACCAAACCCTGCCTGAAAACGAAGTCATCCTGAGGTAGGAGATAGCTGGGCCCCTGGGCTGGACAGCTGGGGTTCGTCAAGTGGAGAAACACTGAAGCTGTGTTCTCCCCCAGACACTCCAAGGACAAAGCTAGTGGCAGAAGCCGAGCTCTGCTGGAATAAAGAGATAAGAGGACCACTCCTGAGGTCGAAGAAATGTCCCCAACTGCACAGGAGCAGAAAGACTCCTTGGGGGTCAGAAAGGAGGGTACGCCACCCCATAATAGGTGATGCCAAGACCTCCACAGACCTCTGCGTTGGAATCCATCTGAGCAAAACGTTGCTCACACGTGTCGGGGAGGGTCCCAGGGCAGGTCAGGTGTGAAGAAAGAAACAAGATAACTGGCCAAAGGTAAACAAAGACCCGGAAGGACTGTCCTATATTAGTGATATAAATCACGTCTTTACCGTGTTTCTCATTCAAGACGTCCCCACTCCTTTCTGGGAGTGTATTTCTGCCTTGCTTCAGACTTAAATAAATAAACTGTTTCTCTCTTTCTCTCCCATATGTTGTGCTATGTCTATTATAATAAACGCTGTACCTGTTTTTGCAGTTTTTGCCTCCTTGAAACGTTCTTGCTTTCAAACGGGGCAAGAGCGAGGGGACTTTGCTTCTAGCCTCTAGCCCCTGGTCGACTGGCAGCTAGGTTCAATCCCTGAGCAGGGAAATAAGATCCCGCTTCAAGACTGCTGTCCCTCCAAGAACAATCTGATGCAAGGGCAACTTCTAGGGAACCAGGCTTAGAAACACGATCTCAGTTGCCCCCTGGCAGGCTGGAAGACTGTGTGATGTCCAAGGCTGCCCCCCGCTGCCCCCGGGGGACAGTGAGAGAGGAGCAGTCAGACGACTCTAAGTTACCCCCAAACTGACAGCAACTCCCAGTCACCCACGAATCACCGTACAGTGTCAAAACCTGACCAGCTCTGGGGGTTCGAGCACAGTGTTGACCACTAACTGGCTTATGCACAGCAGAAGTGATTCCTTGGGGACCAGGCCAAAAGGCAAGAGCAAGGTGGCAGAAGACTGAGCAAGGACCTGAGAGCCTGACACTGCGGGGTGCTGGACTTTGCAGGATTATTTCAGTCCAGTCACCAAACCAACAAACCACCCAGCAAACAACAGCAACAGCAGCTACAGGGGTGGGTTGGGGGTCTGTGTGTCAATATCCAGAGTCGCCCCAAAATATGATCTCAAATGTTCAGTTCTCCACAACAATAAATCACAAGACATGCAAAGAAGCAGAACGTGTGACCCACACACAAGAAAAAAAAGCAAACGATAGAGATTGCCTCTGCAGGGGTCCAGAGAGTGGACCTAGCCGACAAAGACGTCAAAACAGCTATTATAAATATGATGTTCAAAGAAGTAAAGAAAACCATGCTTAGAGCACTGAAGTAAGGTATGATGACAATGTCTCATCAAAGAAAATACAGTATCCCCTCCCTATCTGTGGTTTCGCTCTTTACGGTTTGTTACCTACAGCCAACTGGGGTTCAAAAATAGTAAGTGGAAAATTCCAGAAATAAACAGTTCATAAGTTTTAAATGGTGTGCCACTTTGAGTAGCTTGATGAAATCTTGCACCGTCCTGCTCCTTTCCCCCCCAGGATGTGACTTATCCCTTTGCGCCGTGTATCTACGCTGTATATGTTGCCCTCCCCTTAACATAGGAGAAGACATGGTATATACAGGGTTCAGTTCTCTCCTCAGTTTCAGGCGTCTGCTGGGGGTCTCAGAACATAGTCTCCATGAATAAGGTGGGACTACTATATCAATAAAGAGATAAAAACTCTTAAATAAAAAGAACCAAATAGAAACCCTGGGCTAAAAAGTACAAGCTGAAATGCAAATTTCACAGAAGGGTTCAACAGTAAATTTGACCAGGCAGATAAATCAAAAGGAAAATCAGAAAGTACTTTGAGATGAAAGAATAGGAAGATGCAGCGTACCAAAACTTACGAGGTGCAGCTAAAGCAATGCTTAGAGAGAATTTTATAGTGGTAAATCCCTATATTAAGAAAGAAGAAAGATCTCAAATCAATAAACTAACCCTCTACCTTAAGACACTGGAAAAAGAAGAGCAAACTAAATCTAAAGCAAGCAGAAGGAAGAAAATAAGATGCGGGTGAAAATTAATAATGTAGAGAAGAGAAAAACAATAGAGAAAAGAAATGAAACCAAAAGCTGGTTATTTGAAAAGATTAACAAAATTGACAAACTCTTAGGTTAGTTGACCAACAGGGGAAAAAAAAAGACTCAAATTATTAGAATTAGGAATGGAAGAGGGAACATTATTATTGATCATAAAAAATTTATGAGAATACCTTGAAAATTGTATGCCATAATTAGATAACTTAGATGAAATGGACAAATTCCTAGGAAGACACAAAGTACCAAAACTGATTAAAGAAGCAGACAATCTGAATAGCTCTATATCAGGCAAAAAGATCAAATTGGTAGTTTGAAAACTTCCCGAAAAGAAAAATCCAAGTCCAGTTGGCTTCACTGGTGGATTCTACCAAGCATTCAAAGAACAAATAATACTAATTCTTCACAAACTCTTCCAAAAAATAGAAGAGGTAGGAACACTTACCAACTCTGAAGCCAGTATTGCTCTGATACCAAAACCAGACAAAGGTACACAAGGAAAGAAAATTAAAGAGCAATATCCCTTATGAATATAGACACAAATATTCTCAACAAAATACTAGGAAGCATAATACATCAACACATAAAGAGGATTATACGCCGTGAGCAAGTGGGATTTATACCAGCAACACAAGATTGGTTTATATATATTAAGGTAATACACACTATTAATTTAACAAAACATCCATATTAGAAAGGAAGAATTAAAACTATCTCTATCTGCAGATGACAATCTTGTACATAGAAAATCTTAAGAAAATCACTACAAAAACTATTAGAACTCATAAACAAGTTCAGCAAAGTTACAGAGTACAAGATAAATATAGAAATGTCAATGTTATTTCTATACTCTAAAAATGAACATCCCAAAACTGAAATTAAGAAAACAATTTTGTTTACAATAGCATCAAAAAGAATAAAATATTTAGGCATAAATTTAACAGAAGAAACACACAAATTGTACACTGAAAACTACAAAACACTGTTGAAAGAAAGTGAAGAAGATGTAAATTAATAGATAAGGATGATCTAAATCATGGATTGGAAGATTAATATCATTACGATGGCAAGATTCCCCAAATTGATTTACAGATGCAGTGCAGTTCCTATCAAAATCCCAGCTGTTGTTTGCAGAAGCTGATAAGCTGATTCTAAAATTCATATGGAAATGCAAGGGACCCAGGATAGCAAAACAATCTTGGAAAAGAAGATCAAAATTGAAGGACTCACATTTCTAAATTTTAAAACTTGCTTCAAAGCTACAGTAATAAATACAGTGTGGTACTAACATAAGTAGTCACATAGATCAATGGAATAGCATGAGAATCCATAAATAAACCCTTACGATTATCATCAGTTGGTTTTAACAAGGGTGCCAGAATAATTTAAAAAGGAAAGACGAATCTTTTCAGCAAATGGTGCTGAGATACCTGGATATATTATGTGAAAGAAAATTTGGACCCCGACAGCACACCATACACAAAAATTAACTCAAAATGGATTGGAGAGCTGAAACTATAAAACTCCTGTAGGAAAATGTAGAGGTAATTTTTGGGACATTGGGTTAGGTAATGGTTTCTTAGATATGACACCAAAAGCACAAGCAACAAAAGAAAAAGTAGATAGATTCAACTACAGCAAAATTAAAAACTTTTGTGCATGAAATGACATCATGAAAGTGAAAAGACAACCGTACAGAATGGGAGAAAGTATTTGCAAATCATATATCTGGTATGCGACTCATTTCTAGAATATATAAAAAACTCTGGCAACTCAGTAATTAAAAGACAGATAACCTAATTTAAATATATTTGAGCAAAGTATTTGAGTATACATTTTTTTCAAAGAAGATAGATGAGTGGCCAAAAAGACCATGAAAACGTGATCAATATCATTAATCATTAGGGAAATGCAAATGAAAACCACAATGAGATACCATTTTATACATACTAGGACGGCTATAGTAAAAATGCAGGCAATAACAAGTGTTAGTGAGTATACGGAAGAACTGCAACCTTCATATATTGCTAGTGGAAGTGTAAGATGGTGCAGCCACTGTGGAAAACAGTTGGGCAGTTCCTCAAAAAGTTAAATATAGAATTACCATAAGACCCAGCAATTCCACTCCTAGGTATATGCCCAAGAGAATTGAAAACGTACATTCACACATCAACTCGTACGTGAATACTCATAGCAGCGTTATTAATAATAACTAAAAAGTGGAAACAACCCAAACATCTATCAACTGATAGATGGATAAAAAAAATGTGGTACATCTGAACAACTGACTATAATTTGGCAATAAAAAGGTATATAACACTGATACACACTACAACTTAGATGAACCTTGAAAACGTTATGCTAAGTAAAAGAAGCTAGTCACAAAAGACTACATGTTATATGGGCCCTTTTATATGAAATGTCCAGAGAAGGCAAATCAGAGGAGAAAGAAAGATTAATACTTAGGACTGGGGGTTAAGAATGTGAATAACTCTTTAGGGAACAGGGTTTTTTTTTTTTTTTTTTTTTTTGGGAACAGGGTTTTTTGTGTTTTGTTTCTTTTTTGAGGAACAAAAATGTTCTAAATGTAGATTGTGGTGATGGTTACACAGCCCTGTGAATATACTAAAAAAACTGAATTGTATACATTAAATGAGTGAATTACACGATAATATAATTACACGATAATTATATCTCAATAAAACTATTTAAAAAGCAATGTAGGGACTGCCCTGGCGGTCCAGTGGTGACAACTCTAAGCTTCCTCTGCAGGGGACACGGGTTTGATTCCTGGTTGGGGAACTAAGATCCCATATGCCATGTGACGCAGCCGAAGACCAAAAAAAAAAAAAAAAAAATCAATGTATGTTTTCCTTTATGAAGAAAAGGTACTGATTGTCAATCTTCCTAGTAAAAAAATCTTAATATTAATGCCCCTTACTCAAAAAACATTCATACTAATGTTAAAAACAGTACTTATTGCTCCAGAATCATCCTTAATGGGGAAAGATGACTAGAGTGATTTTCCCGATACATAAGACTGAAGACCAATGGGCATAGGTGGCCCGAATTTTAGTCTCACTGAGTGCTATCAGACAGACTGCAAAGAGTTTCTGGAAAACAATAAATTGGAAGAAAATACCTTACTTGTCTTAAAAATAACACAGTTACCAGGAAGCCGTGGGTTTATATTTGGAGGAATCATTTTACATGACCAGCTCTTGCTATGAAATGAAATCCCTTTCAACTAAAAATTCTGGCAGATTTTTTTTTCCTCATGGGGATTTCAAAATTTTATTCACACACTTTTTTAAAAGAGAGAAACTCCTTTGTAAACATGATCTGTTTCTCATACTTTCCAGTGGCTGATTAGATCCACATTTTTAAGCAGATGGTAACAAAAAGAAAACACATTTTAATTTTCTTTATTAAATCAATGTAGGAAGATCATCTTGGGACGATTAAATTAGAGCACTTAAATAACTCATTCCTTAGAAAAAATATGGCCAAAGTCACAAAGCTATTTAAGCAGTGACAGTGGAAATTGAGTGGTCATAGGACAGGGAAAAGGCTGATTTTCTTTAATAACAAGAAGAAGCAGGGACGCTCTCTAGATACTGCCATCTCTCCCTTTCAATCTAGGAACGGTTCCAGATAAGGCAGGAATTGCCCTGAGCCTGGGTGCTTTATACGCTCAGGGGATTGAAAATCTTAGCAGGAGATGATCTTCAACTCAGCACACTTCGCACTTTCTCTGGTTACAACTGAAGAAAACATGAAGGGTTCACTGCATTTATTGCCACACTCAGAAGAACACCAGGTGTGTGATGTGACCGTGAAAACTGACCTGGCATTCTCTTTTCGAGCAAAAGTGTCACAACCTCTTCTTCAAGAGGCTTTTCCACTTTACGATGTTTTCTTGCCCCCTTCTGGGAAGTAGATATTTTCTATCAGGGCAAGGAGAATAAGTGTTTTGAACTGTCAAATAGGCTGTTGCCTTTATTTCTTCGAGGTATGGATTCCATCTGCTTCATCCCTGGAATTTAAACCGGCCAGGCAGTCGTTCTTTGTACATGGATGAAGGAATAGTGCAGCACCCCCTGATCTTTGTCAAATCTGCTCTGAGTTAACAGGAGTTTACTGATGAAACTGTGGATGGAACTGGCGTGACAGGCCTGCAGCCCTTACGACCTGTGGATTGTGGGTTCATGAGACAAAGTGAAGCAGAGGGAAGGGTTGACCCACATCACTGGAGAGGAAAACACTCTGGAATGACAGAAAATGAGATTGGCTAGGATTTAAACTGCCTGCATGTTCAGTGACTTAAGGGCTGATAGCATTTGAACAGGTAAAGAAAAAAACATGGTACTAGTTGTACAATAGTTGAAATGCACAGTAGGTTTTGCTCCTGTTCTGCTTTAATAGTGGGCACACTGATAAAGTCCATTCTCATACATTTTATTTATTTATTAAAAATTTTTTTCTTAGTGATGATCTATTTATTTATTTATTTTTATTGAAATATAGTTGCCATACAATGTTATGTTAGTCTCGGGTGTACTCCATAGTGACTGGTATCTGACTGCATTATGAAATGATCACCATGAAAAGTCTAGTAACCATCTGTCCCCATACAAAGTTATTACAATATTACTGATCATGTCAATTATGTTGTAGATTAGTTTTCTGTGATATATTTATTATACAAGTGAAGATTTGTATATTCTCATACATTTTAATGGGATCCAGTTGGGAGTAAGAATCAGGTCTCCTTTCCTAATGGAAAGAGTACCCATACATTATCTGTTTCTCAGGACCTGTGGTCCATTGCACGCATCCTGCCTGCTCTCCTCACACTGTGACAGTGACACGCAGCCACTGAGAGGGAAGACCTGTGTTCCCTCCCCTTGAGCCCAGGCTGACCTTTGGAACAGCCTTGCCCAATAGGATGAGGCGGAAGTGATACTGCGTGACTGTCGAGGCCAACAAAGGCAAGATGGCTTTGCCTGGCTCTCTGAGTCACTTGTCCTTGGAACCCAGCCACCATGTTGTAAGGAAGCACAGGCTGACGGTGCCCCAGGCAACAGCCAGATGTGCGAGTGAGGGAACCTCCCCTGACCCCAGCTCCTAGCCTTCTCGTTTTCCATCCAAGGCCCCCATGGTGTGGAGCAGGGACAAGCCATCCGCACCTGAACCATGGCAACCGTGAGAGAGAACAAGGGACCATTGTTTTAAGCCATCTAGTGTTGGGATAAGTTGTATCTCAAGAGAAAATGTATGATTTTATGGCTTGGCTTGTTTCACAAAAAGGATTTGGTCATCTCCTCAAGCTTGATTCTCCCAGCACCACAAGTCAGTCATGTATTTATTGACTCACTAATTTAATGAGTTTTTATTCATTCTTTCAACAAATATCTGTTGGGTAATTATTATATTCTAAGCATAAGAATACATCAAATATGATTCCAAAGCTGCATCTAGTCTAGTCTGCCTGGGCTTAAATTTTGGCTCTTATATTTATTAGCTAGTTACTTACCATCTCTGTGCCTAGGTTCTATGTCTGTAACCAGGGACAATATTAATATCTACTTCACAGACTTTATGAGATTTAAAGGGGTTGATACATATAAAGTACTTAGAACAGAGGCTGGCACATATTCAACACTATAAGTGTTAGAATTATTGTAATCATTATCATCCGTAATAATTTGTTTCTTAAAATAAGACTCAAGCAAATATAGTAAAGTGTTACCACTTGTTAAATCCGTGTGCTTTTTTTTGCAAGTGTTATATATTATTCTTGATAATTTTCTATACTTTTCAATGCTTTATAATAAAATTAAATTATACATAAAAATATACAGTCTCAGTTCTCGAGTAGGTTACACGTTAGGGAGGAAGATGAGTAACCTGTCCTAGAGAAGAGTTGTAGTGTGTGTGTGTGTGTGTGTGTGTGTGTGTGCGTGCACACCTGTGTGTGCAATGAGCTGAAATCTCTATCTTACCACCTGGCTCCAGAATTCCTTTTGGGGGAGAACGGTGTTTGTTTTGGAAAAACAACTTGACAAGGCACTTCAACTTGGGGTTGAGGGTAGCACCTTGAGGGCTGGGTGCTGGCAGGAGTTCAAGCATGAAAGAAACAGAATGAAGCTGCTCTGCAGGAGACAATGAAGGGAAGAAAGGAGAGAGAAGAGATAAGAGAGGGAGAAAGGAAGGAAGAAAGAGGGGAGCCCTGAAGTAGTGGAGGCTGGGCTTTACCAGGGGTGAAGGGCATGTCAGGAACTCATTCAGCACCAAGTTATAGAAAATGGCACATGGCATCCACAGATGTGTAGGAGCTTATTTTTCTCTGATAGACAGTATTCCAGAGGAAGTTAGTTTTTGGCAATGGTTCAGTAATGCAAAGATTGGTGCTGTGGCCACAGGAATATGCCTCCTGGACCTCCAGCTACAGGGAACATTACCGACCAAGGGCTCCAGTTCTTGCATTTTAAAATCCATTGCAATGTTTGTGCCTAAGCCATACCTTCCATGGGCAGCTCCCAACCAATGACGGTGCATCACAGGTACCAACACAGACCAGCTCCTGGGAGACCTGGGACTCCTCTGACAGTCAACTTTGGTTTGATGGCTCCCCGATGGCTTTGCTGGACTTTCTTTAGACTGTAGAACCTTCTGTCCCTCTATTCCTCACTTGGGGTCAGACTTGATCATAATCTGATGGTTCTCCCTGTCTTCCTCAGATCACTTCCTGCTTTCCCTCAGGCAGGCATTTCCCCTCATAAAATCCTTGCACATTTAATCCCATTTAGGCATCTGCTTCTTGATGGACCTAGACTAACACAATTGGCAAGTCTCAGATTTCTTTGGGCTTTCCCCCACGGTTGCAAAAAGCTGGCCAGAGCTCCTGCCATCTCATCTGCAACTAAGGCTAGAAGAAGGAGTGAAGAAAGAAGGGCTGTACTCTTGCATGCAATGCTTTTATCAGGAAAGCAAAAGGTTCCTTAGGAACTTCCACAAACGCATATCCTCACACCCAGTGAAGTCAAATAGGGTAGCTTTTCTAGGACATCTTAGATGTAATATGAAGCATCAAAGAAAATGTTCAATGCATGTAAGAGTTCTGGGAGCACTTTACACACTGAAAGAACCTCTCTTCAAAAGAGTATTGTTAGTCCCTGGACTTCCCTGGTGGTGCAGTGGTTAAGAATCCGCCTGCCAATGCAGGGGACACGGGTTCGATCCCTGGTCCGGGAAGGTCCCACATGCTGCGGAGCAACTAAGCCCATGCACCACAACTACTGAAGCCCGTGCACCTAGAGCCTGTGCTCCGCAACAAGAGAAGCCACTGCAATGAGAAGCACATGCACCGCAAGGAAGAGTAGCCCTTGCTCGCCACAACTAGAGAAAACCTGTGTGCAGCAATGAAGACCCAATGCAGCCAAAAATAAATTTAAAAAAATAATCATTTTTTTAAAAAGGAGTATTATTAGCCCTAATCCAATGCCTCATGTCTTTATTTATTCATTATTAAGTGCCAGCAGTGTGTAAGCATTCTGCCAGATAGTGTGTAATTTGGGGGGCTAGTCAGTACTGTCAAAAACAATGCAATGTTTTTATGAACACTCACACCCCCAGAAGATTTCCCAACAGTAACGACCCTAATAAAGCCTTTACCGTATAGTTATTGGCTCCGCGGGCCAAAGAAATTGAAAAGCAACTGTGTATTTCCTGGGAAAGATCCCTGCATTTAATTTTGCAGCTTTTAAAGCTTCCTTAGAACATTTATCATTTAGTATAAAAGGCCCAGAAAGCCATTGAAAAGCCATCTGAACTAATATGATGCTTTCTGGAACGTCTTCAAAAATACTAAGATCACAGGAAATTATCAAAATGTATCTTTTTCAAGGAATTTGTCATTGGTAGAATTTATCCTACCAAAATGCCAGCTAGTATGGGTCTTTAGAACACAAGCTGCTCTTTGGAAAACACGACTTTGGATCGCACAAATATTTATTGAGAAACTGCCATGTGCCAGGTGCATGTCTAAGAATTAGATGAACCACACTGACAAGGCCTCTACCCTCAGGGAATTTACTTTCCAGTCGGGGTATGGGAGTCAACAAGCCCAGGAATAAACAATTAGAGCACGTGCTGGCTGAGCGATCTACATTAACTACGCTGGTTGGGAATGGCATTGCCCAGAAAGGGACATTTCATCTGAAAGAAGAGAGAAAAACCAGGGAAAGAGAAGAAGAACCTGCCCTTGGTGTGCACCTAGGAATGAGAGTAGGCCGGGGGGGGGGGGGGGCGGTGGCGGGGTGTGGTGGGGAGGTGTAGGGAGAGGGGAAAACTGGGTGTGACATGATCCGATTGGCTGTGCTGTGGAAGGTGGGGTGTAGGGACCAAGAAGCAGGAAGCCTCCAGGGGGCGATAGCAGTGAACTTGGAGAGAAGCCAGTGAACCTGCTGCCTCTGAGATGTAAAATTATTCTGAGGGAGGATAAATGCCGATGCTTTGGCTACTGCTATTGCTGTAAGTGATGAACTGTCCTTTGTCTCTGACCCAGACTCTGGGTCACTTTTTCAAAAACATTTTCCTTTTTTAAATTAACAATTTTGTTTTCTTTTTAATTTAACAAGTCTAAAGAAAACCGTCATTGAATCAGGGGATGTAATACAAATTATAGTGACCTGCATATAAAACCTGGCACCAAATTTGGCCTTTTAGAAAGATTTATATATAAAAATATGCATTAAAACCTGCACCAGAACACAGTGCAGTGCAGTGTCTTTGTGTCTTCTGTCAGCATGCAAAAAACTGGCAGGCAAGGACGGTAAAATCTCAGGTCCCTCAAGTTCTTTTTTAAAATTTATTTTTATTTTATTTATTTTTGGCTGCATTGGGTCTTCGTTGCTGCATGCGGGTTTTCTCTAGCTGCAGCGAGCGGGGGCTACTCTTCGTTGCGGTGCGCGGGCTTCTCATTGCGGTGGCTTCTCTTGTTGCAGAGCACGCACTCTTAGGTGCACGGGCTTCAGTAGTTGTGGCATGCGGGCTCAGAAGTTGTGGCACATGGGCTTCAGTAGTTGTGGCTCACAGACTCTAGGGTGCAGGCTCAGTAGTTGCAGCTTGCGGGCTCTAGAGCACAGGCTCAGTCGTTGTGGCACACGGGCTTAGTTGCTCCACGGCACGTGGGATCTTCCCAGACCAGGGATCGAACCCGTGTCCCCTGCATTGGCAGGCGGATTCTTAACCACTGTGCCACCAGGGAAGCCCCACGTCCCTCACATTCTTGATAGGCAGTTAACTCGTCCCAACCATGATCTTGATACTCCCCTAATCCTCCCACATTCAAATCTCACCCACCCCACGTCCTTCCCGTCTGAGTCAATGACGTCACCATCCATCTAGCTGCTCAGCCTGAAACCTGGACTCACTGTTCATTTCCACCCACACATCCAATCTCTCAACAGGTCTTGTTGGCTTTTCCTCCAAGAACAAGAGGGCAAACCTATCTCACAAGTGCTTCTCAAGCCTTTGCCACGACAGGCTAACACGTCATTAGCCCACGCTAGTCATGTGACCCAACCTCAAGTCAAGGGACAGGGCAGTTGACTCACCACAAGTGAAAAGAACTGCAGAGTCCTGTGGCCAAGGTCATGGGCACAGGGAGGGGGCACAAAGTGAGGCCATTAATTAAGTCTGCCACAAGCACCAAAGCGAATTTGTTTTTGGTTTTTTGCTAGGCAGGGATCTATTTATTGTTCAAAGTAGACCATAGATTTTTTTTTTTTTTAAAACATCTTTATTGAAGTATAATTGCTTTACAATGGTGTGTTAGTTTCTGCTTTATAACAAAGTGAATCAGTTATACATACACATATGTTCCCATATCTCTTCCCTCTTGCATCTCCCTCCCTCCCACCCTCCCCATCCCACCCCTCTAGGTGGTCACAAAGCACCGAGCTGATCTCCCTGTGCTATGCGGCTGCTTCCCACTAGCTATCTATTTTACATTTGGTAGTGTATATATTAGACCACAGATTTTTGACATATCATTTGCTCTGACTACAAAAGGGCTCTCGGAGGAACAGAAGAAGGGCTGTTTGCCCGTGGAGTCGTGGGCAGAGCTGGAAATAGGGGGTTTCCTGGTGCCAGAAACACAGTGGCAGTTGATGCCTGGCCTTGGAAGGTTTACATCACCACAAACCCCTCTGGCCTTGAGGGTGGGCTCAGGCACCACGCACGCTAGCAGTGAACCAGGGCTGCCCAAAGCATGGTAAGTCATCCCTGGTGCTACGTGAGGTGTTGCCTTTAGGCATATAGAGACTCATATAGTGAAAATAAATGTCATCTTTCCATCTTTTATTTTTTAACTTTTTAACATCTTTCTTTATTGAAGCATAATTTATGTACCATAATATTCATCCACTTTCCTGGGGACCAGGGAAGTCCCCACAATGCAGCTTTAAAACACTCCCACCAGGCCTTCCCTGGCAGTCCAGTGGTTAAGACTCCGAGCTTCCATTGCAGGGGGCACAGGTTTGATCCCTGGTCGGGGAACTAAGATCCCGCATGCCATGCAGCACGGCCAAGAAAAAAAAAACCACTCCCATCATCCCCAAAGTGCCCTCAATTTCCTCTGTACACACTGGCAGTCAAGCATTCTTCCTACCCCATTCCCAAGCAACCACTGATCTGCTTTTTCATCTCTACATATTTGCCTTTTCTGGACATTTCCTATAAATAGAATCATACAATATGTGGTCCTCTGTGTCTGGTTTCTTTCACTTAGTTTTTGAGATCCACACATGTTGTTGCATTTATCAGTAGTTTGTTTCCTTTTATTGCTGAACAGTCTTTCATTATATGAAGCTAGGGTGTTTTTAACACATGCTAATCTCTGTTTTTAAGAAAGAGACGGTTGGTTCAGGTTCAGGGACTTGGGTAGTCAAGAGTATCTAATGAAATTCAATGACATTGTTTTAGCTTTATTTTGTTTATTTTCAGGATACTTTCTATTTATAGCAAGTGGTCCAGGTTTTCCACTTAGAGTTGTGTATTAGTTATCTATTGCTGCATAACAATAACCCCAAAACTTAGCAGCTTAAAATAGTAAACATTTCTTATCTCCCTCAGCTTCTGAGGGTCGGGCACCTGGGAGTGACTGAGCTGGAAGGTTCTGGCTTAGAGTTTCAGTTAAGATGTCAGCAAGAGCTGCAGTCCTTGGAAGGCTTGACTGGGGTTGGAGAAGCATCTTCTAAGATGGCTCTCTCACATGACTGTTGGCTGGGGGCCTCAGTTCTCACTGGGTCCCTCTATGGGGCTCCTCACAGTGTGGCAGCTGGCTTCCCCCAGAGCAAGTGATTCAAGAGAGTGAGAGACAGGAAGTCCCACTGCCTTTTATGATCTGGTTTCTGAAGTCTCAGATCATCACTTCTGCTTCCTTCTTATCCCCAGAAGCGAGCCACTACCAAGTCCAGCCCACACTCAAGCCATCTACAGACAGGTAGTGGTTTTAAACCAAAATTCCCCTTTAAAGCATATTTAAGTTAAAACTAAGTTAGGTTTAGAAAATTAACAATAGTACAGGTGGTACATAGAAACAAGACCACGATACACAAATGACCAAAGTTTGGAAACACAACTTTAGGCCATGATTTATTTACTGATTTTAGTCCTAAGGAAGCCTTATTAATAATAAAAGTTTGTGTTTATAAAAAATGTGTGAGACAAGGGTTGGAGTAGGTAGGATGTACTTCCAATGAGTCCTTCTTAAAGCTCTCAAGGCTCCCCGCCGCCTAAGAAATTAAGTACAATCTCTTCATCTTGTTACACAAGAACCACGTGATATGGTCCACTTGAACTTTCCAGGCCTTGCTACATATGTGCATATTACCGGCCGATGCAGCATTTCTCGGAAAGAGTCCTGTGCCGTTTCCGTTGTTCTTGAGAGAACAGCATCTGAGGCCCCCTGAGCTTAGACCAAGTGGAATTGGTTTATTTCCTGAAGGACTTGTCAGAGTCTCGACTATGCCGATACACACTGGAAAATTCCAAAGAGAGACTCAAATGCACAGATTTCCCCACATTAAAAAAAACCTATAAACGCCTTGTTTTATGTGCAGGGCATCTCGTGGGACTCTTTCTCTCAGCACTCCTGTAGTGCTGTGGTCAGACCCCGACGCCTGCCAGCCTCCTGACAGGACTCACCTTTTCCAGCTTCTGTGCAATTGGGTGCATGGCTCCCTGTGGCTGGAAGGCGCTTTCATGGCAGATTGAAGTCCTGGCCCCGGTCCCTCCCCTCTCTTTGCTTTGCCATATGACTTGGCAATTCCCCACTAGAGGTGGAGGCTGTTTCCCCATCCCTGACTTTGGCCTTGACCATCTGACTTGCTTTGGAAAGTGGATGTTAGGGGAAGTGACACAGCAGAGACTTGAGATGTGCTGGGGCAGCTGGGTTTGCCCTCTTGTGTCTATTGTCACCACAGGAACTGTCCAGACTGCACAGATGTGGGGTACGCTAAGCCCCCACAGAGGGGGGCCAAGCCCAGCAGAGCCTCTGTGTGGGCAGAGCTGCCCGGCCAAGCCAGCCTGGATCAGTCAACCTCAGGCTGACCTGCAGACATGCGGAGGAGTTTTGGGGGTTGTGATGCAGGATTATTGTGACAGTAGCCAACCAACCAACCTTCCCGTAAAGCCCATCTCCCCAGGCCTTTCTGCTCTCCCCCAGACCATCACTGGACTTGATGGTGACCCCCTCCCTCCTTTGAGCCGCTCAGCACCGGGCACCGCCTTACAGCTCTCATCAGACCCCTCTCGTGTCTGCCCCACACCCCGTGTTTGGCCGTACCCTGCTTGAGGACAGGCACTGTGTCTTTGTCCTCTCTGTGTCCCATGGTGTCTACTGCCTTGTACTCTCTATCAATCTTGGTGGATCTGAAGTCAAATGTAGTTCATTTCACAATTCTGCCTTGTCAGGCTCTGATAAGAAATCGTTGCTGGATGTCACTAGTGTAAAGAAAAAGAACAAAAAGCAGCCACAAAAGAGCGTTGTTTCTGTAGCTGAGTTTATGTTTTCTCCAGTCGATGACCTCCTTTGTTTATTACCTTCACTAGAAGGTTGTAACGACACCTTGGAAGCACTCCAGGGACTGAGGCCTGAGGACAGCCCCTCTCCTGCGGGCGCCTCTTCTGTCACAAGCTGTACCTTCACACAAATACCTCCTTACAGCTATGGGGACTGAACTGTCAATTCTGAAAAAGCCATCAAGGAAATAGGACAGTAGAGATGGAAACAGAATGAGGCCCACCTGGCAGAAATGATGTCGTTTCCCCTCACAGTGCCCAGGACACAGTGCTTTCTTTCTATGTCAAAGGGGTGATTTGGAAGCTGGGTCATAGGTCACCTTTGATGCCCACTCTCTGAGGACATCCTGCGGTCTGGTCCGCTGGCAGCTGTGGGGTCTGTAGTACTGAGAACCCACTCACTGGGAGAAGTCATGGTTTGGCCACGGCCAAGTACACACGGGGCTGTGGGTTCGGTGACAGCCCGTCTACGGGGCTGCCTAGGGGGGACTTTGGGGCTCTGCCGGGAGATCTAAGGGGCTGTATGTGATGTGCCAGGGAGACCAAGGACCCAGGCCCCGGGCTGCTCAGCTGGCCCTGCTCCCACCACCCCTCCATCCTGAGATGGGCTCTGTCAACTGCGAGAAAGTTTGGCAAAATACACTGAACACGTAAATTCAGTGCTGATCACACCAGAAGAGAAGTGCATGTTTAGAGCAGCAGTTGGCAAACTTTCTCTGTAAAAGTCCAGAGTGTCAATCTTTTAGGCTCTACAGACCATGGGGCTTCTGTGACAACTACTCAGTTCTGCCCCCACTGTCTCCTGGAGTAGAGGGACACAGCTGGGTTCCAATAAAACTTTATTTACAAAACAGATTGCGGGTTTGCCCACCTGTCAGAGAGTCGCACTGGGTCAGGGACACTCATGGGAGCAAGAGTGATGTAAGGTGTCCTCCGCTGGCCGAAGATGAAGAATCCCTCACCACAGCCATCCTGAAGCATATTCCTCCCTCGGATTTGGCTTGCTAGCAATTCTATTTATTTTAAAGTGTAAGTCTTTCCATCTCCTGTATGCAGGGCTTTTCCTCTTCCCGTCTTCTCAAACATTACTGCCACCATCCACACAAACATCCAGGCATGTCTGGTGGCAGTGCTGGAGGGGACGCCAGGATCCCCAAATCAACATCTCCTTGTTTCACAGTCTGGGGAACTGAGGCCCAGGTCCCGATGCCCGTTGGTGACTGAGCAGGGACAAAGTGCATTTGGCTTCTAATCCGCGTGAGTCACCAATTCATGTATGTTGTTAGACAATCCCTTTCTACTGGCGACAACAATATACTGAAAGGTGTGTGTGTGTCTTACATATCCCATCACATGAAACTCCACAAGGGAAAGATCCTACCTTTTTATTATGTTCTTAAATTAAAATAATCACAAAAATAGTATGTGCCTGTAAAAATGAATGAAACGATTAAGAAGCACATAGAGTAAGAGAAGGTGCCCTTTCATCCACCAGCATCTCCTCCCTGGACCCTCCAGAGATAACTACATTTCCCCCCAACATGTTATTATGAAAAAATTCAAATACACAGAAATACTAACTTTGCAGTGAGCACCTGTATATCCATCTAGATTCTCAAATGAGTATTTTACTTTACTTGCTTTATCACATATCTGTGCATCTATCTACCTATGCCTCTATTCAGCCATCAATTCATTTTTTTTTAATGCATGAATATTTCTGCTGTGAAATATGTAAGGACTATAAATAGCTTCCCAGCCATTCAGGCCAAGTTTGCAGACAGATGAATTAAGAGCACTTTGTACTTTGTACTGTAGATAAAAGACTGTTTGCCTAGTTTTCAGTGAGTTATGTTAGTGCCTTTTGAGTTGAAATCATGAAATATTAAAAAACAGAAGAGAATTCAGCAGTCATCTTATCCAACTATTTTTACTTGTTAGGAAATAATAACAGTATTAAGTGAGCACTTAAGATGCCAGCCTTGCCTTATGTCATTTAATTCCACTTAACCATCACATTAACAAATGTCAGTTCTAGCTTCCAACAAAGAATTAGACCCAGAAAATACTTGGGTAAATCAAACAAGGTTGGTCACTAAATGACACAGAAGGAAATCGGCATGGCACCAAAGTTCTCCAGTGAGACAGAAGTCAAAGCTTTCAGGGTTTCCCCCAAAGGGCCACATCAACTCTTTTTTTTTTTTTGGAGGGCGTATTTCAGAGTCAATTGCAGACATCATCAAGAATACAAGAAATAGAACACAAACATTACTCCGGAAAGAGCCTACCTCCCTTTCCAACCTGATATTTTTCCACCACAGATTATTTCTGCCTGTTCTGGAGCTTCATTTAAATGGAATTTTACACACACACACACGCACACTCAGCAGTCTTTTGTGTAAGCTAGCACTGGCTATCTCCTCCCCCACCCACGCACACATACCCACAAATAACCTGGTTTGTTTTCTTTTCCCGAGGGGTCATGCTCTACACGCTGTCCTGAGGCTTGCTGGGTGGCTAGGAGCTGACAGTCTGGAGGATCTGGTTGGAAACCCTCCCCTGACACTTACTAGCTAAGCAATTTGGAGCAAGTGTTTTAACTTCCGTGCGCCCTGACGGCCTCTTCTATTGTAGAATGGGAACTGCATTACCAGTCCCAACCTCACGGGGCGCTGTGTGGCATAAACGGCCAAGGCCTGGAACCCGGGGGGGGGGGGGTGGGGTGGGGCAGGGCTGGTCCCCGGGGGTGAGCGCAGCTGCCCCACCGCGGCCCCCCCACCCCCACCCCGGACGTCTGTGATCTTCAGGGGGCTGCCCTGAGGCCACTGGAGCCCCTCCCCAAATACACAGAGAGCAGCAGAGGCGCAACAGAGAAGAGGGGTGGACTGGTTTATGGCCCACATGCACGTTTCACGGGCGTTTCTGTCCCGGGACTGACGGTGTGCGGCTTGGGGGGCTGGCTCGCCTGCTCTGGGCTGAGGACGCGCAAGGTGACTTGCACTCCGCAGCTCCCTCGGGTCAGGCCGAGGTCCGCGGCGGTGGCCCCTGCACGGCTGCCCGCTCCCCGTGCCCGTCCCCATCCCTTCCAGGCGCCTCCTGGGCGCACCTGTGCGGTGAGTATCTCACTGCTCCTGGGTCCCCACCTCTGACGGCGCTCCAAGCACTTCTGTCGATTAATCCTCGATTAGTCCACATCTGTGGGCAGGGGCCTGGCCCAGCCTGTGGCAGGAGCCGCGGGGGAGGAAGCTTGCTGGGCGGGATGGGATGGACCCGCCATTTCATCTTCCTGGGCCCTCTTTCTCTCTAGGTGAAGTGGGGCTGGGGGGGTCGGGGTGGAAACCAGGTCGCCAGAAAGGTCCCATTTAAGGACTCTGAGTCTAGGTGGGGTTTCCTCAGAGCTGCCTGATGTGAAGGTGGCTGGTTCTGCAAACATCAACTTGTGATGCATAAGGGATGCTTGGAAATAACGCTTAGAAGGCGAGTGGTGGCTGTGACGACAGGAAGGTGATGAGTTAGAGAAAAGGGATGTCTGTGAAAGAGAGCAAAAAAAAAAAAAAGTGGAGGTTCTGAATCAACAAGAGGGAAGCGATCAGGTGAGGGCGAGAGCAGGTAGAGGTCCCACGTGCCCTGGAGCTCCGCCCAGAGGGGCCCGCCACTGACACCCTCCCCCGCCCCCCCCCCCAACCCGCTCACCTGTAAAGCCACCAAGAGTCCCTCCCAAACTGCACAGTAGTGCTTTACTCTCAAGAGTGTGTGGATTTGGAAGAACACGGAGACGGGCCCTGAATAAAAGTCAGGAACGGGCTTCAATTCAACAGATATTCTCTGATGCAAATGCATGATGAGAGCTTTTCTGGTCTGCACCCCGTGTGGGGCTATGAAGGTGTGCAGCGCACTGGCCAGTCTCGGGGGGGAGGTGCTGGGCTGAGGGCCAGCCGCAGAGTCAGCCCTCGGTGGTCCTACTGAATCCTCATCCAAGGGCTTTTCAGTTGAAGACAGTCACTCCTCCCCTGGCTATTGTTGCCTCCGGAGGACACAGGGCAGGGCAGGGCAGGCAGGAAGGAGACCCTCCAAGGAGGCTGCCGTTCCTTCCCAAGCTTATCTCCTGGCCCGTGGGAGTTACCGTCCTAAGGAAGCAACCCAGGACAGAACCCAGGGAACTGGGTGAAAAGCCAACTCCACGAGGATGGAGAATAATGCCCTGGCTGAGGGAAGGATGCTAGAATGAGTTCCGCAGGAAGTGCTGGCCCCCACCAGCATCTCATCCTCACCTCAGCCGAGGAGGAGAGGCCCCTACAGGGAAAGCTCTGAAGGGTCTGCTCAGAGGGCAAGGGCATGGAGGCAAGGGGAAGGGGCCAGCCTGGAGAGAGAGCTGGTGAGACTGGGAGGTGGGTGCTGCTTTAGAGGAAGTCACCAGTAACACCTGTTCCACACGGGGGCCCCAGGGAGAGGCTTTGGGGTGCAGCCAGGGAGGCTGGATCCAAGGCAGTGGGACTCCCAGTCTCAGCAAAGACCCCACGCGCAAGCTTGGCCCAGGATTGGCGGAACACCCTCCCATATGCAAGATCACCTTGGCTCTGACAGTGGGTTCATGAGTCATTGTCTGTGTCTTGGCCAGTTGGAGCTGTTTTAACAAACTGGCATAGACTGGGAGGCTCAGACAACAAACACTTATTCCTCTCACTTCTGGAGGCTGGAAGTCAGGTCAAGGTGCCAGCAGTCAGATCCAGTGTCTGGTTGGGGCTCCCTTCCTGGGTAGACAGCTGACCTCCTCACATGGCAGGAGGAGGCTGAGCGGGAGAGCTCTCTGGGTCCCTTTTACAAGGGCACTAATCCCACCACGAGGGCTCCACCCTCATGTCCTAATCACCCCCAACACCATCGCATTGGGTTAGGATTTCAACACGAATCGAGGGGGGCGAGACTCAATCCCGTAACACTCAATTAGGCCTCCAAACCAGAGTGCCCTTGCTGAGTGTTCTGGATTGTATAAGATCCTCAGTTCCTTCACAGGACCATGGGGAGCAGGGAGTTAAGGCACAGTTTCCCTTGAGTCTGAGACTGAATTTCTCCACTCTGTGGAAAGTGGGGGCGGACCCCGAGCTGAGTAAATTTAATGTAGTGAAACATGTAACTGTGACACACGTTACACACCAAATTGAGGAGTTTGTGCTCACAAGCCCACAGCCTGAACAGAGATAAATATTAAAAACCTCACCAGCACTGTGAGAATTAAATAATGACGCAAGAGAAGATGCAAAGCTGTCCACAATGAATGACACAGTGAGGAAGTGCTGGGAGGGGAGTTCTTGGACCCTGAGGCCTTCTCTGAGCTCCCAGGCCAGGAGCACGGCTGCCGCCCTGCCTGGGGCTCACCCAGTCCCTTCAAGCCCGCCCTCCGAGTCTTGGCTTGAATGCCCAACTCTTGCACCCATTCCCAGCCCCAACTAGGCTGGCTCCCCTGCTATTCTCTCCTCAGCATACCCTCTGCTGAGACACATTCTGGTCATCATAAATGATGGATTCCTCACTGGACCTGAGCTCAGGGTCAGGGTGGTGTCTGTCCTGTTCTCTGGGGCGTTCAGAATCTAGTTCTCCCTCCAAAATACCAGCGCAGAGGGACTCTGTCCTGAGACACCGTTTGCATTATCACCCAGTGGATTTTCTCTCCTGGTAGCTCCTCCCTCTCCCTGCCCAAGCTGCCCCTTACCAGGAAAACCACGGAGATGGGCTGGGGCTTGTCCTGTGTGGAAAGAGAAACCCATCAATACTAGAAGCAAAAATCCTGACAACATGAAACTTCTCGGGGTGACGGGGTAGGTTTATTATCTCGATTGTGGAGAAGGTGTCCCGGATGTTTACGGAAGTCAAAACTTATCAAATGGTACACTTGCATACATGCAGTTGATTGTGGTCAATTACCTCTCATAAATGCGGTTGAAAAATAAAGTGTGGCTTTGAGCTGGCTCTCAGCTCTGAAGATGTAAAGTGGAAATAAGTTTTGAAAGCCTAGTTCTTAAGAAAGAAAAGCACCTTTGAATCCCAGACCTGTTTCATTGTTTTTGTTTTTGTTGATGTTGTTGTTTTTCTGGCCACGCAGCTTGTGGTATCTTAGCTCCCCGACCAGGGATTGAACCTGGGCCATCGGCAGTAAGAGCGCGGAGCCCTAACCACTAGACCGCCAGGGAAGTCCCCAGACCTGGTTCAAACTGTCAGGAGCTGGATGTGGTGGGCCTAGGACACTGGGACCAGAGCCGCCCCCAGACACTGGCTGGGAGCACTGTGGGCTGGTCCACCCCAGACTCAGGCCCCCTCCAGGGCGCCTGCCTTGGCGGTCGGGGTGCTGCTGGGACTGGTCCAGAGGGCACACGTCCAGAACCACCTGGCTAGGTCTAGCACCAAGGAGGAGTGGGGATGGAAACACGGCTTTGCCACCTCGGGAGAGGAAGACGACTCGCAGGTGACAGGATCTGAGCTTCGAGGTGGGGTCCCCGAGAAGGTGCAGTGTTCTGGGATTCTGCCTCAGAGTGAGCCCCCAAACACAGGTGGGGGCATGGACACCTCAGACAGGTCAGGGGACTTGAGAGCAAAGCTATGACCATCTGCATCTCCAGGCTGTGGCCCGGGACGCCAGCCCTCCCAGAGAATCCTGCTGGGGCGCTCTGAGCGGTCCTGGGCACCCCTCCAGGGACAGTCCTGGTGGGCCAGCCGTGGCCACAGAGGCCACACAGAGGCTGTCGGGACAGAGGGCACACTCTGGGGCAGCTTTCTATCACTTAGGTCACCTGAGGAGCAAATACCCAATAGGGCAGGATTTTTATGCTGGAAGCAACCAGTTGTTTTGAATTGGCAAGATTAGTTTTCTGCCCTCAGCAGAAACAAGGGCTCCAGAGCCGAGTTCATTTTAGTAGGAGACGACAAATAGAGACAGTTCTATCTTCGAGCCCTTGAACTGCTGACTCTGGGTTGGTCAACTTTCAACCTGCTGGAAATGAATGCAGATGGCCCTGCTGGGGGCTGAGGAAGACTAGCCCATCTCCAGAAAGGAGTCGAAGTCTTGGAGGTTCAGGAGGAGGTTTGGGCCTCGGAAGGGGACACAGAACAGCAAAAGCTCAGAGTTAGAAAGCCCAATCCCCGCTTTGATGTGGCTGAAAAACCACAGGGGACTTGAGTTCTGCTTCGTCTCCGAAGGCCCCCACAGATGCAGGCAGCTCTCAGCCAAAGTGGGCTCGAAGCAGAGCTGAGCCAGGATCCGAGGCAGTGCTATGATCTGGCCCTGGCCTCACTGGCTAAGTGGAGGGCTCGGTCGCATGGTGGCGGCCCCGCTGTCAGCATGAGGGGCTGGCAGGGCGTGTTTAGGGCTGTGTTTGAGATGGGAGCAAAGGAAGTGGTGCCCAAGAGGACAGTCTTCGTGATCGAGTCATCTTTATTCAGTCATTATTCATATCGTAACCCACACAGAAGACACATCTTATAATGCTAAAATGAAGGGTTTAGAAGTAAGTTGCAGGCTATGCATCAATTAAGTAGCAGATGTTTGGTCTTCTGGGGAAAAACAATTATATCCTATCTGCAAACCTTCCTTGAAGATCTACGCAATGAGATAACCCCGTCACGCTCACTAGGATGGCTAAAATCAAAATCACAAGTGTTGGCAAGGGTGTGGACAAACTGGAACCGTCATACGTCGCTGGTGGGAATGTAAAATGGTGCAGCCACTGTGGAAAACAGTATGGAGGTTCCTCAAACAGGTAAACATGGTTACCATACAACCCAGCAACTCCCACTGCTAGGTATTCACCCCAGAGAATTGAAAATGTATGTTCACATAAAAACTCGTACATGAATGCTCATAGCAGTATTTTTCATAACAGACCCAAAGCGGAAGCAATCCACAAGTCTGTCAACTGATAAATAGATAAATAAAATATGGTCTATCCACACAATGATTACTCAGCATAAAAAGGAATGAAGTACGGATACATGCTACAACATGGACGTGCTAAGTGAAAGAAACCAGATAGAAAAGGCCACATGGTGTATGATTCCACTTATATGAGATGTCCATAACAGGCAAATTCAGAGAGATCGGAAGTAGGTTAGTGATTGCCAGGGTCTGGGGGTGAGGATGGATGCTGGATGGATGCAGAGTGACAGCTAATGGGTATGGGGCCTCTTTTTGGAATCGTGGAATGTTCTGGAATTAGTTGTGATGGTTGCACAACTTCATGCTAAAACCCACTGAAGTGTACACTTTAAGAAGGTGAATTTTATGGTATGTGACTTATATCTTGAATTTTAGGCAGCACTCTCTTTAAGAACACATTTGCGAACTGCTGAACAATCATCAACAGGAGTACGCTGGAATTCACCAAAAAAGATACCCCACATCCAAAGACAAAGGAGAAGCTGCAATGAGATGGTAGGAGGGGCACGATCACAATAAAATCAAATCCCATAACTGCTGGGTGGGTGACTCACAAGCTGGAGAACACTTATACCACAGAAGTCCACCCACTGGAGTGAAGGTCCTGAGCCCCACGTCAGGCTTCCCAACTTGGGGGTCTGGCAACGGGGGGAGGAATTCCTAGAGAATCAGACTTTGAAGGCTAGTGGGATTTGATTGCAGGACTTTGACAGGACTGGGGGAAACAGAGACTCCACTCTTGGAGGGCACACACAAAGTAGTGTGTGCATCAGGACCCGGGGAAAGGAGCAGTGACCCTATAGGAGACTGAACCAGACCTACCTGCTAGTGTTGGAGGGTCTCCTGCAGAGGCGGGGGGTGGCTGTGGCTCACTGTGAGGACAAGGACACTGGCAGCAGAAGTTCTGGGAAGTACTCCTTGGCATGAGCCCTCCCAGAGTCCACCATTAGCCCCACCAAAGTGCCTGTAGCCTCTAGTGCTGAGTCGCCGCAGGCCAAACAACCAACAGGGAGGGAACCCAGTCCCACCCATCAGCAGACAAGTGTATTAAAGTTTTACTGAGCTCTGCCCACCAGAGCAACACCCAGCTCTACCCACCACCAGTCCCTCCCATCAGGAAGCTTGCACAAGCCTCTTAGATAGCCTCATCCACCAGAGGGCAGACAGCAGAAGCAAGAAGAACTACGATCCTGCAGCCTGTGGAACAAAACCCACCACAGAAAGATAGACAAAAGGAAAAGGCAGAGGGCTATGTACCAGATGAAGGAACAAGATAAAACCCCAGAAAAACAATTAAAGGAAGTGGAGGTAGGCAACCTTCCAGAGAAAGAATTCAGAATAATGATAGTGAAGATGATCCAGGACCTCGGAAAAAGAATGGAGGCAAAGATCGAGAAGATGCAAGAAATGTTTAACAAAGACCTAGAAAAATTAAGGAACAAACACCTAGAAGAGTTAAAGAACAAACAAACAGAGATGAACAATACAATAACTGAAACGAAAAATACACTAGAAAGAATCAACAGCAGAATAACTGAGGCAGAAGAACGGATAAGTGACCTGGAAGACAGAATGGTGGAAATCACTACCGTGGAACAGAATAAAGAAAAAAGAATGAAAAGAAATGAAGACAGCCTAAGAGACCTCTGGGACAACATTAAATGCACCAACATTCACATTACAGGGGTTCCAGAAGGAGAAGAGAGAGAGAAAGGACCCGAGAAAATATTTGAAGAGATTATAGTCTAAAACTTCCCTAACATGGGAAAGGAAATAACCACCCAAGCCCAGGAAGCACAGAGAGTCCCAGGCAGGATAAACCCAAGGAGAAACACACCGAGACACATGGTAATCAAATTGACAAAAATTAAAGACAACGAAAAATTATTAAAAGCAACAAGGGAAAAACGACAAATAACATACAAGGGCACTCCCATAAGGTTAACAGCTGATTTCTCAGCAGAAACTCTACAAGCCAGAAGGGAGTGGTACGATATATTTAAAGTGATGAAAGGGAAGAACTTACAACCAAGATTATTCTACCTGGCAAAGATCTCATTCAGATTTGATGAAGAAATCAAAAGCTTTACAGACAAGCAAAAGCTAAGAGAATTCAGCAACACCAAAGCAGCTCTACAACAAATGCTAAAGGAACTTCTCTAAGTGGGAAACACAAGAGAAGAAAAGGACCTACAAAAAAAAAAAAACCCCAAACAATTAAAAAGATGGTAATAGGAACATACATATTGATAATTACCTTAAATGTGAATGGATTAAATGCTCCAACGAAAAGACACAGGCTCGCCGAATGGATAAAAAAACAAGACCCATATATATGCTGTCTACAAGAGAACCACTTCAGACCTAGGGACACATACAGACTGAAAGTGGGGGGATGGAAAAAGATATTCCATGCAAATGGAAATCAAAAGAAAGCTGGAGTAGCAATACTCATATCAGACAAAAGAGACTTTAAACTGAATGTTACAAGAGACAAGGAAGGACACTACATAATGATCAAGGGAACAATCCAAGAAGAAGATATAACAATTATAAATATATATGCACCCAACATAGGAGCACCTCAATATATCAGGAAACTGCTAACAGCTATAAAAGAGGAAATCGACAGTAACACAATAATAGTGAGGGACTTTAACACCTCACTTACACCAATGGACAGAGCATCCAGACAGAAAATTAATAAGTAAACAGAAGCCTTAAATGACACAATAGACCAGATAGATTTAACTGATATTTATAGGACATTCCATCCAAAAACAGCAGATTACACTTTCTTCTCAAGTGCAAACGGAACCTTCTCCAGGATAGATCACATCTTGGGTCACAGATCAAGCCCTGGTAAATTTAAGAAAATTAAAATCATATCAAGCATCTTTTCTGACCAAAATGCTATGAGATTAGAAATCAATTACAGGGAAAAAACCCACAAACACATGGAGGCTAAACAATGCATTAATAAATAACCAAGAGATCACTGAAGAAATCAAAGAAGAAATCAAAAAAAACCTAGAGACAAATGACAACGAAAACATGACGATCCAAAAACCTATGGGATGCAGCAAAAGCAGTTCTAAGAGGGAAGTTTATAGCAATACAAGCCTACCTCGAGAAACAAGAAAAATCTCAGATAAACAATCTAACCTTACACCTAAAGGAACTAGAGAAAGAAGAACAAACAAAACCCAAAGTTAGTAGAAGGAAAGAAATCATAAAGATCAGAGCAGAAATAAATGAAATAGAAACAAAGAAAACAATAGCAAAGATCAATAAAACTAAAAGCCGGTTCCTTGAGAAGATAAATAAAATTTAAAACCATTAGCCAGACTCATCAAGAAAAAGAGGGAGAGGACTCAAATCAATAAAATTAGAAATGAAAAAGGAGAAGTTACAATGGACACTGCAGAAATACAAAGCATCATAAGAGACTACTACAAGCAACACTATGCCAATAAAATGGACAACCTGGAAGAAATGGACAAATTTGTAGAAAGGTATAGCCTTCCAAGACTGAACCAGGAAGAAATAGAAAATATGAACAGACCAATCCAAGTAATGAAATTGAAACTGTGATTAAAAATCTTCCAACAAACAAAAGTCCAGGACCAGATGGCTTCACAGGTGAATTCTATCAAACATTTAGAGAAGAGCTAACACCCATCCTTCTCAAACTCTTCCAAAAAATTGTGGAGGAAGGAACACTCCCAGACTCATTCTACGAGGCCACCATCACCCTGATACCAAAACCAGACAAAGATACTACAGAAAAAGAAAATTACAGACCAATATCACTGATG
This sequence comes from Eschrichtius robustus, assembly GCF_028021215.1. Taxonomy (NCBI): domain Eukaryota; kingdom Metazoa; phylum Chordata; class Mammalia; order Artiodactyla; family Eschrichtiidae; genus Eschrichtius; species Eschrichtius robustus. Next base: position 4,075,044 of record NC_090829.1, read on the forward strand.
AATATAGATGCAAAAATCCTCAACAAAATACTAGCAAACAGAATCCAACAACATATTAAAAGGATCATACACCATGATCAAGTGGGATTTATCCCTGGGATGCAAGGATTCTTCAGTATATGCAATCATTCGATGTGATACATCATATTAACAAACTGAAGAATAAAAACCATATGATCGTCTCAGTAGATGCAGAAAAAGCTTTTGACAAAATTCAACACCCATTTACGATAAAAACTCTCCAGAAAGTAGGCATAGAGGGAACCTACCTCAACATAATAAAGGCCATATACAACAAACCCACAGCAAATATCATTCTCAATGGTAAGAACTGAAAGCATTTCCTCTAAGATCAGGAACAAGACAAGGATGTCCACTATCGCCACTATTATTCAACATAGTTTTGGAAGTCCTAGCCATGGCAATCAGAGAAGAAAAAGAAATAAAAGGAATACAAATTGGAAAAGAGGAAGTAAAACTGTCACTGTTTGCAGATGACATGATACTATACATAGAAAATCCTAAATATGCCACCAGAAAACTACTAGAGCTAATCAATGAATTTGGTATGGTTGTAGGATACAAAATTAATGCACAGAAATCTCCTGCATTCCTATACACTAACAGTGAAAGATCAGAGAGAGAAATTAAGGAAACAATCCCATTCACCATTGTAACAAAAAGAATAAAATACCTAGGAATAAACCTACCTAAGGTGGTAAAAGACCTGTACTCAGAAAACTATAAGACACTGATGAAAGAAATCAAAGATGACACAAACTGATGAAGAGATATACCATATTCTTGGATTGGGAGAATCAATATTGTGAAAATGACTATACCACCCAAAGCAATCTACAGATTCAATGCGATCCCTATCAAATTACCAATGGTATTTTTTACAGAACTAGAACCAAAAAAATCTTAAAATTTGTATGGAGACACAAAAGACCCCGAATAGCCAAAGCAATCTTGAGGGAAAAAAACGGAGCTGGAGGAATCAGACTCCCCGACTTCTGACTATGCTACAAAGCTACAGTCACCAAGACAGTATGGTACTGGCACAAAAACAGAAATATAGATCAATGAAACAGGATAGAAAGCCCAGAGATAAACCCATGCACATATGGTCAACTAATCTATGACAAAGGAGGCAAGGATACACAATGGAGAAAAGACAGTCTCTTCAGTAAGTGGTGCTGGGAAAACTGGACAGCTACTTGTAAAAGAATGAAATTAGAACACTCCCTAACACCATACACAACAATAAACTCAAAATGGATTAAAGACCTAAATGTAAGACTGGACACTATAAAACTCTTAGAGGAAAACATAGGAAGAACACTCTTTGCCATAAATCACAGCAAGATCTTTTTTGACCCACCTCCTAGAGTAATGGAAATAAAAACAAAAATAAACAAATGGGACCTAATGAAACTTAAAAGCTTTTGCACAGCAAAGGAAACTATAAGCAAGACGAAAGACAGCCCTCAGAATGGGAGAACATATTTGCAAATGAATCAACGGACAAAGGATTAATCTCCAAAGTAACAGCTCATGCAGCTCAATATTAAAAAACCAAACAACCCAATCAAAAAATGGGCAGAAGACCTAATTAGACATTTCTCCAAAGAAGACATACAGACGGCCAAGAGGCACATGAAAAGCTGCTCAACATCACTAATTATTAGAGAAATGCAAATCAAAACTCCAATGAGGTATCACTGGTTAGAATGGGCATCATCAGAAAATCTACAAACAACAAATGCTGGAGAGGGTGTGGAGAAACGGGAACCCTCTTGCACTGTTGGTGGGAATGTAAATTGATACAGCCACTATAGAGAACAGTATGGAGGTTCCTTAAAATACTAAAAATAGAATTACCATATGACTCAGCAATCCCACTACTGGGCATATACCCAGAGAAAACCATAATTCAAAAAAGACACATGCACCACAATGTTCATTGCAGCACTATTTACAATAGCAAGGTCATGGAAGCAACCTAAATGCCCATCGAAAGACGAATGGATAAAGAAGATGTGGTACATATATACAATGGAATATTACTCAGCCATAAAAAGGAACAAAATTGGGTCATTCGTAGAGACGTGGATGGACTTAGAGACTGTCATACAGGGTGAAGTAAGTCAGAAAAAGAAAAACAAATATCGTATATTAACGCATATATGTGGAATCCAGAAAAATGGTGCAGATGAACCAGTTTGCAAAGCAGAAATAGAGACACAGATGTAGAGAACAAACGTATGGACGCCAAGGGGGGAAAGTGGGGGTGGGGGTGGGATGGATTGGGAGATTGGGATTGACATATATACACTAACATATATAAAATAGATAACTAATAAGAACCTGCTGTATAAAAAAAATAACAAAATAAAATTCAAAAAAAAAAAACAACAAAGAACACATTTGCACTCAAACTTGCACCCCTCTCTCACAGTCTTCGATGGTTGTGACAGCTGCAACTTCTATTAACAATAGTTTTTTTCCCCTCCTCCGGCAAAACTCCAAAGAGGGAAAAATGCTACAACTTTCTAAGTTGCTCCCTGGAATGACTGGAATAGTCACTTCTTCCAATAAATTCTTCTTCAAAATAAAAAGGCAAGAAGTTTCTTTTATAGTTTGGGGCATCTGTGGAAGAGGGGGATGGACACTGAATCATGTTCCTGTCTTAAAGAGGGCTTTAAACAGGTCCTCTGATCTTCTAAGTGTTGAAAAAGATTATTTTTGAAACTGATGCTTAAATAGAGAAAGTAAGATTTCAGAAGTTGCAGCTTCAAAGCCGGAATTCATGAAGCCGTATAGAAGTTTTAAAGCAGTTATCACTAATAAAATTAAAGTGTTTCTAACAGTTATAAGGGCATTCTTTTGTGAATAAAAGAATTTCTTACAGGGCTCCAACATATCTTGGACTAAAGAGAGAGGCAGAAACATTGAAAACGTAGATTTTGTTTTATAAGAATGAGAGCACGTGATAGATCTTACTTCACGGGGAATTTTTTAAATGTAATTTTCATTTTATATTGGCGTATAGTTGATTTACAATGTTGTGTTAGTTTCAGGTGTACAGCAAAGTGATCCAGTTATACATATACATGCATCTATTCTTTTTCAAATTCTTTTCCCACGTAGGTTATTACAGAATACGAGCAGAGTTCCCTGTGCTCTACAGCAGGTCCCCGGCCATCCCTGTCCACACTGGCTTTGAGCCTACCCTGAGATTTGAGGAGGGGCAGGGTTTTTCTCTCTTGATTCAGCTGCTCCTCCCCCCGCCCCCCAGCGCATCTGCTCTGATTTGCCTTCTTCAGTGAAGTAAAATCACCAGATTCTGACTCCTTGATATGTTACAAAACAGCAGCAGGTGACCAACCTACAGAAATGGGCACCTCCCGCCCTACCCCACCCCCGTGCTCTGGCAGGAAGTTTCACACTCACTTGCCTGGCCTTGAAACAAGCTCTGCCTTTGTCAAATGAAGACCACCGACTCATCTGGAATTCCTTATCAGGACTGACGCAGGCCTGCCTTGGGGGGCCCCAGAGGAAAAAACACCTAATCTGACTGATACGGATATTGCAGACTGGCCATCCACAACTTAGAAAACACAACCAACCTTTGGGGGCTGTCCCTATGCTTAGGGACACAGCAAGCACCAGCTTCAAGGAGCTTTGTCTAGAAGCCCTTTCTCATCAGAGCCGGCCGCAGCTGGAGAGCCAACTCTCAGGTCCTGTTGGGCTCAGCCTCCTTCACTGGGCGGCGAGTCTGGTTTTATTTTGGCCACGTCAAATTCTGGCTGGAATCCGTGCTAGTATTGCCAGCTCACTCGTTATGCCCATGAAATAATAATGCTAGTAATAATAGCAATGAATAATAACAACAGCAGTAGACCTCATTTACTCAGCACTTAACAGGTGCCCAACGCTGGGCTAAATGTTTAAGCTAAATATTCTCATTTAATCCTCATAAACTCATAGGGGTAAATAAGCACCCTAAACCCATGCCAGCCAGGATGCTTTGTCTGCATCCCAAACCCACTGACAACTCTCTCTTCTCTGCACAGCCTAGGCCCTAAGAATCAGGCTGCATTTCAAATCCCCAGAGGGCTGAACCCATACAGGCTGTCACACCCCTGGAGGTCGCGGTCCCTGGGGGCTGTCATTGTTGGTGAGGTCCTACCACAGATGGATGGCAAAGCCATGTGCCTGTCTCTTCACGTCAAAGGTTAAGGGATCCCTTTTCTCCACACCCTCTCCAGCATTTATGGTTCGTAGATTTTCTGATGATGGCCATTCTGACTGGTGTGAGATGATATCTCATTGTAGTTTTGATTTGCATTTCTCTAATGATTAATGATGTTGAGCATTCTTTCATGTGTCTGTTGGCAATCTGTATATCTTCTTTGGAGAAATGTCTATTTAGGTCTTCTGCCCGTTTTTGGATTGGGTTGTTTGTTTTTTTTGATATTGAGCTGCATGAGCTGCTTGTAAATTTTGGAGATTAATCCTTTGTCCGATTTGTTGATTCATTTGCAAATATTTTCTCCCATTCTGAGGGTTGTCTTTTCGTCTTGTGTATGGTTTCCTTTGCTGTGCAAAAGCTTTTAAGTTTCATTAGGCCCCATTTGTTTATTTTTGTTTTTATTTCCATTTCTCTAGGAGGTGGGTCAAAAAGGATCTTACTGTGATTTATGTCATAGAGTGTTCTGCCTATGTTTTCCTCTAAGAGTTTGATGGTGTCTGGCCTTACATTTAGGTCTTTAATCCATTTTGAGTTTATTTTTGTGTATGTTGTTAGGGAGTTGGAGAGGGTGTGGAGAAAAGGGAACCGTCTTGCACTGTTGGTGGGAATGTAAATTGACACAGCCACTATGGAGAACAGTATGGAGGTTCCTTAAAAAACTAAAAATAGAGCTACCATATGACCCAGCAATCCCACTACTGGGCATATACCCTGAGAAAACCATAATTCAAAAAGAGTCATGTACCACAATGTTCATTGCAGCTCTATTTACAATAGCCAGGACATAGAAGCAACCTAAGTGTCCATCAAGAGGTGAATGGATAAAGACGATGTGATTGATATATATACATATAATACACACACACAAGAATATCAGCCATAAAAAAGAATGAAATAATGCTATTTGCAGCAACATGGATGGAGGACCTAGAGATTATCATACTAAGTGAAGTCAGACAGAGAAAGACAAAAATCATATGATATTGCTTATATGTGGAATCTAAAATATGATACAAATCAACATGTCTATGTAAGAAAAACAGACTCACAGACATAGAGAACAGACTTGTGGTTGTCAAGGGGGTAAGGGTTGGTAGAGGGATGGAGTGGGAGGCTGTGGTTAGCAGATGTAAGCTTTTATATACGGAATGGAAAAACAACAAGGTCCTACTGTACAGCACAGGGAACTATGTTCAATACCCTATGATAAACCATAATGGAAAAGAATATGAAAAAGAATATACATATGTATAACTGAGTCACTTTGCTGGACAGCAGAAATTAAGACAACATTGTAAATCAACTCTACTTCAATAAAATTTAAAATAAATGAAAGCACCCTTTGGAGCCTGAGTGACTGAGTTGTGGTGAACATATCCTCATGTTAACCAGAATTAGCAGTAAGTTGTTCCAGGGCTGCAACATTGATTGAGGTTTCAAAACCGAAACATTTCCCAAGAAACTCTGCAGATTATTATTAGTAGAGTCTTTAAATTCCTTCTTAGAAACTGGTAGTGAATGAATCCTAAATATATAAATAGTAGAAACCAAAACAGGACAACCCCTCATTGGGGTTTATTTTAAACCCACTCCAGACGTGAGATTTCCACACGACCTCCAGGCTCTGCATGAGGTGAGTGGACCTTCTTCCCTCGGCTGCACTTTCTTAGTCCGGGAGTAAATTAACCCCACTTCCTCCCAGCTCCTCCCCCTCCTTCCTGCCCTGCCCCCCAAGTCTCTTCAGGAATCCTTTGTAGTTGTACCTAATTTTCTCAGGGCTTGTAAACCTTTATCTCTGTTCTATTTCTTTGGCTACATCTGTTTTGCCCTGGTGGCGCCAGCAGGTACAGGTAATAATGCAGACCAAGCTGCCCTCTGGATTCAGGGGCAGAAGTGGGACAGCAGGACTCCCGCCCAGGCCCATCCCTGGTGGCTGTTCCATCTCCCTGCCCTGCTGGCTCAGAGGACCAATCCCCCGGCCACCACCAGAGCTCACACCCCGGGATCCTGCACCCTCTGCCTGGCGCCTGGGCCCCGAGTGTGCCCCCCTTCCTAAGAGCCCATCCTGTCTTCCTTCTGGGTGTGTGTGTGTGTATGTGTGTGTGTGTGTGTGTGTGTGGTCTTCCTTCTCTTCCCCGGCCCTCATGAAATCTCTTCCGCCTCTGGGTCCCATTCCCTTCCACCACCCTCTTTCCCACCTTTCCTTACGTCATATTATGGGAAACCTCAAACACATTCAAAAGTGGACCAGACAGTATCAGAACTCTCATGTTCCCATTGCCTGGGTTTAACAGTGTGAACACACAGCCCCTGGTGTTTTATCTGTTCTCCTTTCGACTCCCTGCCAAGCCATCGCTTTGAAGCAAATCCCAGATACTGTATCATTTCATCCACACATGTTTCAGGATGTATCTCTAAGGATTCTTTTAAAAAAACATAGCCATCATACTATTATCACACTAGAGACAAGGAGCAATTCCTCAAAATCATTACATCTCCCTTGCTGTCTAAGAATTTTTTGTTAACAGATTGTTTAAAACGAAGACCCAAGTAAGGTCCCCACACTGCAAATGGTGGATGTTTCCTAGGCCACTTTTCATTTACCCTCCCCGGTAACACGCCCACGCGTGTGCACACACACACACACACACACACACACACACACACGCACCCCATCCCCCGATGTCTCTGTTGCTTAGGACCTGGGTCACTCTTCTGCAGCCTCCTGGAGCTGGGCTTTGCTGCTCACACCTCGCACTCTCCTTGGACACCCCCTCTGCCCTGCAATTGTGTGCTCAGAGTCTGCGGTTACCTGCAGGGGTGCTGTCCTGGGGCATTGATTGTGGATTAGGGGCTGAGAAAGGGCACATCGTGAGTGCCCGCCTAGGGTGTTGGGGGCTTGCCCTGCAGGTGGGGTCCTTAGGGTGAGGTCCTTCTCTCCAGGTCCCGGGGGAATGTCCTCTGAGGTCTGTGCCACTGTGACCAAAGATCTTGAGCCTGGGGCAGCACCTGTGGTCCTGCAAGACAGGCTCTCGCAGGCCACGGGCCTCGGCAGTGGCATCTGAGGACGCTTCCGGGAAGCTAGCCGTCAGGGCCTCCCTCCTTTGGGCCTGGCCTGGTTTTCTTCGATGGAGCCAATGCCCGGTTTTGAGACAGGCTGGGACCTGGGACCTGGGCCCCTTTGCTGCAGGGCTTGCACCTGGACAAACATCTCCTCCAGCAACAAGATACAAAGAAACCATAAAGGACTAAAAATAGCTGCGTGCATGCACAGTGGGGGCAAATTATGGACAAGAAGATACAGAAAGACCAAAAACCCAACTGCCACTTCTGAAGAGCTGGGAGCAAAAGCAGGGCACTGCGCATGCCCCCTGCACACAGCACCACCAAAGGGGCGGGCAGACCACCTAAGCCACCCCTCCGACCTGACCCCTGGACGCACCCCTACCCTCACCAGCTCGCCCCCCACTCAGGGGGCAAGTGAGTGAGGGAAACTGGTACTTGGTTTCGCTCCTCTCTGCTGCAGCAGGGGCCCCAATAAAGCCTTGCCTGGATTTCTTGTCTGGCCTCTTGTCAATTTCTATTGATTGAGGAGGCCAAGATTACCGGTGGGTAACAGTTGACATTTTTGTGAATTTTATCTTTTTTTTCTCTCCTCCTTTCTTTCCCACCTCCCGGCGGGCCAAGGAGCCGCTGTTCTTCTATCTGCCCTTTCCGCCTGCGTTGCTTTTATGAGAGTCTCCACCCACAGACAGACCCCAGGAGTGTAAAGGGATTTAGACATTTCAAGGTCGTCATCATACTGCAGAATCCCAGTTTGGAAATTCAGAAATCTACACCCACCCGTCCCGGCTGAACGACCTAATCCGCTCCTGAAATTTTGCTACTAAGGGAAAAGTCATTCATGAGAAATTTTTTCTCATCAATTTTAGTGGGAAAAAAAAAAATCATGATGTATTTTCTCCTAATCCGAGATACTTCAACCGTTTTCACAGGTAGAAAACTCTGTCAATTGTACAATGAAAATAATAAGTACATACAAGTAATAAACAACACATGAAGGTATATAAATCTAGTTTGGACATAGAATGTAAGGTAACAAAGGTCTTTTCTGAACTCACCAAAGGAGCAAGAGGGGTTGAGGGAAGAAGGCTGGGAGGGAATCATGCCTTGTAAGTTCGTCCTTCTTGCTTCATGTTTTGTTCACTAAGTTTTCAACCTTTGGGCTCGCAATTACTTTGCTCTCAAGGTGCACTTCAAGGAATATACAGATAAACATCATTAGGGAGAAACAAAGGCTGAGCACACGGGTTCTTGGAGATGTGGGACTCGCGCAGTGGTAACAAGAGCCGAGAGTCATAGGACGTGTTGCTCTGCCTCTTCCTGGCCGGGTTTACTCGCCCGGTAAACGGGGTTCGTGCAAACGTGGTGAACAATTCAAAGCTGTGCCGTACGGTCTTCTTTGACGAGACACTGTCATGTTGGTTAAACGGCTGATGTGTTTTTGCCTGCCTGGAGGTCAAAATATCACCGATTTCAACATATTTATTTAGTGTGCTGTTGGATAAAAGTTATTGCGCTGGAAAAAACAACAACAATGACAATAAGCTATCGTCCAAAATGTGGTTTGAGAGCCACTGTGTTGCAAAGTTAATTCAACCATCATGACGGAGGAAAGGCGGTGGTTACCTGGGGCTCTCTCCTGGATTTCCTTCTGCAGCCGATGCTAGTTTCCTCCCAGGCGCGCGGAGTAGGATGAAGGTTAGCTTCTCAGAAAGCCAAGAGAGACAGCCCGCTGATGCTCTAAAAAAGTCTTACCAACACAGTACTCACCTGCCCCTCAGGATATCAGAGTTAAAAAGTGCTTTGAATTATTAATACTCTCAATAACGTGGATGAATCTCGCAAAACGTGCTGAGTGAGAGAAGCCAGACACAGCAGATGACACACTCCGATCGTAGGGAATTGACAGCAGGCGAACCGCAGAGAGAGAAATCAGAATGTGTTCCCTGGGGGTCGGGAGAGGAACTGACAGGAAAACGGCTTAAAGGAATGTTCTGGGATCAAGGAAATGTTTTACATCTTGTTTTGGGTGGTGGTTACACAGATGGATGCAATTGTCAAAATTCATCAAAATCAACGTCCACGATCTGTGCATTTTTATGGTAGGTTTAAAAAGTTTGAAATATTGTAAATGAAAAAAAAAAAGAATTCAAGAGTACTTTACATTAAATTGTTATTAAATGCATCTTTGAATAAACTTTATAGGCTTTGGGGTTGGAAGGCCTGAGTCTGAATTCCAGTTCCACAACTCCCAGCTGTAGGATGCTGGGCAAGTTAATGAAACTTTTTGAGCCTCATTTTTGTCACCTATAAACCAGGGGCGAAAACAGCCCTCAGCTCATAAAGGTTTGTGAACACTGCATAGACTAAAGCCCGCAAAGCTCTCAGTCACTGATGAACAAGTATTACGTTCCTCTGCTTCCCTGAGCGTTCTAAGGACCATCATGGCAGCCCTCTACCCAGTTCATGTTGTCACCATGCACACTGTTCCGGGATTTCACCTGCAGCCAGTCCTGTCATCCTCCAGAGGCTCTCCTGGGCCCCTGTGGTCCCCTGCATCTCAGCATCCCTGAGCTCAGGCCCTGCCATCTCTGGACTGACGTCTCTGGCGGTTTCCAGTGGGTTCCACCGCCTGCAGGTCATGTTGCCTACACTCCAACCATCTCCCAGTCTGTTGTGGACAGAACCCTCCTGCTGGTTCCCCATTCCTGTGAACCTGGGATTCTTGGGGTTCTGGCTCCAGCTGGCCTCACCCAGCCCTGCATCTTTGTTCATAGCTGTCTCTCTCCATGGAATAGACTCTTTCCCATTCCTTCCGTGTCTCAAGGGCCAGGAAGCCTTCCCTGACCCTCTAGCCGGCAGCAACTCCTCCCTTGTCTGAGCACTCTGGTTTTTTATTTAATTCAAGTTAACTTTGCTCAGCATTGTCATTTGGTGGTTGCTTTATATATACACTCTACACACGTGTATAAAGTAAATGCTCCAAGAAGGAGAGGGGTTCAAGTGCTCCTGTGTTGCCCTGTCATCCACCTAGGAAGTCCTCAACAAATATTTGGGGAAGGTCTCTTTCTCCTTTTCAAATTTCAAAGCCCTTCCATGTAGACAATCTCCGTGGATCCTCACAGCAACAGCGTGAGGCCTAAAGGCACCTCATCTGCTCATGACAGATGCGGAAACTGAGGCAGAGAGAGAGAGAGAGATGGCTGTACAGTCCCACCAGTGTGGGCCCCGGCCCAGCTTCTGCCTTCTACCTTCTCTCCATCACCTGGCACAGGTGAGCCTCCAGGCCCTGCCCTGGAGGTCGACGGAATCTCAGAGTGGGGAAGGGAGTATTGGCATTCATGGCATCTAAAATGACCTCTGGGAAAAAGAGGTTACCGAACCTCACGTCCCCTGATGATTGCGGTTTGCCTGCTAAAATGCTTAAAAAATTTTTTTTTATTGGAGTATAGTTGATTCACAATGTTGTGTTAGTCTCAGGTGTACAGCAAAGAAAGTTGGTGGGCTTTTTTTTTTCTTTTGCTGCACAGCTTGCAGGATCTTAGTTTCCTGATCAGGGATTGAACCTGGGCCCTGGTGGTGAAATCGCAGGAATCCTAACTACTGTACCACCAGGAAATGCCCCAAATAGTTAATAGTTCTTGATGTGAGGTCCTGGTAGAGTTAGCAGGGAGGCAAGAGAAGATTCTTTTTTTTCTTCCTTCCTTTCCTCCTCTCTCCCTTCCTTCCCTCCCTCCCTCCCTCTCTTCTTTCCTTCCTTCCTTTCAACGTGCCATCTTTATTTTTAGAGGCTTATTCCCTTCATTTGCTGATCTACAATCAAGCTACATTTGTGGAGTCCAGATACATTACCAAGGTCCTTGAAATTGTGCATTCATCATTTTCAAGAATATGTGTGCAGTAATAATAATCATACTATTTTATCACGTTTTTGACAAAAAATTAACATGTATAAGATATTTTCTTTAAAACTAATAATTTTTGCAAAAGTATAAAGATCTGATGTACATTCTATTATTTTAAAAAAATTTTAAATTGTAGTTGATTTACAATGTTGTGTTAGTTTCAGGAGTACAGCAAAGTGATTCAGTTATACATACATATGTATACATATATATCTATTATTTTTCAAATTCTTTTCCCTTATAGGCTTTTACAAAATGTTGAGTAGACTTCCCTGTGCTATACAGTAGATCCTTGTTGGTTATCTATTTTATATACAGTTGTGTGTATCTGTTAATCCCAAACTCCTAACTTATCCCTCCCCCCTTCCCCTTTGGTAACCATAAACTTGCTTTCTATGTCTGTGGGTCTATTTCTGTTTTGTATGTAAGTTCATTTGTAAGAGATGATCATAGTAAGTGAAGTGAGCCAGACGGAGAAAGACAAATATCATATAATAACGCTTATATGTGTAATCTTAAAAAAAAAGAGAGATACAAGAGAAGATTCTGAAGCACCACAGTTCAGGTCTCCCACACCAGCTACCAGGAAGGAGAGCCCGAGAACGCTTCTTCAGTGGCGAGGAGTCCTCCTGGAGGTGCCCAGGCCGGAGAGCAAACGAACCTAGGGGGCGAGCATCACTTGTCAGACCCGTGAGCCAGCTGCTTCCTCTGGTCCTGGACACAGATGCCCTGCCTGGGGCCACGCTGCCGAAGGCTGGCAGCGGGCCCAGCCGTCCGGGGACGCCCCGCACCCGCAGACACGGCCCTGCTTCCCTGAGTTATCCTGACCTCACACCCTCCTGCTCCGTCCCCTGGGCTCTTCTCCTGGGGCTGCCCTAACACAGCACCACAGACGGTGGCTTAAACAGAAGTGCACTGCCTCACACGTTCTGGAGGGGAGGTGTTTGCAGGGCCGGGGTCCCTCGGAAGGCGGTGAGAAAGGATGCGCCCCAGGCCTGGCTCCCAGCCGCTCCTAGGTCCCTTGCTCCAGTCTTCACACGGGGCTCTCCCTGTGTGGGTCTGTGCCCACATTTCCCCTTTTTCTGGGGATACCAGTCACACTGGAGTGAGTAGGGGCCCACCCCGCTCCAGCATGACCTTATTTTATGAAATCCCATCTGCAAGAACCCCACTTCCAAATGAGGTCCCATCGGGGTTAGGACTTTAACACACGAATTTTGGGAGGACACAATTCAGCCGCTAGCGTTCCTCAAATTCCAGTCGTTTTTTAAACCACCTCTGTGACGGCTCTCCTGAATAATACGCCACACATACTATTATTTATTTGCTATTAGCTCTCTTTTTTTTTTTTTTACCAAGATCATAATACCTTATACCATAAACGGAAAGCCAGCATTACATGCCATGAGAATGATAATGGTAAACAGAATACATAAAATACACAAACATAAACACAAATAACATAATAAAACGAAACACATAACTTTTACAATAAGCGTTTGTCGATGAACTACCCTGAATCATTTTCCTGTCTAGCCCCTCTGGCTGTAAACACCCTTTGGAAAACACATCATCTAATCTTGGTGGGGGCTGGCAGGCATTTCAAGAAATAACCCCAAAAGCCAAGAAGGAAGGTACCCTCCTCGTGAGCCTTTCAGGCACTGGGAGGGCGAGGGCAGAGGCTGTATCTGCCGGGGCAGGCAGGGGAATGTGAGTGTAATTAACTCTGTGCCCACATAGGACCACAGATCAGAGCATCCGAGCAACATTACAAGTCACGTTTTTTGTTTTTTGTTTTTTCCAGGTCCATAGATGTTTTTTTTTTAAAACATCTTTATTGAAGTATAATTGCTTTACAATGGTGTGTTCGTTTCTGCTTTATAACAAAGTGAATCAGCTATACGTATATGTCTATCCCCATATCCCCTCCCTCTTGCGTCTCCCTACCACCCTCCCTATCCCACCCCTCTAGGTGGACACAAAGCACCGAGCTGATCTCCCTGTGCTATGCGGCTGCTTCCCACTAGCTATCTATTTTACATTTGGCGTTTTATAGAAGAGAAAAATGAGCTGCAGAGGGGTGAAGGCCAGTCAGTGCCAGGGCCAAGGCTGGAAACTGATCCTCTCACCTGACTTAGTTAACCCCTCGGTGGCCTGTAGCCTCCAGGGCCCGAGCCAGCACCCACCTCTTGGCATCCTACAGTCGGTCAGAAATGAGGTTTGCAAAAAAAAAAAAACACCCCAAAACAAACAAACAAAAAACCCCAAACCACCTGAAACTAACACAACATGGTAAATCAACTATACTCCAATGTTAAATAAAAATTAACAACAAAAAAATGAGGTTTGCACGGCATCTGGGCTCCGTCTTGTGGGTGAAGAGGATGTACCAGGTGTTTCCATGCATCTTTATGAGCTCATTTGGGTTTATTTATCCAAAGACAACGTGTACTTTGGGTGAAGATGGTTAGCCTAACTCCCCCCACATCCCGCCCCCCTGCAACTGTTCGCTGGAGAGAATTTTGAGTTGTTTGGTTGGTAGCTTTTATTTTTTGAAAATATAGTAATTGCATATGGTTAAGATTCACACAGGGCTACAGGTGGATGGTAACAAGTTTTCTTCCAAGTTCTAACTTATAATACCCGGATCCCCTCCCTGGAAAGCAGCCCCTGTTACAGTTTCTCGTGTGTCCTGCTAGAGATAGGAAGGTGGGGTGGTCGCTTAAACAGAAGCACCTGTGAGATATCTGAAATAAATTTCACCAGGATTAATAACTTTGGGAAAACCCCCTCAATCTCCACTGATCCAGTGTTTCTACCCTGCCCTCTATTTAACTCATTTTCTTTTCCCTTCCTCTTTAATTTTTTACATCAAAAAAAATTTTTTTTATTGGAGTACAGTTGATTTACAATGTTGTGTTAGTTTCAGGTGTACTTTTCTCTTCCTCTTTTAATTCAATTTTAACCCTTTCCTATTTCTGGGTTAAGAACGCAGGAGAGGAACAAGGCGGGTGTTTTTATTTCCAGCACGTAGACAGGCACACGTGGGGAGGGAGGCTACGTGACCTGCCCAGGTCCCAGCTCACCTGGTTCCAAGCCCACGCTCTCTGCCTGTGCTTCCTTCTGGAGCGGAATGCGGCAGGGCAGTCACGCGACTGTTTCCGTTCAGGGGACAAACGTACACGGTGTCAGGCCGATTTGGTCCCCGGCAGGATGCACTTTGTCTTTTATCTCTGTAGTTCTCCTGCAGCTGGACATGGTTTACGGATGCCACACAGGCATACTGAGTGCATGAGTTCAACTTTAAAAAATACAGTTTGCTGTGCTGTGGGATATCCAGGTAACCATTTTCTGAGGGAAGCTGGAAATTGAGAGCTGATGTTTGTGAGAGATGCCAGGTGAGTGACGTCGAGGTCATCAGAAAGCAGACGAGATGAGATTGTCACATGAGAGAGAAGGTGAGAAAACTGAGGCTCGGAGACATTCAGAGGGTGAAAGGTTGCCTTTGGGGCGGGGATCAAACCTGAGCTGAGAGGGAAGGGAAGTTCTGGAAGGAGGGTTAGAGCATGGAAGGCTCTGGAGGCCTGAAGATGGGCTGCTAGGAGATGCTGTTGGCTTTGATGATTAGTGAGCGGGTTTGAGTGAGCGGATTCAGGAAGGTGGCAGAAAGGAAGCCAGATTGTGTGTGTGTGTGTGTGCATGCGTGTGTGTGAGAGGGGTCCACCTACTGTTCCCGCACCCCCCATCTTGGTTTGGGTCTGCTGCAGCTTTATGAGGTTGGGTTGGCCAGGTCTTTACTCCGAAGGCTGGCATTTCTCCCAAGAGCACCAGTGCCACCTAATGAGGGCAACTCGAGTGAATCCACAGCAAAGAAAAAGGAAAGTAATATTTAATTTCATCCAGCCTGACACACCACCGGACACAAGGAATGTGCCTGCAATTCTGAATCGTAAATGTATCAGTGCGTTATTTCATGGAATAGAGACGTGTTCTGGCCAAATTGGCTGTGAAGTGAATAAACATTCTTTTTCTATTGAATTCAGCTATTAAATGACTAGAAATCTTCCCATGGGGATTGAAAAAAGAAAGAAAGAAAGAAAAAAGCAGAAACCTGCTGCCAGAAGGAAGAAAAGAAGGGCTGCGGAGCTGGCAGTAGCTGGTTCTGTGGCTGAGTGGGTGGCCAGTTCTGTGGCTGGGTGGCCAGTTCTGTGGCTGGCTGATTTGGCGGCTGGCTTAGTGGCCGGTTCTGTGGCTGGCTGGGTGGCTGGTTCTGTGGCTGGCTGGGTGGCTAGATTGGTGGGTGGTTCTGTAGCTGGTTCAGTGGCTGGCTGGTTTGGTGGCTGGTTCTGTGGCTGGCTGGCTGGCTAGATTGGGGGGTGGTTCTGTGGCTGGTTTGGTGGCTGGTTCTGTGGCTGGCTGGGTGGCTCGCTGGGTGGCTGGTTCTGTGCTCTCCAGACTGACTGTGAGGATCCCTCTCACTTCCTCCTGCTTTGTTCTCCTCGTTCTTCTTTTGAGGGGCTCTCAGACCTGGTGGAGCTACATACAATATTTTGCTTTATCTGAGGCCCCCTGAACACAAGGTTCAAGGATTCTGGTCGTATAAACCCAATAATTTCTTCCTTCTCTAACTGGTAAATCCACAACGATGCGTATCACGTGTCCTCAGGCTGGGAGGTGCTGCTTCTGCACCTGGTTTTCACAGACACACAGATGTGGGTTTGAGACCCAGCTCTGCCACTTAGTAGTTACAGGAGTTTGGATCAACTTTTTAAAAGTTTAATTAATTAATTTTTGGCTGCATTGGGTCTCCGTTGCTGAGCGTGGGTTTTCTCTACTTGCGGTGAGCGGGGGCTACTCGTCATTGTGGTGCACGGGCTTCTCACTGCAGTGGCTTCTCTTGTGGCGGAGCACGGGCTCTAGGTGTGCGGGCTTCAGTAGTTGTGGCACGCGGGCTTCAGTAGTTGTGGCTTGCGGGCTCTAGAGAGCAGGCTCAGTAGTTGTGGCGCACGGGCTTAGTTGCTCCGCGGCATGTGGGATCTTCCCGGACCAGGGCTCGAACCTGTGTCCCCAGCATTGGCAGGCGGATTCTTAACCACTGCGCCACCAGGGAAGTCCAGGAGTTTGGATCTATTAAAATCCCTGGTCAGTTTCCACATCTGCATGATGAGGATAATATACGTCTCGGGGGATAATAACGAACATTAAATGCGATTATACGTACACATACATATATTTACACAGTGTGTTCCATGCCCTGTGCCGAAGGAGGGGTCGTCATTGTGGTGATGATGATGATACAGGATCTTGTACCCGTAGATCGCTCTTCTTATTCATCAAACACAAAATTAAGATGAGCTGATGAAGGAGAAACAGAAGCCCTAAATGTTCTGCTACAGAAATCTACTTTTGCTGCCCAAAGGCACACAACTTTCACAGCTTTCTAGAATCTCAAGCCTTTCACACTAGTACTTCTAAAAGAATTTCGCCTCCAGTTGGAAGATCAAGATTTAAAAAAATCTACAGATAAGAAATGCTACCATACGCTTGAGAACCCTCACCTTCAGCAAGTGAGGCTGCAGGGTGGGCTCCGCAGTTGTCTGAATTCTCTGGTCAGGCTCCCTAGATGCTCAGGACTGGCGCTATATTCAACAGCAGCCATAACAAGGGATGACATAGTGCCATTTGCAGCAACGCAGCTGGACCTAGAGATTGCCATACTAAGTGAAGTAAGTCAGACAAATACCGTATGATATCGCTTATATGTGGAATCTAAAAAAATGGTACAAGTGAACTTATTTACAAAACAGAAATAGTCTCACAGATGTAGAAAACAAACCTACATCTGCTTGTAGGGGGGAGGGGCAGGGAGGGATAAACTGGGAGATTGGGATTGACATATACACACTACTATATATAAGATAACTAATAAGGACCTACGGTATAGCACAGGGAACTCTACTCAATATTGTGTAACAACCTATATGGGAAAATAATCTAAAAAAGGTAGATACATGTATAACGGATTCCCTTTGCTGTATACCTGAAACTAACACAACATTGTGAATCAACCATATTCTAAAAAAAAACACCAAATAGTAGATAGGGCAACGAATTAGCCTCCCTGCACTGAAAGGGCAGCAGGCCAGGGCCTGCACAGCTGGTTGTCTGGCGGCCTGAATCAGGCCTGAGTGTGCACTGAATCCCCTGGTCAGGTGAGGGCGCTGATTTTGCTCTGCAGACCCGGGGAAGCCACGGGCTGTGCTCTCTGTGTAAGGGCCCGTCTACACAGGGCGGGTGAACGGGCTCTGCAGCTTTCCACGTGCCCTGGTTAGGCGCCCTGGTCGGACAGGCCGAAGGCTGTATTCAGCGATACACAGGGCTACACATTAGATTCTCTGCCTGGATGCAGTGAGAGCCGCAGCTCTAGAACTGATAAAGCTCTTTGTTTGGTGTCTTCACTCCAGCCGCCCCCGCCCCAAGTCCCCTGGCTGACCAGGACCACTGGCTTTGCTCTGCAAACCATTGGCTCTGTCCGCCCTTCTCTCGGCTTGAGCGCCACTGGGCCTCACGGCTTTCAGGGGTTTTTGTGGGCCCTACTGTTTAGATGGGGCCGGAAGACACTTTCCACAGTGGGTGTGGCTATGTCTCAGCTCCTTTGCCTGAGCAGGAGGGGGCGGGGCCTCCCCAGGCTACTTGTCAATTTCCACAACAGGCTTTCTAGCGGGGAGGGTTCAGGAGCTGCCCTCCGCCTTGGCTATGAATGGATCCCCCTGCCTGAGCGCAGCAGGCCTGGTACTGGCTTTGCCCTGGGGGAGCTCCGTTCTGCCTGCCTGCCTCTTGGCCCGAGCACCACTGGGCCGCACAGCTTCCAGGGGTTGCCACCAGCCCTTCTGGTCAGCTGGGGCTGGGAGGCACTGTCCGCAGCCTCTGGTGGGGCTGGAACTCAGCCCCTTGCCTGGGCGTGGGCAAAGAGGATCCGAATCAGGCAGATCTGCACCCTGCCGACTTGCCCGGTCAGAGCGCACCCCTGACCTGGTTCTGCGGTGAGCAAAGCCGCCGCCTGGGATGAGGACTTGGGCCCTGCCGGTAGGAACTCGGTCCCCCAGATCCGGGAGCTGGTTCTTGCAAGCCCCTCCCCCACCTGCATCACAGATTCCCCATGGTTGAGCCCCCAGATCCCCCTGCAGTCCCTGTGGGCCGAGAGCAGAGTAGGGACCCCACTAAAGGACCCACCATGCTGGGGAGGCTGGTTGTCCATCCCGGGCTCTCTGTTCCCACTTGAGGAACCCAGGCTCGGGGGTGACCCCTCCTCGTGGAGCTGTGCTGGCCTGGGAGGGGCATGCGGGCAGCACGTGGCCGCTTCTCTTACCTTCTTGGTCTCTGAGCTGCAGGAGTGCTTCAGCCTCACCCCAAGTTCTGGGATTCTCTCAGTGCTGTCTTGTTCTCGAAGAGTTGTGAGATGTTCTTCTTGTGAGGGGGAGGGAAGCCGGGAACGACCTATGTCACCATCTTGGTGACGTGACTCCTGCTTTGATTTGTAAATCCTAGTACTCGGGAGCTGTTTGCTGAGGAACATACAGTCAGCTGTCCCGTCTAAAGGATGCAGACTGACACTGTCAAAGTTCATGGGGGGCACCTTCATTTACCGGTTTGTCAGTAGTTCCAAGCTGGAGGCTGAACAGGCCTTGAAGAATGTTGTCATCTTACTTCCAGGCAACCTCAGCAGAGGCAGGCTGGAGCAGGCGGGCGTGGCCCCTCTGCCCCTCTGTACTGTCCTTGAGCTACAGATTAAGCAGGAGAATCTCGCTTGGTGTTTCTCAATGTGTCCAGGAGCACCAGTTGTCAAGCACCTGTTACTTTTCTGCTGGATAGGTTGACAGAATTTCTCAGAAAGTTCCTAAAATTTCCTATCAACCAGGATGTGACTGTCACCCTGAACTCTGACCTCCCATCTAATTGAGAGGGGTGAGTGGGAGGAGGGGGATGATAGAGCAGGGTTCAGGGGTCACATCAGCTCCAAAAGATACCAAGGTTATTGGGGAAGGTTTTTCTTAAAACTGAAAACTCTGACACTGGGAATTCTGGAGCAGTTGGGGTTACCCCCACTTGGACTGTGCGGACATATAAGCAGGTAATAAGACAGACAGGTGCAGCCAGAGCAAGACAAACATCATATGATATATCATTTACATGTGGAATCTAAAAAGATCATACAAATGAACTTATCTACAAAACAGAAATAGAGTCACAGCCGTAGAAAACAAATTTATGGTTACCAGGGGGAAAAGGCGGGGAGGGATAAATTGGGAGAATGGGATTGACATATACACACTACTATATATAAAACAGATAACTAACAAGGACCTAGTGTATCGCACAGGGAACTCTACTCAATACTCTGTAATGGGCTATATTGGAAAAGAATCTAGAAAAGAGTGGATATATGTATATATGTATAACTGATTCACTTTGCTTGTACAGCTGAAACTAACACAACATGGTAAATCAACTATACTCCAATGAAAATTTCAAAAAAAAAAGAAAAAAAGGCAGGTGATCACATTATCTCCTCCATTTTCCTGTGTGGGTCCCATACATGAGAGATTTTTAAAATTCAGGAATTTCCCTTAAAAAACATCCTCTAGAAAGGCATATTATGCTTCAGATCACTCCTTGGTAGTAAGACTCCTCATAGAAAGGCATACATATCTGAAGTCACGTTTGAAGATGCAAAGGCAGGCTGCAGTTGGTTTCACTCACTCATTTGCCTCCAGAAGCAGAGGGAATGAGCGCAGGTGGCTGGGTGTGAAAGCCAGAGAGGGTGGAATATACAGGAATTCCTCAAGCTGCGGAGGGCCCATCTTTTCTAACAGGATGTCTGTCCATTGAGTAAAATACTCTTTCTCAAACAAAGCATTTCTGTGAGCGCAACCAGCCCTGTGTAATGCGTGAGACCTTAGGCTGAAATTCAGTCCTGGCGTGAAAGCTCCCGTGACCAACACTCCTGGGGGGTCCCAGACTGAGGGCGTTGCTGAGACATGGGACTCTCTGTTTATGTTTTTTTTTTTTTAACATCTTTATTGGAGTGTGATTGCTTTACAATGGTGGGACTTTCCGTTTTAAAAGAGGGAAAGTCCCAGCCAAACTGGCGTAATAAGCGGGTCACCCTCATGCACACCACCAGTGCGCCTGGTGGAATTCGAGTGTGAAAGGGGCCTAGTGTTCCAGGCCCAGGGGACCAGCCAGCTTCCCAGGGGGAGCCTGGCTGTGGGAGATGCATGGCCATCATAAGAGGTCCTCAGAGGCCGGCCTCAACTCCAAGAGCTCCCAGATCTGATGTAGCTGGAAGTGCTAAGATCAGCAGACAACTCGGCGAGCTCCAGTTTTCCTCTGTGGACAATTACAGGACCAGTTTAGGGTACGGGACGTGCCTGTGTGGCTTGAGGCCCATGCCACAGACCTGAGAGCCCTGTACAGAGGGGACATGTTAATAGGTTATAAAGCCACCTGGAAATAAAATACATGGGTAAGTCAGGATCCTCTGGTAGGGCTATTTTGTACAATTTCAACTGTTTTCCGTAGTAATTACAAACATACCTCGTTTTTCTTTTTTTAAATCTGCATAAAGTATGGACTATTGCTGTTGGTTCATTAATTTTTTTTTATCAATTTTTAAAATTGAAGTAGAGTTGATTTACACTGTTGTGTTAATTTCTGCTGTACAGCAAAGTGGTTCAGTTACACATATATATACATTCTTTTTAAAATATTCTTTTCCATTATGGTTTATCACAGGATATTGAATATAATTCCCTGTGCTATACAGTAGGACCTTGGTGTTTATTCATTCTATATATACAAGCTTCCATCTCCTAACCCCAAACTCCCACTCCATCCCTCCCCCACCCCCTCCCCCTTGACAACCACCAGTCTGTTCTCTGCAAATGTATCTCTTTCTGAAGCACAAATTATTACGGAGACATTCAAAAAATTGCCATGCCTGGTAATAGTTAACAGTGCTTTCATCGCAGCACTTGAGATGCAGAGAAGTTCAGGGCTCTTCCAAGTGACGTCTCCCCAGGGCTGGGCAGTTGTAAGGCAGCAGCTCTAAGATTGGAAGCACTGCTTGCTTTCCCATCTAACACCAGGGCCACATTTCCTACAACCTTATTTCCCATTTATTGAGGATGGCAAGACCCCCAGCACCTACAACTGTACAGCCCCTGGACTCTTAAGACTGAATCAGGCCAGTTTATCTTGATAGTATGATCTCGTCATTAGAAGAAAGGTGTGTGTGGTTTTGTAGTTGACAGCAAGGGCTCCCCTGTCACATGCTTGGGTGGAACTCTCACTTCAGTACTTTGTTAGCTGTGCAGGACCCAGGGCCACTGTCTCCGTCTTTTCAGGCTGCTCTATAAGCCACAGACTAGGAGGCTTATAAACTACAGAAATATACTGCTCACAGCTCTGGAGGCTGACGTCCAAGGCCAGGTGCCGACACGGTTGGGTTTTGGTGAAGGCCCTCTTCCCGGCTGCAGACTGCAGCTTTTCACTGTGTCCTCACGTGATGGAAGGGGGTTCGGGAGCTCTCTGGGGTTTGTTTCATAGGAGCACTAATCCCAATCACGAGGGCTCCACCTTCATGACCTAATCCCCTCCCAAAGGCCCCACCTCCTCATACCATGACCTTGGGGATTAGGATTTCAACTCATGAATTTTGGGGGATACAAATGTTCAGACTGTGACACCTACCTACACCCTACAGGGCTGGGCTAAGGTTTTTATTAGGTAACGTATGGCCTGGTGTATAGTACCTTCCGAATAAGTATTTCCTTTCTCCCTAATTCCCAGACCAGCATTACAGGATAAACTTTTAGATTTACTCTCTAATCTTGGAATAAGAAGGAAAGATCGACTACTCCTGCATTTGCTATCTTCAATGGATTCCTGTAGAAGAACAAATGAGGACTGTTCTATTTATTTGCAGTTTTACAACAAACTAAGGCCACAACATTCTGAATTATTTAAGATCAATAAATACCATGTTAAACTACTTTCTCAATTACCAGTGGTCCTGCCTCAGTCAAGGATCTGCCAACATTTTATTTAACAAAGCTACAAAATAACACAACTAGCAATAGTATGTTTGGAAAGTTAAATAATATTAGGGTACAAAGTCAATGCTATCCCCATAATTATTAGCAAAACTATTTAGCTTTCTGAGAGCTAAGCTACTCCCAAATCTTATTTCACAAGCGTTATCGAAAACTTATTAGAATTGTATTGCCTGCTCTGATGTCAAATAAAATTACCATGTTAATCTGGAATCTAGACTTAACAGGCTCAACTAAGAGCTTCTTGGTCTCTCTGGAGTTTTTCCAGCTTTCACAGTGAAGGGAAGGTACATTTGTTTGTCATTAAGTCCTTGGAGTTCATAACATGGGGAAAGAAGTTGTATAGACTCCTCTTCATATCAAATTAATAGAAAACCTGATCATGGAATAGCAAACATGGATTTCTGATAGGATTTCCTACTAGAGGTGTTATAATCTCTGTCTCCTAAATAACACATATTTTAAAATGATCTAAAGTACAACCAGATTGGAGATGTAGATGTAATATATTAGAAACATCATTTAAAATGTGTCCAATGGTGCTGACATTTTAAAAGAAGAAAGGCAAACAGAATTTAAATACTCTCTATAAAAGTCAGTATTAATATCATGAGTCTGGTTTAATCAGTCAAAAGTAAAAAAAAAAAATCAGTTTAATAAAATTTCACATTAAAACGGTGCTTTTAGGGTTGAATATTTTAATCTAAAGTATTAAACTAAACATATAAACCTTTGTGGTGAGAAAGTCTGTAGGTGGTAAAACAGTCTGGGTAATTTTCTAAAAATCAGTCTTGTATTATATTAATTAAATTCATAACATTTTAAGGAAAGAAATGTTAAACACACAGTTATCTGACTCTTTCCCCCCCAGTCTATGGTGGTCTGTAACGGGCAGTGGCAGACTACAACTCACGGGCCAAATCTGGCTACTGACTGCTTTGGTAAATAAAGTTTTATTGGAACACAGCTGTGCCCATTCAAACATATTGTCTGTGGTGACTCTAGTTACAACTACAGATTTGAGTAGCTGTAACCGAGGCCGTCGTATGGTGTTCTGTAAGCTGGAACCTGTTTTCAAATAAAATGAATGGTAAAATCATTATTAAAAAAATCCTTAGGCACTTTGGTTTAAGAGTCCCACTTTCAACATTTAAATGTATTTTCTGTAGGATTTCTTTTGAACCACTGAAACCCAATAAAAACTGCATCTTCTGAATCAGATATTTAACATGTTTCTGATAAAGATATTAAAATTGAAGTCAGAAATATTTAGAGGTAAATGACTTACACTTGTAAATCCTACTATGTGGCAGGAAAGATGTTCCTCAAATGAGACCAAGCTGTACGGTGGGCTTGTAACTATAATTAGTAGAAGCAGGAGTTTCCAACGGGCCTTGTAACACAAAGAACCCTGAATATTAATCAGCACGTCAGTGTGGTTTTCAAGCTACACCACACACAAGTTTCCTCAGCCTCCTGTAGCTGCAAACCCAAAATAGCCTGAAGGTCAAAGCCAGACAGACATACTCTTGTCACTGAATGTGCTGACCATGACAGATATGAGGTGGGTTTACTTCCTCCACTAAAATTATGGTGGAAGAACAAACTCCAAACTCAAGGGCAATCACTGTAACAATCTTAAGAGGAAAAAGAAGAGAGAAGTAAGTCCAAACGTGGTCTGACACAACGATTAGCTCAGACCTCACTTTCACTAGGAGCCTATTTTTGGAGTCACATACTTGAATTACTGCATCAAGAAGGCTGTAACAGAAAAGATGTCCATGAGAAAGTGATGTGAAGCCAGTATGCAAAAACGAGAGTGATTGGAAACGACCATAAAATCATCAGGCTATTGACGGCTGGGGAAATTCCGCATGCCAAGCAACTCAACGGCGAGGAAATATTAAGAGGCTTGAGATGAAAAAAATACACCTGAATCTGTAATTGAATTAGACAAGCCTTGCTGCCTGGAGAACTCTGCTGGTCACCAGGATGGATGCAAAGCAAACGCTGGGTCACCAGAAGCGCACTGATCAGCCACAGTGATTTATTGAGTGCTTTAATAATACAAGTGTACATCAACTGATCCACAGTCAAAAGTGGCAGGTCCCTAAGAAATTTACAAGCACTTTAAGTAAATCAAAATACATATTATTTTGTTCAATCCAGCAGTCTTCTGTGTGGGGACAGAAGGCCAGTGATAAACAGAGTCTCAGTAATGCACAGTGATTCTGATTGAAGCGTTTGTACAAAAATCTGGTTCCCAGTAGCATGCACCCACCGATAAAGACCTCAGTACAAAAAAATTAACCCTAAGCATTACGTTGAAGTAGAAACGAGATAGAATTCTGAACTCGTGTTTTCCCGAAGATCACAGGAAGGGAAAAAGGATCCAAAGAAAACGAACAACAACAACAACAAAAAACAAAACCACACAGGAAAACGAAGCTTTGAAAGAAAGCTCGTATTATTACAGATCTGACGCTGTTTGCACTGAAAACAAACGTTCCCATCCACGTGGAGGTGGGATGAAAAAAAACAAACAAACCCAGATCTTTCAAGTTAACAGAAGTGAAACAGGGAATAAAACGGGAAGGGGTGGGGAGCAAAGGAAAGGGAGGGAGGGGGGGTGGGGCGGGGGGATGGATGACATTCCATCACAAAACGGTTCCAAAGGTGATAAAAATAAGACAAGCAGAGCCGAGGTGTGGGGCCCCGGTGCACTTGGTGAGCGTGCCGCGGGCCGGGGCCCTATGTGGCGTACCGCTTGGTCCACTGCCTGGCCATCCGGTCGTGCTCCGCCCTGTTGGTCATGTACTGCGTGGCGATGCTGCCCACCAGCGGGTCAGCTGGAAAGGAAGCAGAGGCGGGAGTCAGTCAGCGCCAGCAGCTCGGCCTCTTCGAGGCTGGGGGAGAGCGGAGCGTCTGCACAGCTGGCCCCGGTTCAGGGCGTGGCCAGAGAGGTGAGGTGCTGCGCTCTGCAACGTGGTCACCTTCGCCGTGACCTGCAAGTGACCCGCCCCGCAGACCCCGCCCCGGAGACCCCATCTCACCCCCGCCGCCCGAACGAGCACCTACCTGTGCTTTGGCTGCTGCCTCTTGTCACGTCTCCGGACAAGCGTGACTCTCTCTGTCCCCCACCACACATGTGCTTCTCCCCCCTCCTCCTCCTCCCCTGGTTTTCAGGTAGATGTTTATTTCACAGAGAAGATGCAGGTGGGCTGTGGGCGGGGCCTGCGGGGTCCTGGATACCATCCCCCTGGGGGAAGGGGGCGGGGCAAGCTTGGCCAACTCCCCGACCTGGGTTTATTGCCCAGGCAGGGGTCCAGCAGCAGGTTAGTGGGAAAAAAAAAAATGTAATTTAGGTTTCTGGAGATCCCAGAATCCACCCGTTTCCCTCCATTCTCTAATCTCACTTCTTCCCTGAGTTTTATTTCCGGTATTTTTGGTGTTGAGACTTTGAGTGTATTAGGGCACGTGGATAAGAAAGGACCAAAAGGGAAAAGGAAAAATATTAGCAAAAGCTAACGTTAAATATGAAAAAAAGAAAATAGGTAAAGAATATGGAAGGGTGTTTGTGGTCTAATACCACCTCATAACTCGGGAAGACTCTGAGAGTCTGCGAAGACCCAGTAAGACATTCAAGGTCACACCTTCACAATAACCAAGGTGTAACAGGAATACCACCTTTTCACGATCTGCTGATGCTGATGATAACAAAGCTTTTGAAAGTCCTCCCGACAAGACTTTGCTTTTATTTTTTAAGTTTTGTTACAGTTCTAACATTATATTACACCATTTTTTTGTCTGTTTGTTTTTGCTTTTTTGTTTTCTGGCCGTGCTAAGAGGCTTGTGGGATCTTAGTTCCCTGACCAGGGATCAAACCTGGGCCCCCTGCAGTGGAAGCGCCAAATCCTAACCACTGGACCGCCAGTGAAGTCCCCAAGACTTGCTTCAGTTTTAACAAACCTCACTTAAGTTTTCTTGGACTTGTGCTAAGTTTGTTATAATTATTCTAGGGAGAGGCCAGTTTCTGATATTCACTTACATCACAATGATGGTTAATGGGTGTGTTCGGAATGTCTGCCTCTCTGCCTACTCTTTGTGACTCTTGTCCTTCACTTGCCCAAATGGTGAAACTCTATCACTTCAACCAACCGAGCCAGGGTTCAAGATGATTGAAACCAGCAGTACCAGATGTAGACACAAAACACCTGGGATTGACAAGATATTAAAAAAAAAAAAATGTTGTCTTTCAGTTCAGACTAAGTAATGACCTTATTAGAGTCTAAAAAGGGCCAAAGAGAGGTCTGAGTCACATTTCTCTACCTTTGAAACAAATCATCTTGTTTCAATTTCTGGAATGCAAAGCCTTAGGGCAGAACTTGGGCACCTTCAACAGAGCTTACGTCTACATCGCTCAAGACAGCTGTTTGGTTAAACACTGCTCTACATTAGTGATGTACGCTAAAGAGCCATCTGTACTTCCTGACTTAACTGGTCGAGGTAAAGGGCAGGTTTAAGGTCAGAAGAAGGACCAGTGACATTAATGTTCTAGTGCAAATCTACCCTCACTGAGAGTGGGCACACTGGGAACAAGGGTCTGCCGTTTTAGCACAAAGGAGGGAGAGGGAGAAGGAGACGGTGGGGTGGGAAAAGCATCCATACTATTTCAACAGGGGCAGAGGGGAAAACCTCAAAAACACGGTAGAGTGTTATTGATAAAACTCACATGCGTTGTGCAGACATTTTTTTGTATGCTTAAATAATTAGCAGTAAATTCCTTTGAGTTCCTTTTTTTTTTTTTTTTTCTAATTTTTTGTTTTTGTTTTTTTTTAGATTGATTGATTGATTGATTGATTGATTGATTGGGTCTTCGTTTCTGTGCTAGGGCTTTCTCTAGTTGCGGCAAGCGGGGGCCACTCTTCATTGCGGTGCATGGGCCTCTCACTACCGCGGCCTCTCTTGTTGCGGAGCACAGGCTCCAGACGCGCAGGCTCAGTAATTGTGGCTCACGGGCCTAGTTGCTCCGCGGCATGTGGGATCTTCCCAGACCAGGGCTCGAACCCGTGTCCCCTGCATTGGCAGGCAGATTCTCAACCACTGCGCCACCAGGGAAGCCCGAGTTTCTTTTATAATACCTTTTCAAGTTCGATTTTGAAAAGAGAAATATTGTTCCATCTGCAAAATTATACATGCTAAATATAAAAACAATAATTAACAATTTCAAAAAAATCACCTCACACAGTACACAGGACAGAAAGTTGTAAGTGAAAACCGTCTGCAAATTCACTGAGAGAAGTACTGTTAACATTTTGACTTACATCTATCTTCCCAGACTTCTTTTCTAAACATACAATTTTAAAAAAAGATCATAGTCTGCTTTTGGAACCTTTAAAAAAACTCACTGTATGGTGAATAACTTTTTATATCAATAATTATATCCTACTTGATCATTCTTATTTGATTTGATTTTTTAATTGAAGCATAACTGACTTATATTACTATATTAGTTTCAGGTGTACAACACAGTAATTTGATAATTTTATAGATTATAGTCCATACAAAGTTCTTACAAAACACTGACTATATTTCCTGCGCATCATTTTAAATATTAATCTGAATTAATAACCAGTCTTCTGTTTAGAGACATTTGGGTTTTCCTTTTTTTTTTTCTTTTTCTGCTTTATAAACAATGCTGTGAAGAACATTATCGTGTGCGCATCTTTGTAAATTTATGCAAATCTTAAATTTAAAGTATTAATGAAGGAATAAAGGTATAAAATGAAGGAATTTAAAAATCATGTGTTATCAGTCAAGTAGTTCTTAAATGCTAAAATGTTTTGTTGAATAGAAAAGAAGTTAAGACTACAAGTAACTGAATTGAAACTATGCAATAAATGTATATTCAATGATCATCGCAGTGAATTTAGTGGAATGAGATACTCCTTTTGTAGTATATTTATAATTATGACTTGAAGTAAGATTGAATCTTGTTATTGGGTTTCACATTTCCTGGATACAGATACTCCAGGGATGAAATAACAAGTCTCCAAACATAAATTACTCGGCCTTATTTCTCTAACACTTTCTTTCTACAATAAAAGGAAAATTTCCCCATCATTTTGGATTCTAGATTGTTACTACTCCCCCAAGGCTTTGGCAGCCTTTGAGATGATCATCTATCAGTCTTCCTCCTCTTTACTAAAGAAAAGCCACAAAGTTCACCTGCGAATAAGTAAACTGAAATTCAAGTCTCCTACATGGCCTGCTTTTGGTCAGTAATTATTTGAATTTCTGAGAAGAAGAGCATGTTCACACCTGGCTCCTCTCACAGCAGATGGTTATTATTACTGATTATTAGATGGTTATTATTCCTGGTTATTGTTACTGATTCTCCTAATTAGTAGTGTGGTACGTATGAGAGGGTCCCTGGGGCAGAGGTACAGGACTCACGGTGTGGTCAATGGAAAATCTCGGGGCTGGGAGCTGAGAACACAACGTTCTCCATCAACAGACCTCTAAACCACATCGCCTCATCTGTGTATAAAAATCATGCCATCATTTTTGCTGGCACAAGACGAGCTGGGAAATAGTAGCCTCCGTGGAAGTGTAAGACGGAAAGATCACTGATGATGGGTGACAC
The DNA here is from genome assembly GCF_028021215.1 of Eschrichtius robustus. Lineage (NCBI taxonomy): Eukaryota > Metazoa > Chordata > Mammalia > Artiodactyla > Eschrichtiidae > Eschrichtius > Eschrichtius robustus. Next base: position 4,104,030 of record NC_090829.1, read on the forward strand.
ATCTTCTTCCTCCTTCTCTACTTTCCTGTCTGACCTCTGCTTCCCTACACAGCGCCAGGCGCCTGAACAACAAGCATGGTTATCTGCAAGTGAGTGAAAGGTGATCTCAGTGCTCTGCCCCCTCCCTTTTTTGGGAGATTCGTGTTACATGCACCTTTGATTCCAGAAGAGAAAGGCTCAGGCGACTCCTGCAACCCCGTCTGAAGGCTCACCTCTCCGTGACGGGGGCTATACTGGAATCACCGGAAACCAGAAGGGTTCACAGCCCGTCCAGGAAAGGAGGGAGACAGGGGTCAAGACTAAAGGGGGTAAGAAGCAGCTGAGTGGTTAGAGGGAGCGGAGAACGACAGGCAATGGCTGAGCTGCCCAGTGGTTCCATGTGCAAGGCCAAAGAACATTCTCTCTTGGTTGGTAGGTGGTATGGGAGAAATCACATGGCAAAGAAATGTTGACTCCCTTTTCTTAAGACAACACATGTATTCTCAAAGAAACACAAACAAAACCAGTCCAGTATGATGGAAAAGGGGGTGCGCTCCGGGTCCAGATTGCCTGCCTTTGTACCTCGGTTCCACCGATAACCGCGTCACGTCAGGCAAAGGACTTAACTTCTCTGTGCCTCGGTTTCCTCAACTGCACAATGAAATTGCTATAGTTGTTGTTATAAGAATGAAATGAACTGCTCTATAGTTGTTATAAGAATGAAATGAGCTGATTATTGTCAGGCACATACAAAACTTCTGCTATCATTTTCAAAATGAAGACAGGAAAATGAATATTCATGTGCACCTTAAAAAAATATAAATCTGATTGTCTTCTTGAAGACATTCTCTTCAGATAAAATCCAAAGTCTTTAGCATGTAATTATTAGAGAAATGCAAATCAAAACTACAATGAGGTACCACCTCACACCAGTCGGAATGGCCATCATCAAAAAGTCTACAAATAACGAATGCTGGAGAGGGTGTGGAGAAAAGGGAACCCTCTTGCACTGTTGGTGGGAATGTAAATTGATACAGCCACTATGGAGAACAGTATGGAGGTTCCTTAAAAAACTATCATATGACCCAGCAATCCCACTACTGGGCATATATCCGGAGAAAACCATGGTTCAAAAGAATACATGCACCCCACTGTTCACAGCAGTACTATTCACAATAGCCAAGATGTGGAAGCAACCTAAATGTCCATGGACAGATGAATGGATAAAGAAGATGTGGTACATATATACAATGGAATACTACTCAGCCATAAAAAAGAATGAAATAATGCCATGTGTGGCCACATGGATGGACCTAGAGATTATCATACTAAATGAAGTAAGTCAGACAGAGAAAGACAAATATCATATGATGTCACTTCTATGTGGAATCTAAAATATGACACAAATGAACTTATCTATGAAACAGAAACAGACTCACAGACACAGAGAAAAGACTTGTGGTTGCCAAGGGGGAGGATGATAGAGGAGGGATGAACTGGGAGGCTGGGATTAGCAGAGGCAAACTATTATACATAAAATAGATAAACAACAAGGTCCTACTGTAGAGCACAGGGAACTATATTCAATATCCTGTGATAAACCGTAATGGAAAAGAATATGAAAAAGAATGTGTGTATATATATATGTAACTGAATCACTTTGCTGTACACCTGCAATTAACACAACATTGTAATGCAACTATACTTCAATAAAATAAGTTAAACAAAAACAAAAACAAAAACAAAACCAACAAAGTCCTTAGCATGGCTCCCAAGAGCATCATGATCTCGACCTAATCTTTCCAGCCTTCTCCACCCATGCTTCAAACCAGAATCAACAACTCGCAGCTTCTGCGATAAGCCCTCCAATAAGCTCTCTGCACCTTTGCTTCTGAGACGTCCTTTGCCTGGTGGGCTTCTACGAATTTCTCCACATTTAGCTCAGGCATAGCCTCCTTGGGGATGCTTCTAGGTGCTTTGCAGCAGGCTTATGTGCCCCATTTCTGTTTTGTCTGTTCGCACCTCTATCACTGTGCTGAGAATGCTGCCTTTTAGTTGTCTGTCTGCTGTATATCTACATTTCCCATGGGACTGGAGCCCACGCGTTCAGTCGTTCGTCAACTATCACTGCGTCCCTACTGTGTTCCAGGTCCTGCAGAACTAGTGCTAAATAAGCAAACTCCTGCCCTCATGGGACTCTGCCTGGGCCCCTCTGTCTCCGTTTCCCTCTCGTTAACCCCATGTTTACTGTGATGTATGAATGGATAGAAGAACATAAGACAAGTAAGTAAGGAACACACAAAATAACAGCCAGAAAGAGCAGTTACTCCATAAGGCAGGTGTCCCTCTGTAGCATTATATGCTGGCTCATCATAGAAGTTTCTTCTCTACACACGACTAGCAAGTCACTAAAGGGGACCTGATGGAGAGTGTGACAGCTTTCTTGTCACTTTTCTCCTTTTTTTAAAACTTATTTATTTTTTAATTTTTTTGTATATAAGCAGGAATCCTTCCTTCCTTCCTCCCTCCTTCCCTCCCTCCCTCCCTCCCTCCCTTTCTGGCTGTGTTGGGTCTTCGTTGCTGTGCACAAGCTTTCTCTAGTTGCGGCGAGAGGGGGTTACTCTTCGTTGCGGTGCGCGGGCTTCTCATTGCGGTGGCTTCTCTTGTTGCTGGAGCACAGGCTCTAGGCTCACAGGCTTCAGTAGTTGTGGCACGCAGGCTCAGTAGTTGCGGCTCGCGGGCTCTAGAGCGCAGGCTCGGTAGTTGTGGTGCACGGGCTTAGTTGTTCCATGGCATGTGGGGTCTTCCCGCACCAGGGTTCGAACCCATGTCCCCTGCATTAGCAGGCGGATTCTTAACCACTGCGCCACCAGGGAGGTCCTACCTTAATTATTTTCTTATTGAACTTTGTGGTTTGCACTTTTCCATTTCTTGGATTCTTCAAGGCTATAAACCACCGCTTCTCCAGCTGTCCCACTATCCCCATGATGAGCACTTACTCACCAAGTCACTGAAGGCTTTCTGTGGGTCTGCCTTGCAATAAGGAATAGCTCTTTTTTGTGTCTTCCATGGAACTTTTCTTCCATGGTTTGGTTTAGCCTAGTTTCATTTAAATCTTTTATAAAATTAAAAAGTAATTGATGCTCATTATAATAAGTTCAAATCATAAAGAAGCATGTATGATGTAAAGAATATGATCTTCTTCCCTTCAATTTCCCACCATCTCAAGGTAACTGCTGTTAATGGTTGGATGCTCACTCCTCCAGACTTTTTTCTTTATTTATATTTAAACCCAATGGGAATCACATGATTCTGCAACTTGGATTTTCCTCTGGGCCAATATACAGTAGTTGTGTTTCTAAGATACTAGAAATAGACCTAGCTTATTATTTTTAATAATTACAGGGCATTCCTTTGCACAGCTATTCAGCATTCATTTTTCCATCCCCTACTGATGCACATTTATTGATACATTAGATTTGATTTTTTGCTATCAGGACTAGTATTACCGTCTTGTATACATCTTTGAGCATAGGTTTGTGTCATTCTGGAGGGTAGATTCTTCTAGGTGACAGTGTTGGGCCAGAGAGTACAGTACACATTTAAAATTTTTGCCAAATACTGCCCAACGGCCCTTCAATAAAAGGATGTACAATTTATCCTATTTCTGGACATTCTCCCTAACATTGCATTACCAATCTTTAAAAATTGTTTTTGTCAAGGTACCCAAAAAAGTAAAAAATCCCTGTCATTGTTGTATCTGGATCTAACTTGATGTCTACTGAGGTTTAACATGTTCTTGTGTTTGTTCACCATTTGTATTTCTTCTCCTGTGATGTGTTTGTTCATGCCTTTTTTAATTTATTTTTTATTATTATTTATTTATTTATTTTTGGCTGTGTTGGGTCTTCATTTCTGTGCGAGGGTTTTCTCTAGTTGCGGCAAGTGGGGGCCACTCTTCATTACGGTGCGCGGACCTCTCACTATCGCGGCCTCTCTTGTTGCGGAGCACGGGCTCCAGACGCGCAGGCTCAGTAGTTGTGGCTCACGGGCTCAGTTGCTCCGCGGCATGTGGGATCTTCCCAGACCAGGGCTCGAACCCATGTCCCCTGCATTGGCAGGCAGATTCTCAACCACTGCGCCACCAGGGAAGCCCCTGTTCATGCCTTTTGTCTATTTTTTCCTTACTATCATGAAGGAGTATTTTATATATTATAAATATTAAGCATGCACTGAAGTTCAGCTTTGGCCTCAGTGTTCAGCCAAAATTGCTTTAGTCTTTGGAAGACTGAACAGACAAATGCCTCCTTTGACGTTATTTTGAGCTTTGTTGAACTTGTGGAGATCAAAGATCGGGTTACCATCATATTTAATAAACATAGATCATCTTTTGGACTTATTGCTAACATCTGAATACTGGTTTTTAAAATGTTGGTAAGCATGATGAGTGTTAACTTGGGACTGAAAATCTCTTTCAGTCGAAGACAAACAATATGACATACAAGGAAAAGATTAGGAACTGTCTTCACATGTATTCATACAAACGCTCAAAGTGAGATGGAAGTGCAGCTATCATAAGGGAGAAGGCTTCTGGCACAAAACAGGCCTTACGATTGTCCACTGCAGATACTAAAACTGAGAGTAAAGCACTTGTAACAACCAGTGGCTGCCGGCAGAGAAAGCAGTGCATCCAATGATTGTGTGAGTCAGGAAATGAATGCAAACATTAGAGATAAAAACGTGAGGGCAAAAATCTTCTGTTGGCTTCTTAAGTATCCAGAAGACATCGTCTTCAAGCATTTTGCACACAGCTTCGGTTTGTGGGAGGGCTGCAAGGACACTGTACCATGATCTTTTAAGTCTAGGGGTTGAGGAGGTAAGTCTTCACCCTTTTGTTACCATTAGAGAAAAAAGAAAGCTTACTGATCTGATAGTAAAATCTCCACGAAGAGTAACCCACACTGGGATAGACAGCCAAAGAAAAACATGCTTGTCACCAGGCGAAAACATCTGTCTAAGTCTTGCAAGCGTGCAGAGGAGTCTCCCAGTAGCTGGCAGTGCTAAGAAACTGTACTGCGACATCATCACGACAAACTTTAAAAACATACCTAATTTTTCATGAAATTAGAAAAAAAATTTTTTTTTGGCCGCTCAGCTTGTGGGATCTTAGTTCTCCAACCAGGGATTGAACCTGGGCCGTGGCCGTGAAAGCACGGAGTCCTAACCACTGGGCCACCAGGGAGTTCCCTCTGATTTCTAATAATAATATTACAGTATTACTTAAATTCTTAAAATAAAATTTCATATTTATTCTTGTATCTCAGAAGATCACTTTATGGTGGGAACATTCAGCATTGCCTTAGGTTGTTCATTAATTTTAATGCTGGCTGTTCAGTATTCAGCCAAAAATAAATTCAGTGCACCTCTAAGGAAAATACTATTTATCTATTATATGTGAAGGAAATATTTTCTCCCAGTCTTTTGTCCTTTAACCTAGTTTATAGTGTCTCTTGCCATTACAAGTTTAAAGTTTTTCAGTACTTAAATAAGTCAATCTTTCCTTAATATTTTTTAGTGTGATGTCATGTGTATTTGACAAAGGCCTTCTGCACTCACTCCAGTATTTTAGAAATATTCTCCTACATTTACATACAGTAACCATCTGTGCAATGCTAGCTTTATCACACATACGATTCCCATACGTATCTGGACCTGACTCTGTACTTGATATTCTTTCATTCGATTAATTTGTCTTTTGCTTTATTTACTCCTGTTTTTCTTGCTACTGTTTTACAGTATGTTTGATATCTGGTAGGATAAGTTCTCACGTGTCCCCATTTCTTTCCTTCACTAAAGTTTTACTTGGAGAACTGTAATCTTGAGGCTAAGACTTGGAGCAATTAAAGCTAGTTCACCCCAGGGTATAGGAATTTCACATCTCTTTGAAGAATGTTATCAAGATTTAGGAATGACTGAATTCCTCAGGGTCTACTAATTAAAAATCAAGTGAGTAGGACAAAGTTAAGGTTTTTTGTAGTTTGGAATGTGGGAAAACCAGACCATTAATTATAGGCCTAACCCAGACCAGAAAGGTTGTTAAGCACCCTGGAAAAAAAAAAAAATCATATACACATAGTGTGTGTGCATGTGTGTGGCCCTCGTGGCTCATAAAGCGATTTAGGGGAGAACGTTACCATGCCTATGATTTAAACCAAGTGGTGGATGTTATCCAACTAGATTTAACTCTGAAAATGCTAAATAAAACTGCATACCAGTCTAGCAAGATATGCTATTACCCCAGAATTAATAACTAGTGATGCTAAAAGAGGAATCAAGTACCCCAACTTCTAAAGAGACATTAATACCTTCCTCAGGACTTGCTAAGAGAAGAGGAGCTGGGAGGCTTCCCTGGTGGTGCAGTGGTTAAGAATTCTCTCCCAAAGCAGGGGACATGGGTTCGAGCCCTGGTCCGGGAAGATCCCACATGCCGCGGAACAACTAAGCCTGTGCGCCACAACTACTGAGCCTGCGCTCTAGAGCCCGCGAGCCACAACTACTAAGCCCGCGTTCCACAACTACTGAAGCCTGTGCGCCTAGAGCCTGTGCTCCGCAACAAGAGAAGCCACTATAATGAGAAGCCCGCGCACTGCAACAGAGAGTAGCCCCCGCTTGTCGCAACTAGAGAAAGCCCATGCGCAGCAACGAAGACCCAACATAGCCAAAAAAAAAAAAAAAAAAACACACAGCCATTCTCAAATATTAAATTACATAAAGTTACAATTAAGTAATTTATAAAGGTAATCAATACTTAAAACCATTTCTTAATTATTTTACTGCTATTATTATTTATCGTCATAGTTTTTTTTAAGGTCTTTTCTATCCGCATGGTGGAAAAACACCATGTGCTACTACTGTGCATCTTGTCCCGATTACACACTCAGGAAGGTCACATAAGTAGCTTGAAATCAGCAAATGCTACAAATGAGGACCTGATTTACTGTTTTGTTGATTGTCTGTGGTGAAGAAAGTGATGGAGAAAATGGTAATAGTGCAGATTAAACTTAAAAGTGTTATCATGTCTAGATCCTTACACAGTGAAGAACATAAACACTGGAGGATATATTCTTCCAGCACATGAAACCATTATCTGATTCAGAAAGAAGTTGCTCATGACACTAACCAGTGAAGTTCTGACACTCTTTTCTTTGTTTTACTTGGGTCTTAGTTCTTAACTATGTATGAAAATATCACCCAACATTCCTGTTAGAACCACACTCATTTGTCAGTTACAGCTGCAAAAGTCACTGTAAGTCTTCTGAGAATGAATCAGCTACATGGAATTGGCAGTAAAGAGTACTGTATATTTTATTATCTGTAAACTGCGTACATTTTTACATCAGTAAAATGCATAATAAATGTATCTACGTACACATGTGCATACAACCACCCCTTCCAGCCCCTGCCCATTTCAAAGTTACCAATACCCATGGGGAAGGGCTTAGCCAAGGAAGTTGAGCCGGGGCTGGGTCTTCTACATCAGGGGACTGGGAAGTGAGACCTCGGATTACCGCACGTGAAGCAGCATTTTGACACCTGTCACTCAGAAGGCATGGACGGCAAGATGCTGCTTGCCAAAGAAGCAGGAAATCAGGTACAGGGATGCCGCCCTCATCCTTTATCTGACCCCACAGCCTAGGAGTCAGGCCTTGGAAAGGGAGAGAAGAGGTGTCTGAGAACCGGACCTGCTTGCTCCACCCTGACAGAGTGGAAACAGGAAATCAGATTTAAATCAGTATGAGAGGAGAGTTTAAAAACCGACAAGATTGACTTTTCTATTAACTGAAAGTAACCCGAATGCTGCTAAATATTGTTAAGGGATAGAAAAGCAAAATTCAACAAAATGTGGCCTAAAGCAGTGACTGGAGAAAATTAAGGCCAGTCCATATTAATGCCCCCTGAGTTGAGATGGCTCAACAAACAATACGAATACACTGGCTATAACCGAAACTATACTGTTGATAAAATTTTTTTCCCAACGTCAAAACTTGTCCTATCAGCCTACACAGCAGTGCTATGTACCCTAAGTCAATGTGTGTTTTGAAATAGAAAGCGTCTGTTAGACTAGACTCATCCACAGAGCAGCACAGAGGGTGCAACCCTACTGAGAAGCTACTGGATTGCAATTCCAGGCTTAGTTAAACAATAATTCCTAATGAACTCTCAGAAAATATCCTTACAGTATTGGACTTGTTTAAGACACCAGAGATTCACATTGCTTTCCCTCAAACATTGGGCTGGCCGAAAAGTTCGTTCGGTTTTAAGTAAAAATAAAAGACACTTTTCATTTTCACCAAGAACTTTACTGAACAACGTATTCGCTAATCAAACAAACTTTTTGGGCAACCCAATGCCTCTGCAAAAAGCTATGGCTGCAGCAAGTAGGAAAGAGTCAAAGATGCTGAGATATCAAAGCTAGACTTTTTTAAAAAGCAGCTTTATTGAGATATAATTCACATACCATATAATCCACCCATTTAAGGTGCACACTTCAGTCATTTTTAGTACATCCACAGAGTTATACAGTCACGGCCACAATCCACTTTAGAATATTTTCATCGCTCCCAAAAGATACCTTGTATCCTATACCTCTAAATCCTCCAGCCCTAGGTATCCACTAATCTTTCTGTCTCTGTCTATTTACCTATTCTGGACATTTCATATAAATGGAATCATTCAACATGTGGTCTTTTGTGACTGGCTTCTTTCACAAAGCATAATGTTTTCAAGGTTCATCCATGTTGTAGCATGTAACAGTACTTCATTCTTTTTTATTGCCAAATAATATTCTATTGTGTGAATATACCACACTATATCCATTCCTTAGGTGATGGACATGTGGGTTGTTTTCACTTTTTGGATATTGTGAATATCCAAATGCTGCTGTGAACATCTGTGTACAAGTTTTGCATAGACCTGTTTTCATTTCTCCTGGGTCTATACCCAGCAGTGGAATTGTTTGGTCACATGGGAACTCTACGCTTCACCGTTAGATGAACTGCCAAAATGCTGTCCAAAGAGAATTTCACATCCCTCCCCAGCAACGTGTGAGGGGTCCAATTCTCCATGTCCTCACCAACACGTGTTAGTATCTGAAGATGCAAGATTATAAAGACAGAATAGCTTACACCCATTGGCCTCTACCTACCAGGTGTCCAGTTAAAAAAATATATACCATATTCCCTACAAACATTTGTTCCTGCCAACCATGGAAAATAAATTCTCTGAAGTTGGAGCATTTTTCTCATGGTCTGTGTCTACGAGAGACCAAAGATTATCCTGATCCTGCCTTCCCTCTACTTCTAACCACGATGGAAGTAAAAATGACAACAATAATCCAATGAGACTTGTTTGTAATGCACACCTTTTCTTCAAGATAAAAAAATACTTTTTAACCCCACAGTCCTCAATTGTAGTCCGCCCACTAAAAACTAGTATTCTAATGTATCAGTTTCCCCCTCATGGCATCTTTTCTGTTCACACTGCTATTCGGTGCGGAGAGCAGGACAGGAGGTTGTGTGAGAGCAGCTGTGAACACAGCAGTCGTGCCCTAGATGCATCGCACACGTCCACAGTCTCCACCGCGTCGGGGAATCTGGACTCGAGTCCGAAGGTATAAATAACCCAGCTCAGGGCCACAGCTGGACCAGAATGTCAGTGGTGTCAGATGACTGGATCCTTCTGTCTGCCGTTGAGGGCTGGCACTGTGTAGCCGAGGCAGCCTGGTGAGTCACATGGACCCTGTCGCGCTGAGGAATGACTTTCCCTGAAGCGTGGGCTTTGACTTGGGCTGAGGCCTTGCTCTAATCCTTCTCCTCCCAACTCCTCCCTTTCCTTCAGGGTAGGCAAGGCCTCTTTTGCAGTCTTTTTTTTTTTTTTTTTTTTAAATTAATTGTTTTTGGAGTATAGTTGCTTTACAATGTTGTGTTAGTTTCTACTGTACAGCAAATGAATCAGCTATATGTATACATACATCCCTTCTTTTTTGGATTTCCTTCCCCTTTAGGTCACCACAGAGCCCTGAGTAGAGTTCCCTGTGCTGTACTTTAGGCTCTCATTAGTTACCTATTTTACACATAGTAGTGTATATATGTCAATCCCAATCTCCCAATCCATCCCACCTTCCCTTCCCCCCTTGGTAACCATACATCTGTTCTCTATGTCTGTGTCTCTACTTCTCTTTTGCAGCCTTATATCACAAAAACAGCAGAGTGTCTGGGGCACTGGAGATGACAGTTCAATAAGTATTTGTGTAATAAATGAATTAACGAGTAATTCCACTGGTCAGGATGGAACTTAGTTTGTCGGAGGTATCAGGTTTCTGGCTAGACATCCTTCTTCCTTCCCATGCTTGAGCCTAAATGACATTTATCCCTATGGGACCAGCAGCTCCCCAAGTCACTAACGTGAGATGGTAAGCATTTGGGCAGCCCCGGTGTACATTTTTTTTGTGATTTAATATTTAGCTATCTTTGCTTCGAGTCTAAAGCATACAATATGAGCTACTTCCTATAACTGACCTCTTACTTTGTCTTCAAGCTCCCCTGCTATTTCCTTTTGGTCCCTGAAGGCTTCAATTCTTATTTTTTAAAATTGAGGTATAGTTGATGTATAATATATAAGTTTTAGGTGTACAACATAGTGATTCACAAGTATTAAAGGTCATATTTCCATTTATAGTTATTATAAAGTATTGGCTATATCCCCTGTGTTGTATAATATATCCTTGTAGCTTATTTATTTTATACATAGTAGTGTGCACCTCTTAATCCCCTACTTTGTCCCTCCTTTCACTGGTAACCACTAGTTTATTCTCTATATCTGTGAGTCTGTTTCTTTTTTGCTATATTCACCAGTCTGTTGTATTTTTTAGGTTCCACGTATAAATATATCATACACTATCTGTATTTGTCTGACATTTCACTCAGCATAATACCCTTCAGGTCTATCCATGCTGTTGGAAATGGCAAAATTTCATTCTTTTTTATGGCTTAGTGTTCCACTGTGTGTGTGTGTATCTTTATCTATATCTATACCTATATCTATATGTATATGTACATCTACCTCACATCTTCTTTACCCATTCATCTGTTGATGGACACTTGGATTGCTTCCATATCTTGACAACTGGAAAGAATGCTGCTATGAACACTGGGGTGCATATATCTTTTCGAATTAGTGTTTTCATTTTCTTTAGACATATACACAGGAATGGAATTGCTGGATCATATGGTAGTTCTATTTTTAATTTTTTGAGGAACCGCCATACAGTTTTCCATAGTGGCTGAACCAGTTTACATTCCCACTAATAGTGTACAAGGGTTCCCTTTTCTCTACATCCTTGCCAATATTTGTTATTTGTGGTGTTTTTGATGATAGCCATTCTGACAGGTGTAAGGTGATTCTAATTGTGGTTTTGATTTGCATTTCCCTGATGGGTGGCGATACTGAGCATCTTTTCATGTGTCTGTTGACCGTCTGTATGTCTTCTTTGGAGAAATGTCTGTTTAGGTCTTCTGCCCATTTTTAATTGGGTTGTTTGTTTTTTGATAGTGAGTTGTATGTGCTGTTTATATATTTTGGATATTAACCCCTTATAGGTCATATTATTTGTAAATATTTTCTCCCATTCAGTAGGATGTCTTTTCGTTTTATTGATGGTTTCCTTCACTGTGCAAAGGCTTTGAAGTTTAATTAGGTCCAATCATTTAATTTTGCATTTATTTTCTTTGCTTTAGGAGACAGATCCAAAGAAATATTGCTGCGATTTATGTCAGAGTGTACTGCCTATGTTTTCTTCTAGGAGTTTCATGGTTCCCAATTTACATTTAGATCTTTAATCAATTTTGAGTTTATTTTTGTATATGGTGTTAAAGAATGTTCTAATTTCATTCTTTTACATGTAGTTGTCCAGTTTCCCAGCACCACTTATTGAAGAGACTTGTCTTTTCTCCATTGTAAGTTCTTGCCTCCTTTGTTGTAGATTAATTGACCATAAGTGCATTGGTTTATTTCTGGGCTCTCTACTTTGTCCCAATCATCTACATGTCTGTTTTTGTGACAGTATCATACTGTTTTGATTACTGTTGCTTTGTAATATAGTCTGAATTCTTAAAAGATTTTTATGTTTAGTCTGCATTCAGTTGTTCCCTGTTTTATTGGCATCTTGCCTGAACTTGAACCTCCTTTGTTTTAACCCCTTGGGCAACATGTTCTACCGCTAGACCAAACTTTCTCTCTATATACTGCTTCTTCCATACTTCTGCTTCAGCCAAGTGTGAAGGTTTATTTCTAGGATTCAAACTCCTACTGTATCCTTCTGATAAAGGGAAAGAACCATGTCAAACAAATTCTAGTAAGTCATAGGTAGTAAATTGTGAATGTTGTTTTCCATTTTTCTGCTAGCAGGAAATGGGGGATGGGTGATAGGAGGATTGATCCCCTGGGTACCATGAACTGACTAAATAATATTCACTGATCTTGGAATGCATCCTTCTTGCACACCAGGCTTGGTCTGGGAATTTGTGGGAGACCAGGCACAGTCAAGTTCACACAGTCACCAGTGATGCTGTCATAGCGGTTAGGAAACCAAGTGCTGGGGATTCTGATTCCCAAATATCTTTTGGCCCTTCCCCTCTTCTACCTCCTTATGGCCTCTGTCATCTCCTACCTGGACCATCAAAGTACCTTCTTGAACATCTCCCTGTCTTCAGTCTTTCCACTCCCCAATAAACTAAACTCTAGTTTTTGAAGACACAAACCTGGTCATACAAGGTCCCTCTTTTAAAACCTTCTGTTTCCCACTGTCCCCTCCCCCCTGCCATGAGAGCCCCAGGGGCAAGGCCAACTACGCATAAAGATGCTTTTTTGCCAATAACCTGCTTGATGTCACAGATGTTTTTTACCCATTAAATTATTTTTTCTGTATCTTAATCATACTTCTATCTTCAATAGGGGCTGCTCCAATGTTTTGCCCTCTTCTTTAGTTCTTACTGTTTCTGGAGGAAACAGAAGTTTTCAAAAGAGGCAAACAAGGTGAGAGAACATGATAACATAGAACAGTGTGACATTATTGTTCACAGAGGAAGATTTTTGATTCCAAACTTTATGCTCATTAAGTGTAAAGTGCTGTCCTATGTATTAAAACAACTCAGCAGTATGAAGTGGTTTCCACATAAACAGCCTTGTGAGCAGTAACTCCTGATAGCAACTGCGTGAGTCTACACTGTTGCGCGTCTTCCCTGGCAGACCAATCTCTGAGGATGAAGGCAATAGGAACCACTGATCTCATGAGGGGGGCTCTGGAAACACAGAAAGGAGGGAAGAAGGGAGGGGGCAGAAGCACTTAACCAAAGTAACTGCATACACACTCACTCCTCCAAAATAATGAACTATTTAGGAGAATCATCTTGTCCCATACGTGGGAGGGGAGAAAAGAGCAAATTGCTCATTGTGGGATTTTTCTAATCCGCATTTTAAACCCTCTCAGAGTTAAGCCAACTTCTCTGGAGCCACACGGCCCCTATAACCTCCGCAGCATGGAAATCCCAGCCCTCTGCTGGCCACTGCTCCCCTAAGTAGGTTTTGGGTTACCCCTAGCAAGACCTGTTGCACTGGCTTCTGTAACCTGCTGACCATTCTTACCTTAACACTTCTCAGCACGGGTGCAAGCCTGTGTCACCTTAAAAAAATGCCAGGCCTATGTTGGGACACGGGCATACTCCAAAACTCTCCAACTTTCTCACTCTTCAGGAGAGTGCAGTAATTCAGAATTGGGCCTCTCTTGGATGTGGAGAAAAGGGAACCCTCCGACACTGTTGGTGGGAATGTAAACTGGTGCAGCCACTGTGGAGAACAGTATGGAGGTTCCTCAGAAAACTAAAAATAGAACTACCATATGATCCACTTCTGGGCATATATCCAGACAAAACTCTAATCCAAAAAGTTACATGCACCCCTATGTTCACAGCAGCACTGTTCACAATAGCCAAGACATGGAAACAAGCTAAATGTCCATCAACAGAGGAATGGGTAAAGAAGATGTGGTACATACATACATGGAATATTACTCAGCCATAAAAAAGAATGAAATAATGCCATATGCAGCAACATGGATGCAACTAGAGATTATCCCACTAAGTGAAGTAAGTCAGAAAGAGAAAGACAAACATCCTGTAATATCACTTATATGTGGACTCTAAAATATGACACAAATGAACCTATCTATGAAACAGACACAGAATCATGGACATAGAGAACGGACTGGTGGTTGCCAAGGGGGAGGGGTGTGGGGGAGGGATGGAGTGGGAGTTTGGGATTAGCAGATACAAACTATTGTGTAAAGAATGGATAAACAACAAGGCCCTACTGTATAGCACAGGAACTATATTCAGTACTTTGTGATAAACCATAATGGAAAAGAATATGAGAAAGAATGCGTGTTTATATATATATAAGACTGAATCACTTTGCTGTACACCTGAAATTAACACAACATTGTAAAGCAACCATACTTCAATAAAAAAAAAAAGTGAAAAACCCGCACAGAATCGAGCCTCTCTCTAAGTGGCTGCAGGACCCCTTGGTGAAGGAGGGGAAATCCGGCTTCTATTTGGCTGCCTCCCTCCCCGTTTGGCTAATTCCCTGGCGTATTTATTTCCCCTTCCTGACACTCCCGGATCTTTCTCTCTGAGACGAGATGACCATATATCTGACCTCGGTGTGACTGTCCCCGAAAGGGTCATCTTTCCCAGAGGCGTGTACCTTTTCAAAGAGAAATCCGGAGACCCCATTCAGCACAAAGAAATGAAACTAACACAAAACAGTTGGAACAAAGGACTAGGTGTATAATTTAGCTCTGTCTTTTGACTCGGAGGAGTTTGGGGTTCTTCAAATCACACAGCTGAAAGCCACCCCCGACTCTGCCTCCGAAGGGACACAGCGCAGGGCGTGACACACAACCGTGTCTTTGCCCTCCCCTTCTCAGAAGCCTGGTTTTCACGATTACTCCTCATGTAGCTGGATGCGTGCATCATTCTTCGTGAAAATTTGACCCGCATTGACGCTTTAGCTTTGCAAATGGCACTGTAACACTCATATGATACTACTTCAATTCTTTCTCCAAGATACATCATGGAAAGTGAGGAGACTGGTTGCAGAAAGCTGGCTTCTTGGCTGTGACTCTGCAGACCTTTAATGGGTGGCAGAGACGATGCTTTCTACCCTGCAGAGGATGCTGACAGGACCTCCCCCCACCATCCCCAGGGGCTTTAACCCACCACCATATTTATTCACGACTGCTTAAACCGTGGGATCTTTTTGGAAATAGAAAGGCCACTCTTGATGCGGCATGAAATGGGCCACGTCGAGGCCCTAATTTTTAAATGCTCGTGTTGGGGACACAGTCACAGGTTCTCAGATGCAGTGCCCCATTTGGAGTATTTTTCTGGGAGCTAAAATTTGCTGTTAAAATGGAATCTGGTAACAAGCAGTAAATTATACAACTGTATTTAAATTCTAAAATAGTTATTTTTACAGCAGCTTTATAAAGTTTAATTTACCCCCTTGCCTTGAAAGATTTAATGACTGCTTCAAACAGCTCCACCTATTTTTCTATAATTGGATACATTTGTTTCCAGTGTAAATATGCTGACTAGACTTGCATAGTGATTATACGTCTACAGCTGTTTTTTGGGGGGAGGGGAGGGGGGAGGCAATGAATAGACCCACTGCCCCTAGATGAGAATGTACCCACATCTGCATGAACAATTATATTTTCACTTGCAAATTGGGTACCCTTTGTACCTGTAATGTTTTCCTTGCTTAAAAAACGATTCTTTATATACACACACCGTGACTGTTTTTAGAATGATTATAAAAATATATACATTTTTTGAAAGGTTCAATCAACGCTCTAGACCCGTTAAATTTTACCCCACTTTGTCAGAGGCCAGTAGGCAAATTTTGGGCATTAACGTATACCATGTTGTCTTACTCAGGTTTAGAAAAACCAAACAGAATACACAGCCCTCTGGGAAATACACCTCAATGACTATTTGTGGCAAATAAAATTAATAGAATGGATGTTCCTTTTCATTTTATCTATGTACCAACATTTCCCTTATAGAATATATCTAGTAAGGATTCTTGCTTATATCCCTAAATTATCAATTTGAAATTTATTGAATTCTTCAAATTTCTTTTTTTTATTCTTCCAGATAAAGCAGAAAGTTAAGAGCTTCAAAGAGAAAATCAGAGAAAATAATATGAAGTGCTCGGCACACCAGGAGAGACATCCAGCGCCATATTAAGAGGTATGGGGTGAGGGGAGGGGGAGGGGACGGGGGTATCTGAGACTGAACAGCCTCCCGGCCTCTGAGAACACAACCGCTACCTGCGTGAACAATGATTGTATTCTCCCTTGCAAATTAGGTCCAGCAGGTGCCTATAGGGCTTTACATATTTAAATTACTCAGTCTAGGATAATCATAAAAATCCGTAATAAATCAAAATAATCCTGGAGAACTAGTCCCTGAAAGATAGCAGAATTAAGCGTCATTGGCATTTAACTGAATTAGAGGTTATTTCTGAGGTACATGGCACCAAACCACTTCGGTGTCAACTCATGTGAGATATTTTAACAGGCTTTAAAATTCTTACTGGAGTGACAAGTAGATGTTTGTGTCCTTAATTCGACATTGTACCAAAAAAAAAAAAAAAAAAAAAGGGAAGGATGTATAAACTCTTCATGGCAGGACAGACGGGGCTGCTGGTATTAGTTAAACATGACTATCTCTTATTTCAATTTTGTTTAAAATCGGAAATGAAAGTTAGCTCAGTAATTTAAATCTAATTCTCGTTTGTACTAAGTTCAAGTGTCTAGTACATGATATCTGACACAGAAAGGCCCCCAGGTAATCTAGTGTGGGGTGACAGGTCATGGTTAAGGCTGATTACAGGGCAGAAGAACAGATGTTTCCTGCCTCCCATGACCAGTGGCTCTTTGGGACCGCCTGCCCTGGGAGTGATGTTAAATGCTTAACGAAACGTACTTGGATTCCTTAGAAGGTGCAGGGTTGTACTAACAAGCTAACCCTCAATCTACAATCAGGTTATAAACCAAACTAAAAATGAATAATTGTATCTCTAGGGACAAGATAAACTTTAGTGCTTAATTTCATTACCTGGTTATTTTTACTCTGTCAGCAGTAAAGTCTGTGAAGCTGTAAGAGGTTCAGTCCATACCTGTAGCAAGTCATCACGTTACGCTTTGTGTTGAGACTTCCGATTTCTGATGGTTTATTTGACTGATTGCGTTAGAATTTCTCAGGAAGCGGTACTTAACTTATCATGGGAATGAAGGTGTCTATAAAAATTTGGTTTTAGCGCTTGAACTGGTCAATAAATAACATGTAGATGGGCAGATTTTAGTGACCAGAAGTGCTGAAACAGGCAAAACAATACGCTCATCCTGGACGGGCAATATCCAGCTGATGGATGCGAGGAAACGATGGCATATTCCAAAAGTTGGTACATGCCATCCCTCTCATCCACCTACACTATCCTACAAGTTAGAATAAGGATGACAATCTATAAACTAAACACAAGTGAGTCCACCTTAAGGAAAATCTGCTGCTGATGAGCTGGTACCCTGAACCGCCTTTTCTTGGAGACTGATTTCAGAATGGTCCAAACCTCACAGTCTGGACTCATTTACCAGACTTGTTTTTAAGTAAGTCTGAGACTCAGGCATCAAACTGAAAACATATATGTATACATTTATAGATACGCCTGTGTGTGTGTCTGCTTAGGGGTATAAAAGTGTGAGGCAGAGGAGTGGCAATAATAAAGCGAAATACTGTTTGCATACTTGCATTTATCTGGGCTTTCATCCTAGAGTTAGAGAATAAAAGCTATTAAGCAATGTGTTTTTGAGGTCTGAGAATCAGTGTGCAGATCAGACATGGTTTGTTCTGAGATTAGCCTGAAGTCACGGTGGAGTATTTAGGCAACCAGGTTTTGTTAGGGCATCAAGCTGTTAGTGGCTTTGGAGGACATATCTCATTAGGCGGAACCAGCTCTTGCCCGGTCGCTACTGTTGACATGCCTTTGATAGGACCATCTATAATATGACCTTCAAGGGGTATCACCCCAGAGACTAACAATGAGAAATGCAGTAAGACTGCCATTTTGACAGGCCCCTTTCAGACACAGGCTGACCTACTATGTTGGTGTCAAGAGAAACAAAAAGCTAGATTGACTTTCTAATGGAATTTGTCAGATCCCTATAAACTCCAAGGAAGACTGCTTAAGCCTCATTTGTAGACAAGAGGGTAGAGAAATACAGTGACAGAGTAACTTGCTGATAAAGAACTGAGAACTTACCTCTGAAAACAGTTATGGGTGAGGCTTGCTATGCTGTCTATCTTTGGATAATTGAGTGAATGATTAGGAAGTTGAATCTCATCAATCGTATGGACTACATAACTGATAGGTAAAGAAAGGAACAGTTTTACAGAACATACCAATTCTGTTTGTGCTATTTCAGAATCATAGAATGGTAGCATTTGTTTTAAAATTGTGTAGGATTCTTACGAGTTAATTTAAAGTATAAATTTTGATGGTACAGAGGAAAAAAATGCTGGATTCCTGAGATATATACATGGTTAAGGCGTCTGAGTGGCATAAAGGATAAAATTCTAAACGATACGTGCGCATTACATATTTTAAGGGTAAATCTTTAACTTCATATAAACAATGCAAGTACGTAATACTGGTTTCATCTTAAATCTAGGATCAGCTGGTTTTTGACACTGACACAATATCAACAATTCTAATCTGCTTTCTTTCCATGTTTACTTTTGAGGTAGCCTTGTCTTGTCTGGTACAGCTTTGAGAAAGCCTTCTCATGTCTAAAAGGATCCAAAGAACTAGTGTCAATGACTGGAATTAAGAAAAAGAACAGAGGCATTTAGAAAACCAAACCATTTCCTTGAGAAACGAATGTTGAATTTTGAATGGTGAATGTCTGATCCACTTTAAGAGCTATGTCAGTTTATACATGTAAATGGGAGATTAAAATCATTGACCAAAACAAAGGCCCCATGGTTATGACTACCAGCATACTGAAGTATTTTGCCAAGAAACTGAAAACACTTAGACACTGATCTGTTATGGGAAACTGCTTCACTCCATGCCCACAAGTTGTGATTCTGTGCAGTTATCCTTTTCTTTCTAAAAGGGTTATAAATACAACGTTTATAATAGCATTGCTTCTTCTTTTTCTTCAACTATCAGGCACCATTTATTCCCTTTCTTTTCCATCCAGCATCCCTAAGAGGAGAGCAAGGACCAGAATGAATATCATTGCTTCCTGACCTAGCATTTTATTTTTACTAAAATGTGACCAAAGGCTTCTATCATTCCATAAAGAGGAAATACAGAGTGCATTGTGAGCTATGTTAACAATGGAAACATGTCAAGTTATTTACTGAATGTGTTATATTCATCCACATGCTAACTTTATGATTGAAACAAAAGAGAACATTTTCTTCCCCTGAAATCATCTTCAACTTTGATCTGTAAGACCCTAGGGTAGATATAACCAAGGTGGTTATGAATCAACAAGAAGATATCTATTAAAATTCAGAAAATAAATAACTTTTTTCTTTATAATAAAAAAATTAAAATTTTATATTAGTGGAAAATACCATTAATACATTTTGGAAAATTCATTTTGCTGTAAGATGACTTGACTCTTCTGGAACCATTAAATGTGTTGGTAGTTAAAAGACTGGCTGGAAGTAGCAGGAAATGGAGGAAAGCGGGCTTCTAGAATTTTAGTCAACTAGAGGTCAGTGTTTTTCTGGATGACTGATGGCCATAGCTGCTTGTTCAAGGCATTGGACGGTGGCTGGAGAGCATTTCAGACTGTGTTTGCATTCATGTGGTGAAAACGGATGGAGAGGTGAAGTCAGCTAATGGGAGATGCCACAGAACCTTATATTCTTAAAAGTGCAAAAGTACAATTTGTAAAGAAGAAATAGTGATCCAGACTCTATTCATAAGGAAGAGAACCCAAGTTCCTGGTTGTGCAGACACTGAGCTGCAGACTGGAAACGTCCACACGGAGGCACGTGCTGTCTCCTGACCACCGAGTTCTTGGAAATGCAGAAGTGTCCACACCCCAAACCTCTCCTCGGTGACCTTCCTTGTTTAGACTGTCTTGACCTTGTGCTTGATAATAGTGACATACTCAACTCAGTTAAACAGATGTTCGCCATGACCCTTTCCTAATGCTGGGTATCCTGTTAGGAGTGAGAAAGAACAGGAGGAGGAAGATCGATTCCTGCCCTTATGGCTAAAATTTGGAAGAAAACAAACACCAGATCCTTCTTCGAGGCCAGTAGACACTGCTGCGTCCCCAGTAAACTGAGGGAATCTCGGTCTTGTCAACATCCACAGTCCCCTGGGAACTGGTAAATGATGCAGAGTATTTTTACCAACATTCTGACGGGAGCTTTGATTACACCCTGTACTAGTCAGCTCGGGCTGTCCTAACAAAGTACCACAGACAGGGTGGCTTACACGATAGAAAATTTACTTCTCACAGTCCTGGAGGCTAGACGTCCAATCCAGTTTCTAGCGAGCGTTCTCCTCCTGGCTTGTGGACAGCCACCTTCCCCCCACGTCCTCACAGGGCAGCGAGAGAAAGAGTGAGCTCTCTGAGTTCTCTTCTTATGAGGACGCTAATCCTATTGGATCAGGGCTCCACCCTTATGACCTCACTTAGCCTTAACTGCCTCCTTATAGGCCCCATCTCCAAATACAGTCACATTAGGGGTTAGGGCTCCTACATATGAGCTTTGGGGAGGACACAGCTCCATCCACAGCACACTCGTAGAGGCTGTTGCTCCTGTGCCGGGGGGCCGGTGACAGCAGCCACGTTTCCCATCTCCAGCATCCTTTCCCGACACATGAGCCCCCCGGTCTGTCGTCCTGACATCTGCATCCCCTCTTTTCCTTGTCCTATGCCCTTGGGATAACCCTCCCCCAGGTGCCTCATCCTCTTCAATCGTACCCTCTCCAAGTCCAACGAGGAAGCACGCTATTTCTGTACTTCCCGAATTTCTGACCCACCCTCCTTTATATTCTAAGTGGCTGGAAGAATATTCCTGCTATTGTGATTGTAGCCCCTGTAGAACCCCCCCTGCAGTGCCTAGTTCAGTGCTTCCCAACTTTCGACACGAAAAATAAATATCTGTTGACTCGAGTGACTGAGGATTCCCTAAAATTACAGTAATTAACAATAATTGCAAAGGCTATTAATAGGCTAATTTTAAATGACTAAAAGTGAACAGGAACATTATTTTACATTCAGAAATCTGTGAGAATAGTTTGTATGAAGGGGAGTATGTCGAGGAATACTGTTAAAAGATTGGGGTAGATGAAGAATAATTTGAAAAGACTGCTAAGCCCTGGACATTTGTTCACAGAGAGCCTTGCAGAGTTGGTACAATGCCGAGAGCAAGATGTCCTGTAGCTGGAGGGACCTTGGAAAAGACACTGGAAACCTGGACTCAACAGATGTCAAAACTGGCAGATGTTCTACTGAGGAAAAAATGGACCCTGCACGGAATATATGCGGGGAGCATTTATATATCACTCCTGTTGTATGAAGGTACCGATGTACTTCAGAACTATCAATACAAAGGTAGCTTCCTCTGCCTCACTCCGAGCTGGCCAATCCTGAGCCCGCCGTGAAAATCGTGTTCCTGGAGATTCTGAGTCTGACGTGCTCCTTTTATAACACGCGTGTGAGTTTGCTGCAGTGGGCTCTTGTGATGAATGAATCAGTCAATAACAAGGTCGCGTGTGAGGGTGACAGGTCTTAACCCAGCTTCTGGGATCTTGCCCAGAGCTCTCTGCTTCCTCCTCATGCTTTCTTTGCATAGGTCACTAGGGTCCTCTGAACTGGGGGCCTCAAGGAGACAAGGCCCCTTTGTCTGGGGCAGATGGAGGGGCGGGGAATGAACTGCGGAAGTCCACCTCTTGGGTCTAATGTGTTTGGGTGTCAAGGACCCACCCTGCTCAGGGAGGCTGATGACTGAGAAAGAGCTGAGTCACACTGCTCCCTCATACCCCGCCCCCCCACGTCTCCACCCCCTGAATCAGCTGTGTTGTGAGTCTGCTTCCCAGCCTAAGGGGTGGACACTGTAGAAATGCTGATAAAGGCATTCTGGGCTCCCTAAAAGGAGCACCTTGTATTCCAGCCACAGGGCTGTGCTGGCGGGGAGTGGCTTCCACCTGCAGGACATCCTGGCCGAGCAGGCATCCTGCGGCAGGGGCCTTCCATCCTTGGTCACTGGGGGCCTCATGGCGAACACCACTGCTGCTCCCAACTTCTGGGTTTCAGTGATGATTCTCACTCAGGGTCAGACTCTTGTACTTGAATGTCCTCAAGAGCAGGGACTTGAACCTGAGTATTTTAACTCCTCCCTCCTTCCTGCTCTGGCCTTGGGCCTGAACCAGAGCTTGGTAAATGTTTGTTGGACATCCAAGTGACTGAGCTTAAGGCATCAATGTGCTGTCCGTGCAGAGAAGCTACATCTCAGCTGTGTCACACAGAGGCCATGATTGGGGCAGTAGGACCAGCTATTAGGGGCACAGGCTCTGGAGTCAAACTCCTTGAATGGAAGCCCCAGTTCTGACCCTTACCTGGACAAATCACCTAGCCTCTCTGGGCCTGTTTCTTCACCTGCAAAAAGTAGATAACATTAGTGCCCACCCCATAAGGTGGTTACGAGGATTAAATGAAAAAAAAGACACTTAGGTTGCTTCCATATCTTGGCGATTGTAAACAATGTTGCTATGGACATTGGGGTGCATGTATCTTTCCAAATTAGTGGTTTTGTTTTTCTCAGGTACATACCCAGCAGTGGAATTGCTGGATCTTATGGTAGCTCTATTTTTAGTTTTTTTGAGAAACCTCCATACTGTTTTCCAGTGGCTGCACCCATTTACATTCCCACTGACAGTGTATGAAGGTTCCCTTTTCTCCACATCCTCGCCAACATTTGTTATTTGTGTTTTGATTTGCATTTCCCTGCTGATTAGTGATGTTGAGCATCTTTTCATGTGCCTCTTGACCATCTGCATTTCCTCTTTGGAAAAAATGTCTATTCAAGCTCTGCCCATTTTTTAATCGGGTTGTTTGTTTTTTTTGATGTTGAGCTGTATGAGCTGTTTATATATGTTGGATATTAATCCCTTATCGCTCATATCATTTGTAAATGTTTTCTCCCCTTCTGTAGGTTGTCTTCTTGTTTTGTTAATGGTTCCTTTGCTGTGCAAAAGCTTTTAAGTTTAATTAGGTCCCATTTGTTTATTTTTGCTTTTATTTTTTTTTACTTTAGAGGACGGATCCAAAAAAATATTGCCACAATATATGTCAAAGAGTGTTCTACCTATGCTTCCCTCTAGGAGTTTTATAGTATCCAGTCTTACATTTAGGTCTTTAACCCATTTTGAGTTTATTTTTGAATATGGTGTTAGAGAATGTTCTAGTGTCCATTGACAGATGAATGGGTAAAGAAGATGTGGTATATATATATATACACAATGGAATACTACTCAGCCATAAAAAAAAACCCAATGAAATTTTGCCATTTGCAGCAACGTGGATGGACTTGGAGGGTATTATGCTTAGTGAAATAAGAGAGAGAAAGACAAATACTGTATGATATCACTTATATGTGGAATCAAAAAATTACAACTAGTTGTATCAATAAAAAAGAAGCAGACTCACAGATACAGAGAACAAACTAGTGGTTACCGGTGGGGAGGGGGGAGGGGCAACATAGGGGAGGGGGAGGGGGAGGTACAAACCACTGGGTGTAAGATAAGCTCAAGGATGTATTGTACAACACGGGGAACATAGCCAATATTTTGTAATAACTGTAAATGGAAAGTAACCTTTAAAAATAAGTTAAACAAAATGAGAAGCACCGAATACAGTGCTCAGGACTCAGTAGGTTCAAAATTGGCCAGCTGCTGCTGCTGTGTTATTACCATTTTCACCACCATTCGCATCACCAAACCCAGCAAAAGAAGGGGAGACGTCAACGGCCACTAGTCCCCTCACTGCCGCCTGGTGTTCATGCTGCAGGGTTGATTCTGTTCCAGCTGCAGAGGCAGAAAGGGCTTCTCAACATCCCTCTCCTGTCTCTCCCAACCTGGGTCCAACTGCCACTCGACAGGTTAACCATTAGCGTACGTTGTTTGGTGTCTCTACGGAGCTGCTTTTAGAAAGTGGATGGCGGTTCTTTAAAAAAGTGTTCTTATTGTGGTAGAATACACATAACATAAAATTGACCATTTTAAGCCATTTTCAAGTGTGCAATTCAGGGGCATTAAGTACATTCAAATCGTTGTTGGATGGTGATTCTTGACAGGCAATGTTTCCGGGCCTCCCCAGGGACAATCTGGAGGACATTTCTTTTTCCCCTTGAGTCCAGTGATGTCCCTGGGAGACGCCTAAGGATCACCTTCGGTTCAGACACTGTACTACGTGCAGCCTTCACACCTTGGTACTAAGCAGGATTTACTGAGACCCTGGTCTAAGTTTCTTCCTGCCATAAACACATTTATTTTCACCAGGAGTGAAATCAATCAAACAGTGGCTGGTGAAAGCCCAACTGGTCGTGCATAATTAAGGCATGAAGTCAGACCTAAACTTTTATCTCTTGGGCCACAAATAGAAAATCTACGCTGTAAACAGATTTTCAGGGGGAGAGATGAGAGCCTAAGGGTCGTAATGCCGTCACTTATTTGGTGACTTAAACTGCATGACACCTACCGCCTCTATAACTATGTAGAGAATGTTAGATGAGAGAACATGTAAGAAGAAAACCTCATAGCCATTTATGGATTTCCTTCTTGGTGTGAAAAAAATTTTCCATCCCATCGTGTGGTTGATTACTACGATGGCAATGCAATGTCACTGGGGTGCTGTATTGAAATAAATATGTAACATACATTTTGGAAGTAAAAATGAAACCTTCTGATAAAGCATTCTAATTCTCTATTAGGAAGACCACAACAGGAACAGGAGGTTACATTTCCTCCTGATGCCCAGCAGATGGAAGGTGATGCCTGTCTCTATGCTTCCTGTTCTCAAGGGGCCGCCCCGAGGAGTCACCTTGCTGACGGCCAAGAGGAGGTGAGGCGACACTTCGTTACCAAAACCCCTTGAAGCAAGTGGAAATGAATTCTCCTTTAATTCTGAAATGTGTTACTATGTTTATTTCCTAATGAGTTTCTAATTCTCTGTAAGTTGAACATAGTACAAGTGAGCAGTAAATATACACATTACTAATTATTTATAAAAAAGAAGTTAATTCCTCAAGACGAAGAGGGAAACTTCATAATTTTAGGAATGAAGCATCAGTGGCTGGAGTGAATGCAAAGAGACTGATGCTTTAAAATTATAAAGGGTACCGAGAACGTTTACAAAGTAACCACAACTTACTGCAAGTCTGAATATTTGCACTTTTCTACTTCAGCCAACATAAATTTCTGACCAGTTTAACAGGTAATATTTTGGTTCTAATTAAGCAAAAGCCATGCTTGTCAATTCTTAAGCATTTACATATCAAGAAGAAAAGAGCTGAATAAATTTGAAAATATTAATTAAAAACTACAATAATGCTTCATAAACTAACTTAAAAGGTTGCCTTTCTATCAACTGAAAAAATTTTTTAAATGTTTTTTTTTATTGTGGTAAAGTCACATAATATAAAATATACTATTTTAACCATTATCAACCAAAATTTAACTTCAGCTTTTCTCATTTTAATTTACCAACACTTATTTTAAAATTTTAGGTATATAAAATTTATTTACTTAAAATTTCAAACTGTAAAACAAATGTAAAAGTAAATCATGAAAATCCTTCTCTCCCACCTTACACCGTCAAATTCTAACTCTCCAAAGAGTATCTGCTTTTTTAAAAAAAATTAATTTATTTATTTAGTTTTATTTTTGGCTGCGTTGGGTCTTCATTGCTGCACACGGGCTTTCTCTAGTTGCGGCGAGCAGGGGCCACTCTTCGTTGTGATGCGCGGGATTCTCACTGCGGTGGCTTCTCTTGTTGCAGAGCACGGGCTCTAGGCACGCGGGCTCAGTAGTTGTGGCGCACGGGCTTAGCTGGTCTGTGGCATGTGGGATCTTCCCGGACCAGGGATTGGACCCGGACCCGTGTCCCCTTCTTTGGCAGGCGGATTCTTAACCACTGCGCCACCAGGGAAGTCCCAAGAGTATCTGCTTTTTAACAGTTTGGTATGTGAATTTCCACACTTTTTCTATGCATTTATAGTCACATACATATGTCTGAGGGTGTTTGTGTGTGTGTGTAAGGTCAGTTTTTAAAAATAGATTGAAGTACATCATATTGTGCATCTTCCTTTTTTATGACTACATTAAGCATCTATTTAACCATACTGTAATGATGCACATTAAGAACGTTTCCGGTATTTTGCTCATAATGCCAAATGCTGTGCTATAACAATGCTGTGGAATATTCCTTGTATGTACATCCATGAGCATATTTGACTGTTTATACAGGGTGGCTTCACCAAAGTGAGACTGCTGGCCAGGGGTTATGTGCATTTTACATTTTGACAGGTGCCCCCAAATGGTCCTTGAAAAATGGTGTCCCAATCTACAGTCCTACAAACAATGTATAATTGTGTCTTTCCTTATACACTCCCCATATAGGATGTCATTAATCTTTTTACTTTTGCCAATCCAGGGATTAAAAAGGGAAATCTCATTTTAGTCAGTATTTACTAGAGTCTGAACATCTTTTCCAAAGTTTCTTTGTCACATATCGTTGGTCTATGAATTGCTTGCTTAGGCCATTTTTTCCTACTGAGTCACTGGTTTTTTACTTGTTGATTTGTAGTTCTTCCTATATTAGGGACAGTGTCTACTCTCTGCCCATAGTATATGTTGCAAGATTGGTATCTGTCAACAATTTATGGCGTTTTTGCCATATAGAATTTAAAAATTTTTATGCAGTCAAATCTGTTTGGTTGTTTTAGGTGGGAGGGCAAATCCAGTCCCTGTTCTTGGAAGTGGAAGTTCCATTATTTCTTCAAATATTTTTTCTTTCCTGACTCCCTTTTCTGGGACTCCAATTACAAGTATGTTAGATAGCTTCCTGTTGTCCCACAGCTCACTGAAGCTTTGTTCATTTTATTTCTTTTAGGCTTTTATTTCTCTTGCTTTATTATGAATAGTTTCTATCACTACATTCAATTTCACTGATCTTTTCTTCTACTGTATCTAATCTGCTGTTACTCCCATCCAATGTACTTTTTATGTCAGATACTGTATTTTTTTTTTATCTCTAGAAGTTTCATTTGCATCTTTTTGACACTTTTCCTCCTCATCATGTTTGCATTTCCCCCTACCTTCTTAAGCACACAGAACTTATTTATAATAGGCATTGTAGCATTCTTGCCTACTTAATTCCATCACCTCTATCATTTCTGGGTCTGGTTCTATGAATTTGTTTTTCTGCTGGTTATGGATTCCATTTTCCTGCTTTTAAAATGCCCAGTCTTATTTTCTTGGATGTACAACACTGTGAATTTTACACTGTTGGGTGGTGGAATTTGTTCTGTTCCCTTAAAGAATGTTGTACTTTGTTCTAGCATGCATTTATTTAGGTAAAGTTTGATCCTTTCAAGCTTGCTTTTCTACTTTGTTAGGGCAGGTCCAGAGTAGCCTTTGGTGCAAAGCTAATTTACCCTTACTATTACGGCAATGTCTTCTGGGGGCTTCCTGTTTATTGTGAGGTGTTTCCATTCACAGAGAGTCTTGCGTGAGCTCCAGGAATCACTGTGTCTACTGCTCTGTGGAGGCTCTTTCGCTGGTCCCAGGTGGCTTCTTCTGATATATGTGCAGGCTCAAATCCCTTTTCAATCTCTGGAACTTTCTCTCTGTGCAGTTTGCCATCCAGTATAATGTTCTGATATGTTTTAAGCTGTCTTTAGACCTGAGGCTTATAGTTTATACAAGGTAAAGAGCAAAGGAACATGAGGGGTGGCAGTAAAGATTAATAAAGGCTTGGGCTTGAAATAAGGCAAAGTTCCCTGGAGAGTTTTTTGGTTGGATGGGGTTGCATGAGGATGTACAGTTTGTGCATTATGGGTGCTGGGAATAAAGAAGCAGATTTATACTTCATTCAATACATGACAGAGGATAGCACTGAATATTTAAATTATCTAGATTATAAAGATGGGAGACTAAAGCAAATTGAAATCATTAAGTCAAGCTTGATTTATAATTCATTCCTCCTATTAGTTTTCCTTCTAGAAAGTAAATTCTGTCACATGTGAAACTCCAGATTCACAGAACTATGAAGGAACAATTTAAAGATTTTATTCAAGAAACAAAATTGTTTTTTTAGACATGTCAAAGGTCATCACACCTTGCAGAGCTAACATGGGCCTTCAGTTCAATATATTCTGTACGACGATACTCACAGCCTTCAAAGTGTTTACAGATACATAGCCCCTTGTGTCTTTACAATAACACCGCAAGACAGTCAGGGTCAGAAGCACTGTCTTCAATTCATAATGAGTACACCGACTTATCTAGTGAGAGAAAGAGGTGGGCAACACTCTTGTTTTCCTGACACCTTCAAAACTCGGTATAATCTGGTTCCTTTGACTTAATATGTTTTTTAACATGGCAAAGTATAACCTTCATTGTGCTCAAACATGCCATCCACACACAGGACAAAGATGTTAAGAACATCAAAATGAGATCATCGTGCTATGTGCATGATACTGCTTTGGCAGTGGTACTTACAGAGCACAGGACTTTGTATTTAATATATTTTCCAGACTAGATTATAAAAAGAAGCTGGTTAGCTGGAGAAAGAGGCCATGGTATTAATAAGGTATGTACTGGCTGCGAACGGCGCCCGCTCTGACACCACTCACAGTGTTCAGCCCCAGTTTCAGACTTGACACGATAGCCCTTTTGAGAGCTGTCGGGCCACTCCTGCCCTGGCATACCAGAAGAACAAGAGTCACCACTTGGCACACGAAGTGAAATGGAATATTCCAAGGTTACCCTAGGCCAACAGACACTACAAGCTAAGTCATCTGGTTATAGAGATACTAATAAATAAAGCTCTTTCAAAACAAAAATAAATCGAAAAGGTAGTTTGGATTTCCTTCTTTTTTCATTCCATTTCTTCTTTTTTTTAAATTAACATTTTGCTGGGTGAAAGAAAGGTTAAAAAAGTTAAGGGGAGGAGCAGCGCGGGGAAAAGACAGTCTCTTCAATAAGTGGTGCTTGGAAAACTGGACAGCTACATGGAAAAGAATGAAACTAGAACATTTTCTCACACCATATACAAAAATAAGCTCAAAATGGATTAAAGGCCTAAATGTAAGACAGGAAACTATAAAACTCCTAGAAGAGAACATAGGCAATGCACTCTTTGACATAAGTCTAAGCAATATTTTTTTGGACCTGCCTCCTCAGAGAAGGGAAATAAAAGCAAAAATAAACAAATGGGACCTAATTAAACTTAAAAGCTTTCGCACAGTGAAGGAAACCATCAGCAAAATGAAAAGACAACCTACTGAATGGGAGAAGATATTTGCAAATGATACATCTCATAAGGGGTTAATATGAAAAATATGTAAAGAGCTCATATAATTCAATATCAAAAAACAAACAACCTGATTAAAAAACGGGCAGAAGACCTGAGTAGACATTTTTCCAAAGAAGACATACAGATGGCTAAGAGGCACATGAAAAGGTGCTCAACATCACTGATCATCAGGGAAACGCAAATCAAAACTACAATGAGATATCACCTCACACCTGTCAGAATGTCCATCATCAGAAAGATACCAAATAACAAATGTCGGTGAGGATGTGCAGAAAGGGGAACCCTAGGGGAATGTAAGTTGGTGCAGCCACTACTGAAAACAGTATGGAGGTTTCTAAAAAAATTAAAAACAGAACTACCATGTGACCCAACAATTCCACTCCTGGGTATATATCCAAAGCAAATGAAAACACTAATTCAAAAAGATACATGCACCCCAATGTTTATAGGAGCGTGTTCACGATAGCCAAGATATAGAAGCAACCTAAGCGTCCATCAACAGATAAATGGATAAAGAAGATGTGGTATATGTATACGATGAAGCCTTACTCAGCCATAGAAAAGAGTGAAATTCTGCCATTTGCAGCAACATGTATGGACCTAGAGAATACTATACTTAGTGAAGTCAGTCAGACAGAGAAAGACAAATACTGTATGTTTTCACTTACATGTGGAATCTAGAAAAGAAAAAATAAACGAATATAATAGAACAGAAACAGACTCACAGACATGGAGAACAAACCAGTGGTTACCAGTGGGGAGAGGGATGGCGGAGGGGCAAGAAAAGGGAAGGGGTTAAGAGATACAAATGACTATGTATAAAATAGACAAGCTACAAGGACATACTGTACAGCATGGGGAATATAGCCAATATTTTGTAATAATTTTAAATGAAGTATAATTTATAAAAATATTGAATCATTATGTTGTACACCTGAAACTAACATTGTAAATGTACTCTACTTCAATTTAAAAAAAAGAGGGAGAGCAGCAGGTGACCAACAGGGATAAAAAAAGAAAAGAAAAAGAGAAGAATCAGCAGAAAAACCAAGAGGTCGGAAATACATCTAAGAGAGAAGAGACCGCCTAGTGGGAAAAGGCAGAAAGGAGAAG
This sequence comes from Eschrichtius robustus, assembly GCF_028021215.1. NCBI lineage: Eukaryota > Metazoa > Chordata > Mammalia > Artiodactyla > Eschrichtiidae > Eschrichtius > Eschrichtius robustus. Next base: position 4,134,874 of record NC_090829.1, read on the forward strand.
GAACAACCAAGGAGACACCCACCACAAAGCTCTGTCCTAAAGAGATAAGTATGTGCTGGTCCCCTTCACTTTGCCCTGGATCCAGCTCAGTGATTGCTTCGGAGGATAGGGGGGCCCTTCACGCTTGAGTGAGGAGTCAACTCAGAGCCTGGGGCGCAGGTGGGCTTTGTGCAGAGGTGCTCTGTTTTCATATCACGAAGCCCAGGAAGTAACGCACAGCAGAGTCCCTGGGCTAATGAGGGTGGGTCAAAGGTGAGTAAGAAAGCATTTGTGAAGCTGCAGCTTGTGTCTCTTTCAAGAGATGATCTGGGTTATGCTACTTTTTGGATGACCTCTGATGTGGTCCGTTCTCTTCCTCGACCGCTTTGTCTGCTAGGATCCCTGAAAGGGGCGCTCTTCCGAAGGCGGTGATGAACAGGCCGCTGTGGGAGTGTGGCTCACCAGACACTGGCTGCTTCTATTTGCAGGAGGAGGGGGTCTAGGGCTCTCCCTCAAAAGCATCACTCTTCCCTCCAGCTTTCTCGCAGAGCTGCTTCATCAACAAGTCTTCTGTGCATAAAGACTCTTTAACAGCCCGTGTGATCACAGAGGGGCCTCCCCGGTGCGCTGGGGTGGTGTCAGTGATCTCAGAGGTGGTCCTCCTGGAAGGGTCACCTGAACGGGGAATGTGACAGCCACACGGGGACTTGGGCCGAGAGAAAAGCTATCAGGGGCCCATGGCCTCTGGGCTGAGGGGTCCTTCCGAGTGGGGGAGGCAGGGGTTGGGGGACAGTCAACATCCTGGAGGGTGTTTCATGCTGTTATCACATTTTCAAAATGTATCCGCTTTTAAAATTTACAGTAGGTAAAATCCACGCTATGTCATTTGTAAACCAGGTATAGGTGTTTCTGACAATAAATGTTAGAATGATCCCATCGACCAACAACAAGTATTAACAAACCATGACATTACAGATATGGACTGAATGGGGAGAGAAGTCTGAATTGCAAAAGAAATTAACCAACCAAGAAATAGCACTTGGAGGTTCAAAAGTGGCATATAGAAAAAAAAAAAACAACAACAACACCCCATACATAACTCAGGGACTTCCCTGGTGGGCCAGTGGTTAAGACTTTGCCTTCCAATGCAGGGGGCGCGGGTTTAATCCCTGGTCAGGGAACCAAGATCCCATAGGCTGCGAGGTGCAGCCAAAAAAGAAAAGAGTGGCATATAGTGAAGATCTAAGAGAATTACACAGACTATTCCCAGCTCCGTAATCGTCTCATCATTTCTACATATTCTAAGTGATAGAAAAGACACCAGGGGCAAATCCTTGCCTGGGATTAAGAGCGGGTACCTTTCCGTGTGTGTGGAGACCCAGAGACCACAGGACAGCTGGACAACAGACAGAAAAAAATACCTCTCGTTGTTGGAACGAAACCACCTAGCAGAGCCTGACGCAGTTATGTTTCTCCTGACTGAAGCTGTAAATAAAGCCAAACAGCGAGTGCTGGGTCGTTATGAAATGTTCCCCTTGAACCCACCACAGCAGGACTTCAATCTCTTATATATGCCTTACTCTGCCCAAAAAGAGTCAAACGATTTGCAATAAAATATCAATACTTATGCTCAATAAAATGATTACAACAGAAACAGAGTAAGTCATAATGAAGAACATGGACAGAGGTACAGAAAAGCAGCACGTATAATTAGTATGCATATTCATTATAAGGGTTAATGGAGTGATGGTGATTAAGCATTAAATCAGTGCTGTGCTACCTCATGACCAAAGTAAAAAAAGACGGGAGTACAGAAGCAAAGAGGGCTCATTTTAAAGAGTGAGAAACTTATTACTGGTCCTAAACTGTAAAAAACAAAACAAAACAAAAACCCACTGGGAGAGGTTATCTAGGGGAATAGGAAAGACCTTTGACCTAAAATATACAAGTCTTGCATAATTCCTTCCCTATCATTTAAAACAAATCTTGCTCTACTGTAGGTTCAGGAGAATTAATGAGCCCTTTTTCCACCACTGTAATCTTTATCTTTAAATGACCTTCATTTAAGAAATAATAAAGAAAAAGTTAATTAAGATCTAGCCTAAATGTTCTCGACTCTTCAGAAATTCCTCAAGTAAAGGAAAGATAGTCTTTAAATCATTCTTTGGCTAAAGAGTTCTGAGTAAAAGACATTTCCATGTGAGTAAAGATGGTGTTCGTTTATACTGAGGGTCTGCTTCACTTTTCAATTTCTTATTTGTGTTTTCAGAGCCTTTCACTGACAAGGACAGGTCAGATATTTCAACAGCTTTACCCAATTCCCAAAAGAGCATCAGATGTTAAAGATTTGAAGACAATTTTATGGGGAGAAAAACACCTCAAAAACAGACAATTTACTAAATTCTGACACTAAGAAATACATTCATGAATCGATTTTAGTGGAGGAAGACTTCAGTTTGGGGAGAGTGTAGAAATGGATAAGTACTGATTCAGACCACCCCATCATTCCCTCCGTGTTTCTCTAAAGAAAAAATAGATCACTGCTGATTTCTAAAAAGGAAAACCCCCAAGTGACATTTTCTAAAAAGTAGATCGAAGAGAATTTCCATCACGAGTTAGTATGTACAGCAACTTTTTAATGAGATCAACTTCCAAACCAATAAATTACAGGTTATTATTGCAGGGACAGCAATAGATGACTTTATAACAAAACGTGTAGCAACAGCTAATCCATGTCTAGATTTATATTAATTAAGAGATAAGAAAATATGCACAGGGAATGCTAAGCACAAGTGGGTCAAAGCCAGGGCTAAAAAGTTGAGGTCAGTGAGTCTAAATCTACACCACATTATAATGAGACAAATTTAACTGACAAATACACTTTGCTGAGTCCCACTGAATTGGACTTTGCAGAGCAAAGAGCCTCAAAGGAAAATTAAATACTTACCTTTAAAGGACAGTTGATTTAAGAAAAAAATTAATAAGCATGCATTATTTTTACAAGAAAATACACTAAAGATATTTCCACTTGAAAAAAGAAAAAGCCACTACAGATACATAATCAAGGAGTACATGCATCTAGAACCCCCTTTTTTTCCCACCTTAGATACCCTCTTCCACGATGAACACTATGAATATACCCATGGCTGGAACTGAGTTCCCCAAACGCAACTCTCGCATGTAAATCAAAGGCTTCTTTGCCTGGTTAGAATAACTGCGACTTTAAATCACTTTTCCAGAGAATTAAACACACAAGCAAACAAAACCCTCCCACGAACAGTAATCTTTCACTCAAAAACTTTTACCGAACTAGACACAGGCTATTCTGAACTCAGATGTGATGAATCCCAACTCTAAGCTACCCACAGTATTTGTGTTGGTTTGTTTTTGTTTTGGTTTTTGGCCACGCCACGTGGCTTGAGGAATTTTAGTGCCCCAACCAGGGACTGACCCCGGGCCCCCTGCGGCGGAAGCTCAGCGTCCTGACCGCAGACTGCCAGGGAATTCCCTCTCCACAGTATTTTCAGTGTAACTCCATTGAAAGCCTTCTCTGCAGGCTCAAAACTATTCCGGATAAGGCTGAAGTTACTATACACCAGCCCTATGTGGCCCTTGCCTAGATAAAAACCGTACACATTCCTCAGGTAAATGCACCCTTCTGCAGAGGACCAGGGGTGGCTGGTACTCTTACGTGTCATCGCCCGAGTGAAGCAGGGTTATTTATTCACGCACCGTAGCTGAGTGCTCTTTTCTAGAGTTTTTCTTCTAAAGACCTAACGCTGGCATCCAAAGCTCAATATACTGTAAAGACATGTCCTGTACGTCTCCATTTATCCTAATTTCCCTTATGTATTTGAATTCGACTGTGGATGAACATGTTTCCATCACGGGAGCCAGTCTGCACAAAAAAGTCAGTCGCCGGGGTAAGGTGTGGCCACGAAGCTCTTCACTGATGTGAAGTCCCCCCAAAAGGTCCTACCTACATGCTTGCCCACCGGGCACACGGCTGGCAGGCTTCTGTCAGCTGGCCTAGGCACCTGAATATCCCAAACAATATGACTAATTTGGGGAAATGCCCTCAAAGGAAAGGCAGTGCTGAATTAGGGGGAAAAAACTCTTGAATTTTTAAGAAAAAACAAATGGGGGCGTTCATTACTCAAGTTTAAAAGTGCTTCTTTTGGCTCCTCCACAGGCTACTCTGCAGCAGAAAAGTTCTCCAAATACACCAAAAATATTTTGATTTATAATTTTTTCCCAGGAACACACCTGTCGTGGAAAGAAATATGCCTGTGGTTTCAAGGAAGTCCTGTACTGCTTAGTACAGGATTCTTCACCAACATGACACAACCAGAAATTCAACACCCATAATAAGCATGAGGCTCCAGGATCTCTTAAAGGACAAACAGAAAGAGAAGAAAAAGAGAAAGAAGTTATTGCTGTTGGGTAGGAATAATTAGTCTGACATTTTAGAAGCATCTTCTTTTTAATATAAGAGTTATTGCACATGCTGTTACTGACAGCCGCTTCCCAGGCCCAATTTTGAACGGAAGGCTGAGTTAGAAAATAAGGAAAAGTAAAGATGACTGCTGATCTGTTAAGGGTGCCAGACATTGGTAGGGTTACATTAACTCTTCAAATTCCCATAATTATGATATTTCTCCCCAGACAATACGATCTCAAATATCCAAATTAAAAAGGCAAACTGTTAATCATCCGATGTTTTGTCCACACAAGTACATTTCTGGACAATTAGAGGTGTTTTATTATGTTTCAGAATTCTAAAGTTTCCACATTAAAACACTACAGTGCACGGTAACGATTTCAAACATGTGTTACCTAAATAGTTTATCGTCATTTCTCCTTAAAAAAACAAGACTTCACTCAGTGGCCTACTGTCCACAGCAACACACATTGCACCCTTCAGTAACGAATATTAATAATAATTGTGAGGCAACAACCCGTTCTGAAGTTGACTGTTTCATCCCTCTTAAAAAGGGTTGCCGTGAAAATGAATGGTGGAAAGCAATATTATCTGAGACTAGTTAGCCTGTCTGAAAGAGTACTTGCTAACCTGTAATAATACCTCAACCCTAAATAAAGGTAAGTTTTGAATCTGTATTAGGTGAGGGATATATTAGGGTTCATTGTAACCATTTTCTCTATTTTTCTGAACGTGAAAAACCCACTTTCACCCCTTTCCTTGGTAAAGCAGAGTCTACAGGGCATCCAGTCTAAACATTTTACTAATGTTCCCTATATGTGCTTAAAAGTATTGGGTCTTTGCTCATTTAAAATTTCCTACAATTCATTAAAAAATAACTAATCAGGCTGACCTTTTCTTAATTATACTGAAATGGTGAGATCTTTACCGTACACGCTGTCATGGGACACACCAATCAGAATCCTTACAAAGGACGAGTGGACAACTCCATAATGGTTAAAAAGAGAGCGGAATTGCAGTTGTGACCCCGGGATTCATGTTCCTGCTTTAGGAACGCCAGAGCACAGCTCTTCCCTGGTCACAGCTATTCCCTAGGTCAGAGGTTAAGGAAATGGAAGCCAGAAAAAGAAACAGGAGGGTGATAAATCCAAGGCTGTATTTTCATATTTACCACTGGGAGCAATTTTCCCAATGGCCCTTTTCTTAAGTTAAGTTATGAAGGTGAAACTTTATGGGCACGTTTTAAGTGCATCTCATCCCATATATCAACAAATATGGTAAAGTCTAGTTTTTACCATCTTTAAAAGAACCAAACCTACTAAGGAGATATATTTAACTATGAAAGCAACAAAGCTTTTGGAGGTCAGCATTTCTGGACAATGATCTATCAAAAGAATAATAAGCAGCTAACGTTCTTTTTAACCTAGACACATTGGCTGTTCAGGAAAGATAGCAAAGTGATGGTTATGTTAGATAAAGACTTGCCTACAGCCTATACCTGTTAAAGAAACTGAACCAGTAATGAATAACCTTCCAAAACACAAAGCACCAGGCCCATACGGGTTTACTGATGAATCCTACCAAATATTTAAGGAAGAAATTATAACGATTCTCTACAATCTCTTCCAGAAAATTGAAGCAGAGGGAATACTTCCTAACTCATTCTGAGGCCAGCATTACCCTAATACTAAAACCAGACAAAGACATTAAAAGAAAAGGAAACTACAGACCGATATCTCTCATAAACATTGATGCAAAAATCCTCAACAAAATATTAGCAACAATATATAAGAAGAATTATACATCACCACCAAGTGGGATTTACCCCAGGTATGTAAGACTGGTTCAATATTCCAAAATGGATTAATGTAAAACCATCACATCAACAGGCTAACGAAGACAAATCATATGATTATATCAATAGATGCAGAAAAAACATCTGACAAAATCCAACACCCATTCATGAAAAAAACCCTCAGCAAACTAGAAATAGAGGGAAACTTCCTCAACTTGATTTTAAGAATCTACAAAAAAACCTACAGCAATCATCATACTTAACGGTGAGGAAGTTTTCATTTTCTCACCAAGGTCAGGAAAGAGGCAAAAATGTCCCCTCTCATTATTCCTTTTCAACATTACACTGGGAGTCCTAACTAAGAAGAAGGAAAGAAGAAAATGAAAAAAATAGTATGTGAATTAGGAAGGAAGAAATAAAACTGTATTTTTTCACAGATGACATGACTGTCTAGGTAGAAAATCTGAGAGACAAAAAAATTCTCCTAGAAATAATAAGTAATTATAACAATGCTACTGGACACAAAGTTGATGTACAAAAGTCAATTACTTTCCTATATTCCAGTAATGAACAAGTGGAATTTGTAATTAAAAACACAGTATCATTTACATTAGAACCCGATAAAGGGAAATACTTAGGTATGAATCTAACAAAATGTGTACAAGATCTATACGAGGAAAACTACAAAAGTCTAATTAAAGATATCAAAAAGGAACTAAATAAATGGAGCTCTTCTGTGTTATGGATAGAAAGGCTCAATGTGTCGAGATGCTAGTTCTTCACAACTTGACCTATAGATTCAACACAATCCCAATCAAAATCCCAGCAAGTTATCAATATTTTGTGGATATTGACAAACTGAATCTAAAGTATATGGAGAGTCAAAAGACCCAGAATAGCCAACACAATATTAAAGAAAAAGAGCAAAGTCACAGGACAGACACTTTCCAACTTCAAAATTTACTATAAAGCTACAGTAATCAAAACAGTGTGGCACTGTGAAAGAATAGATAAATAGATCCATGGAAAATAACAGAGAGTCCAGGTGTCCTTTAGTAGGTGAATGGATAAAGTGTGCTACAACTGCATGATGGAATATTTTTCAGAGCTAAAAAGAAACGCGCCATCAAGCCATGAGAAGACATGAGAGCAAACTTAAATGCATATTACTAATTGAAAGAAGCCAATCTGAAAAGGTAAATACGATTCCAACATATGACCTTCTGGAAAAGGCAAAACTATGGACACAGGAAAAAGATCAGTGGTTGGTGGGGGTTAGGGATGAGAAAGGGATGACCAGGTGGAGCATGGAGGCGGTGAAGCTATTCTATGTGGTGCTGTAATAGTACATATCATCATGCATTTGACATAACCCGTAGAGTGGAGCATGGAGGACTTTTAGGGCGGTGAAGCTATTCTATGTGGTGCTGTAATAGTACATATCATCATGCATTTGACATAACCCGTAGAGTGTACAACACCAGAAGTGAGCTCTAACGTTATCTACACACACTGAGGGATAACCCTATATGCAGGTCCATTGACTGTAACAGATGTACACTCTGGTGCAGGATGCTGACAGTGGAGGAGGCTGTGGGTGTGTGGATATGAAAACACTTCGTACTTGCTGCTCGATTTTGCTGTAAAGCTAAAACTGCTCTAAAAATAAAAGTTTATTTTATGTCTACGGCCAGAAAAAAAAAAAAAAGACTTGCCTACATGAAGTATCAATAGAAACACCAAAGGCTGATTAGGACATTTGCACCTCTGTCTCTCACCTACACACTAAAGCCCCCAACCCTTACCTGGCAACTCTGTCTCAAAGAGGAATCCTTTTCCCTTGTTTCACTACATGGCAATCCAAAGTCTGAACCCATGATCAGGTAATTCTAAGTTTCCTTTATCATTCTGTATTTCCTAGAAAATCATCCTTTGACAAAGTGTTACAACTGGATTTTTCAGTTTCATTATTATATACCAGTGTACCTTGTAAGATAACTATAAAGGGTTTCTTTTTACAGAGTGGCAAGGTAGGGAAACAATCCTTTTAATAGCATTCAAGAGTCACAATTATAAATATATAGGTCAAGGTGAATATCTCAGAATTTCTATTTTCTGGTTTTTTTTTAACCTAATTTATGATGGTATGGAATAATTTCTGTGAAATTTCTTTCATTCACAAAACTGAAACATCATTTTCTTTAATGATGCATATTCCCTGGTTTTATTCATCCTTCTCAATGAAGCCTCAGTTCTTCGAGAACCTCCATACCCTAGACAGCATATTTCCAAATTGATCTGAGTAAGCTTATGGGCACCGATGGGGCAAGAGGGGCCAGTGACCCCAGGTGTCTACAGCAAACACTGAGCCAGAACCCAAAGCCCTTTATACATTTTTTTGGTCCCCATTTAACTCCTGGTATTTAAAATACCAGGTAGGTTAATTAACTACATATAACTATAGCTTTCTCTTTCTCGTATAAGGTGTCAGGGAAGATAAATGACTACAAATTATAGTTTATTTACATCTATATTTGGAAGTACTGATTGGAATGGCTTTTGGAATTCAACATGTAATATTCTAGAAGAGAAGCCAATTCTTCACAAACAAGGAAAACAGCCTGAAGTTAGCTGTATGTGGTACTGTGTATTTCTACATTGTAAGTTTCTCACTTAAAAAAAAAGTCATAGGTATCCGAAGATATCTGATGTCTACGTAGCCATCTGTAATGTCTGTTCTAGAAAAACCAACTTTTTTTTTGCATTCCTGTTAAGACAGCCTGCTTTGAAAACAGGTAGGCTTATCACTTTTACAGCTTTCCCTAAATTTCAGTTAAATAAATTGTTCTCTGCCAGTTCTCAAGTGTAGGAGTAGAATGGGGTATGTGGAAGCAAGGTTTGCGCTGCTGTTGTAAGCAACGGAATTCTCTTAAATTCCATTTATGTACCTTGCATCAGCCTAAGAGCTCACGAACTTAGTGTAAATAATCCACACAAATACATCTGTGTTGAAATAATTAATCCTATTTTATGGTCTCCACCCCTCAGCAGTCACTATCAAAAAGTTTAATATTTAATAGTAACACAATTTACTACGGAATCATAACCAGGGCAAAGACAAGCAATTGGTAACAATCAAAGTTAATGTATCTGAGACAATTGGTGGATAAGGATTGCATTAGTTGTTTAAAAACAGGCCATAAGAGATCTGGAGCTAAGGGCTGTGATGCTGGGAAAGGAGGAGGCCATTTGAACCCTATCAAAGGGTCCCGGGGAGCAGATTCTTCCGTCCGTTTGCTGCATCTGGGAAGAACAGAACTCTCACCAGGGAAGCTGCAGCTGCGTGCACCCTTGGCTTAATCGCTGTGTAAGGCGGAGGGTTAATTAGCTGCCATTCTTAGCTCCACTTGTTGTTCTAATAAAGATCTGCATAAATCTGAGACTGGGAGTAACCGATCCTTGATTTCATTTGGCAGATGATGGGGGGGAGGGGAGGAGGGTGACGATTGTGGGTGTGCTCAGAGCACCTTCAAGTGACCTGGCCTGGGGCGTTCTGCCTGCTTGAAAAGTGGTGGACGAAGACCTCTCGGCTGTTTATGGACGCGGGACCCTGCTGGCCAGGCTCACCGCAGGCAGCCTGGAGTGTGAAGCAGATTATCAGGGGATGAAATACACAGAGTGTATTTGCAAAGCACTCAGTATGGATCTCTAAAAGGAGAGGACAGATAAAAAATTCAGCATCACAATTCCGTTTTATTATGCCTAAAAATTTCTGGCAATCATTCCTCAATATCCAATACTCGGTTTTCCAATTTCCGATTATCTCCTAAGTGGCATATGTTTTGGGGGGGGGGGTGGTGGAATTTTTTCATGATACAGTGTCAGAATCACATTTAGAATCAAACCAGTTCACAAGAGCATAAGAATCTCATGATGTCTCCTGAGGTAGGCACTATCATTATGCCTATTTTACAGACCAGAAGGCTGAGGCAGAAAGGAGTTAGTAGCCTGACGGTCACAGTCAGAATGAAGGGGAAAGCTTAGCAGCTCAGTAGAAATTTGCAGCAAAAAAAAAAAAAAAAAAAAAAGGCCTGGATGGTTCTATTAAGAACACACCACAGAAATAGAGGCTTAGGTACAAATGAACTGAGAGTGTGGAACAAAAAAGTTTATAACCACCAAGTTGCCTTTTCAGAATTTCCCCATATTATGAAATGCCAACATCTTCCATTTCAGCACTTAGGGAACCACCACCACAACAAAAGAATCAAACAAGTTCATAACACTTTAGAAAGCAACAGTAGTAGAGCAGACAGAACTGAGATTAATGATGCCAGATGATACGCAGATTTATGAAAAAAAATTAGTAATATTTCTGGACATTACTCTGTGGATAAAGCATTTGGGACAGGAAAACTGTTGACCTAATTTTATCTCATAACTGCCAGTGTTCTCAGGATAGTTCATTTTGTATGAGGGAAAATACCCATTATTTAGAGGCCTGAAGACCGTCATATAGGCAGATTTTAAATAATAAATCAACAGATTTCATATAAAGAATATGCTAAAACAGCTAAGAGTTTGAAAAGGCAAGCACAAAACAGCAAAAACAAACTTTGAAAGATGACATTAAATAGAACAGAGCTTAAATTTTATATACGCTTGAGACTGTTTACAAATAGGAGCTCTCCCATGAAAGATGGAAATGTGTTTACTACTGTAAACTTCAGCAATTCATGGATTAAATCATGTTCACCAAGCAGGACCACAGTCAGAGGATCTGGGAGGCTGGTGCTGACCTTTTGAGCTCATCAACCTCCACTCCTCTGGCTGTCCCTTTGCCCCCAGCAGTGTGTCACAGCCATACTCTGGCAGCCAGCTATGCCTGACAAAGCAGAGTGTCACAGCGGGCCCAATAAACACCCCTGTGAAGTGTGAACAGGGAGACCTGCCTAGAACAGACCTGCTGGGAACAGCATAGTTACCCCTGGTGCACCTGTCAACTGGCTGGTAACGGTTGGACATCTGCCACCTGACAGATAATCCTTCCCAAGAGATAATATAGCCTCGGCACTACTAATTCAGGATTAGGCTTTTTTTCAGATTAAAAAATCCAAGAGGGCCCGTGCCGAGGAGGTGGTGTTTGTTGGAGATTATTTAATGCTATCTTCTAGGGCTTCCCTGGTGGCGCAGTGGTTGAGATTCTGCCTGCTGACGCAGGGGACACGGGTTCGAGCCCTGGTCTGGGAAGATCCCACATGCCGCGGAGCAACTAGGCCCGTGAGCCACAACTACTGAGCCTGCGCGTCTGGAACCTGTGCTCCGCAACGAGAGAGGCCGCGACAGTGAGAGGCCCGCGCACCGCGATGAAGACTGGCCCCCGCTTGCCGCAACTGGAGAAAGCCCTCGCACAGAAACGAGGACCCAACACAGCCATAAATAAATAAATACATAAATAAATAAATTAGTTGATAATATAATTAAAAAAAAAAATACTATCTTCTCTCAGTTAAATGCAGCTGAGTGGGTACTTATCGCATCGAATGGATGCCCATTTGGAGTCCTAAATATTCTGAGAGATAACATCAAGAAAATCCATTATGCTTACAAAGGGCATTCACATACACCATCTCATTTTAAACTCACAGGAATCCTGTGATTTAGGTACAGCTGAGGATAATGTCCGTTTGATATAATGAATGGAGGGTGAGGAAAGTTAAATGGCTGGTACAAGGTCACACAAGTAATAAACGGTGGAGATGGTTTTTAAATGTACATCTGCTGACTATCAATACCATGCAAGAAAGGGTGTGTAGCCCCACCCTGAAACACAAAACATCTGTTTCTGAATGGACCAAAAATTCTTGAAAGAGACAAATGTAAATTATGAGAAAAATATGAAAGAAGATGAAAAAGAAACCCCAGTTCATGTAGGAACAAGAGTGGGAGCCCTTATAAACTTGGTTAAATCTGTGTCTTCATGCAAAGCCTACTTCTGAGCTGACAGCATTTCTGGTGTTAAAATAGGTCTGCAGATTTAGTGTAGGAAAATCTTTATTCATAGTCTATCAAACTTACATTTGTGATTGTTTGAAAATAGGTTAGATTGAAGTTTAACATAAATCTAGGGAGAAAAATCAACAGAGACTAGAAGGCAGTGTACCAGAAAACAGTGTGAAATAAATCCACTGAACAAAACAATGGACATCTTTGACTTGTTTTTGATAACTTTGTTTAAAACCCTAGAAGTGTGAACATACCTGTAAATCGTGTGCCGATTAGAAACCTTTTTTATGTGTGTTCAAGTATGAACACTTAGTTTGTTACCATGTATTTTACAGATAGTATTCTATTCTTATGCCAGATAGGCTATCTCTAGCTGGTGACACTTAAGGAATATTACTAGCTTTAGGTTTTTTTCTTACTATTCATAGTATAATTTTCAAAATCTACTTATCCAATTTATGTGATTTTGCTTTAGCCAGGGGTGATTTTTTATTTTTTTTGCAGAATGTGTCTCTAATTTTCTGAGACACAGAAAAAACTCTAACTTACGGAACGGAAACCCTTCTTGACTGCTGAGAGAAGGCTCTGGTGGAGAGCAGGGTCACCTCCATAGAGAAGAGAATCAGGTGACGGGTCCACTTCAGCTCACGTGGTTCTCTCTGGGGTAAGGACTGCCTCTCGGCACCAAGTTTTCTCTAAGTGTGAAGTGACACCTTATTCCATGTATAAGAAGTGAAGACTTCTTATTCATCTTGTGTGAGGCTCAGAAGTGCCTCATAAATAGTAGAGTCTCAAAAGTTTTTTTTGCTTTCTTTCTTTTTTCCCCAGTTTTATGGAGCTATAACTGACATATAACACTGTGAGTTTAAGGTGTACGGCATGACAACTTGACACCCAAAGTTTCCTGAATAAGTGACTTACCTCTCAAAATAAATTTTGTCTCTAAAAAACAAAAAAAAAACCCTCCTCTCCAAATTTCAGCAAACTCCAGAAGAAGTACTTTTTGGAGAGTGGGGAGGCAGATGTAGTCCCACGTTGCAACATTTCCAAAAGGAAGTATCACACACAAAAAAAACCTTTTTAAGACAAGACCTCCAAATGAGGTTATACAGCGTCACAGAGACAAATGGGATTGAAATAGGAATAGTGAGACTGAAAAAACAAAGTATTTGTCATTTAGTTTTAAATTAGTGCATCATGATTGAACTTCACAATCTGGCATGAAGTATGAATTAATTTAAAAAATATTTTATAATGATCTTGCAAAACTATACTTTATTTTCTTTTTGGTGTTAAAAGCATTAATTTGCTATATATAGTCTACATATATCACAATTTAATTAGATTCTGTTTTTAAATGCCTTCACTAAAAAAAAAGTTTTATTACTGAAAAACAACAAACATACAAAAATGGAAAAGATGATAATTTCTTCACGTTTTATTAACCAGCCAGGGACCTAAGAGAGACCTCGATTCCCATTTGCCATTTCTCTCTTGTCTAAAACTTCACTTATCTAGTGAGTTCATTCCTGAACATGGTAGATGGAATCTCAAAAAACATTAAGACTATTAATTAACTACTCAATGAAGAATTTCTCATTGAGAACATCAGTGAAAACCCCAATGAAAAACCTTTGGATTTTTGTATTTTCCAAAATACACCCAAATATGTAAAAAAATTGGCAGTTGGTTAGTCTTTTAGTTAAAAGAAGCTGGTCAAAGACACGTAATCGCGCATCTAGGAAGACAGGAAGTAAGAATTTTCAGCGTGAAGCATACCAGAAAGCCTCAAGGGCTTGGCCACAGGCTCTCTTCAGGTTTCCTGGGAAGCTGTACCTCCTCGTTGACTTTTTGGGTATTTCCTAGTTCAGGAGTTTTTTGGCCCTAATAGCTTGTAAGGATGCATGATTATTGAGATGCGAAAATGGTGACGTCTGTGTGGTGCTGCTTGGTGGCTGTCGGATTTTAATAGCCCACGTTTCCCAAATGAACATCTTCTGGTAGGCACCTAATTATACATCTAGCTATTCAATTTCAATTTCTATTATTATTTGGAAGCAGAATGTAACGCATTCCTTAAATGCACTTCCCCACGGAAAATGATTTTTCATTCATGCTTATTATCACACTATGCTTTTTCCTTCTTGGCAAATAATAAGTTCTCGAAAGACCGATGACCAGACTGAATTGAAAAAGAAAGCAGTTACAAACTATGAAAATTTAAGATCAATAAGAATAAAAATAATAGTGCTAGTGGTAGTATTGGCGGTGGCAAACAATTTACTAAGGTCTGACGTTCAAGCCTTGCGTAGCTCCAGTTCTACACTGGATCACAAGTCTCTTACCGGGATTGCAGTCTGTAAGAAGAGAGCAGATGGACAGGAGGACTTTAGAAATGGTGAGGGCCGGGCTCCAGTTGTCTTTCAGGATGTCCAGACAGATCACGCCTTGGCTGTTAATATTACAGTGATAGATTCTGGTTCGGAAGGTAACCTAGAAGAAAATGCAAAGTTGATATAAATAGACACGCTCTTTATTTATTTATTCATAAAATTTTATTATAGTTGATTTACAGTGTTGTGTTAGTTTCAGGTGTACAGCTAAGTGATTCAGTTATACATAAACATATATTCATTCTTTTCCAGAGTCTTTACCCACATAGGTTATCACAGAATATTGAGTAGAGCTCCCTGTGCTATACAGCAGAGGTCCTTGTTGGTTATCTATTTTAAATATAGTAGTGTGTGTATGTAAATCCCAAGCTTCTGATTTATCCCTCCCTGCCCACGTTTCCCCTTCGGTAACCATAGGTTTGTTTCTGAAATCTGTGAGTCTGTTTCTGTGTTGTAAATAAGTTCATCTGTATCAATTTTTAAAATTAGATTCCACATATGAGTGATATCATATGATACTTGTCTTTCTCTGTCTGACTTACTTCACTTAGTATGATAATCTCTAGGTCCACCCATGTGCCTGCAAATGGCATTATTTCATTCTTTTTTGTGGCTGAGTAATATTCCATTGTATATATGTACCACATCTTCTTTATCCATTCCTCTGTCGATGGACATTTAGATTGCTCCCATGTCCTGGCTATTGTATACAGTGCTGCAATGAACACTGGGGTGCATGTATCTTTTCAAATTATGGTTTTCTCCGGATATATGCCCAGGAATGGGATTGCTGGACCATATGGTAGCTCTATTTTTAATTTTTTAAGGAACCTCCACACTGTTCTCCATAGTGGCTAAACCAATTTACACTCTCACCAACAGTGTAGGAGGGTTCCCTTTTCTCCACACCCTCGCCAGCATTTATTGTTTGTAGACTTTTTGGTGATGGCCATTCTGACTGGTAGACATACCTTTTATTAGACAAAATAATCCAAGGGTCACTGGCTGACCCTATACTTAATTGTTCCTTCGGCACACGAGAAGAATCAATAAACAAAATCATTATTTTAGAACTTCTCATTCTGGGCACAGAGGACTAAACTCCAGCGGCAAAATCATGACATTCTGTTTTTGATGAAGAGTCTAATCACTTAACGAACGTTCTGGGGACTGAATTTGCTCTTGGTGAAACTGCAGGAATGCTCGTAGGGGAAAACTAACTCAAGGCTCGAAAAAAAGTTCAAAGAAAGACATTTTCAAAAATAAAAATCGCAAAGGAAACTTTTCTTAGATTCCAGTTATTTGAAGGATTTTGCACATTATTAAATTCAAAAAAAACACATGGCAATACTACAAAAAGGAAATAAATATTCTATGTTACAGTTTAAAAACATGAACTAGGGCATGTATGTAAATAATACACTTAGTTCATGGAAAAACTGTATTAGTTATAATTTACAAACCGTTTCCTCCTTAAATTCTGTATTTTGAATGTAATATTAGTGCAGCCTACCTATAATAGCTAGATCGCCACTGTACTTTGCTTAGGCATAATTCTGAAACATGCTTATACAAATTTTTCAAGAACTTTGATTGAAAAAGTTAAGTCCACATCAGTTTTGTAACTCTGATAAAATTCTGTTTTATCAATACAAAAGTCTTATGTAAGCAACAAGATTTTAATGCTATTTACTAATATCATGTTTATAAATGTTCTCAAATTTATAAGCTGGAATATTCAAAAAATCTTGGTGTTCTCAAGACCAGTCCTTCTGGTACTCTAAGTTCAAAATGACTCTGAACCAAGAAACACACACATGGCAGATCTTTGTAGGTGCTGCCACCCTACCAGAGCATCCAGTATCCACTCAAACATCAGATTTGCTGAATTTGTACGATGTCAAGGTCAGAAAGGGCAGATCCAGCCTTCTATCAATATTACTGTTCAACAACATGGTACCATTCTCAGGCTAGATGAGCACTCACCCTGTTAGCAACACGCCAGACCAGGTAACCTCGAGATCCCCCCGCCAACCCCACACATCCCAAACACCCAGGAACGTTGAAGAAAATATAACTAACAGTCTTTAAAATGCATAGCTGAATGGGCAAGGGGCATCCCCAGAGGCCAGAACTGAAAACCAAAAATCACAGCAAGCACATGAGCTGACAGTGTAGCTGCCAGGGGTGGGGCTTGGGTTTTGATGCCCTCATGGAGAAAGAAGATGAAACCTTAGGTCTGTAGGTGGTGAGGGTTTGGAATTGAGAGCCCTCACATAAATTAGACCACCCGAGCAACTAGTCTTTCAGTAAATGACTGAACCTGAAAAGATAATGCCTCATGGGAGAGAGAGTTAAGACACTAGCCAGAGAGAACTTGGGCACTGGAATTGGGAGAAAAGTGTTTCCCCTGAGAATTCTAAATCCTGGGCACATAGACTATGCAAACACTAACTAAAAAAGAGCTAAAAAGAGTTGTTTTTTTTTTCATTACTATCAGATCAAATACATGTTTAAGGCAAAACATATAAATATATTTAAGGCAAAAATGAATAAAGAGAATAACTGCATTATGATTAAATTAATAATTCACAAGGAAAACATAACAATTCTGAATGTATTATACCTAACAACGTAGCCAAAAATATAAAAAGCAAAAGTTGGAGGAATTATAAGGAGAAAATGGCACATCTACAGTCAAAGAGGGACACTGTCACTGCACTAGATTTGGTCAACCAGACCAAAACATAGCAAGGATACTGAACATATGAAAAGCCAAATTAACAAAATGAAGGTACTGAATGAAGATGAAATTCCATGCTCAACAACTAGAGGATACTTATTCTTTTCCAAGCACATAAGAAACATTTATAAAAACTGATCACATGCTAATCCACAAAGAAAGCTTAACATATTTCCAGAAATTATTAAGACTATTAAGGTCCCCCTTCATATGTTTGCAAACTGAAAAACACATTTTCAAATAATTCTTGGATCAAAGAAAAAAATCAGCTATGTTTATAACTGAGTGACAATGAAAATGTTGGGTTGCCAATACCAAAATCTGTGATTTGCCTAAAATAGTTAATGAAAGAGAAATCTACAGTTTTAAATGCATACATTAAAAAGGGAGACATTTCCTGAGTTGTGTCCAAAGGAAGAAAAAAGAATAGAGTAAATCCCATGAAAGTAGAGAGGAATGGGCAGAAGTTAATAAAATAGAGAATACCTGTGATATTAAAATTCTGCATTGAAGTGAGAGAACCTAGCTGCTTAAGTGCTAGATGAAAAGACAAAATACTTTTATGATCCAGTGTACGTGATAAGTGGCTTTTGTCCATAATACCATATTTTAAAAACCTATCTGAGTAGTTTCCTGTGCTATACAGTAGGTCCTTGCTGGTTACCTATTTTATATACAGTAATGTGTGTATGTTAATCTCAAACTCCTACTGTATAGCACAGGGAACTCTACTCAATACTCTGTAATAACCTATATGGGAAAAGAATCTGAAAAAGAATGGATATATGTATATATACGTATAACTGAATCACTTTGCTGTACACCTGAAATTAACACAACATTGTAAATCAACTCTACTCCAATGAAATGTAAATAAAAGAGAAAAACCTAGCTCAGACTACTCTGAGCCAGTTAATCATCAAAATGACTAAAGGAGGGAAGTATTATTATTGTACTCACTTTATTTTTTAAAAATTAATTAATTAATTAATTTATTTATTTTTATGGCTGTGTTGGGTCTTCGTTTCTGTGCGAGGGCTTTCTCTAGTTGCGGCAAGCGGGGACCACTCTTCATCGCGTTGCGCGGGCCTCTCACTGTCGTGGCCTCTCTTGTTGCGGAGCACAGGCTCCAGACGCGCAGGCTCAGTAATTGTGGCTCACGGGGCCCAGTTGCTCCGCGGCATGTGGGATCTTCCCAGACCAGGGCTCGAACCCATGTCTCCTGCATTAGCAGGCAGATTCTCAACCACTGCGCCACCAGGGAAGCCCTTATTGTACTCACTTTAAAAAGAAGCTGTAAGTATGTGAGGTCGGTAGATGCTAACTACACTTACTGTGGTACTTATTTCAAAATATATACATATATCAAATGAGTGTGTTGTACGCCTAAAATTAATACAATGTTATATGTCAGTTATATCTCAATAAAACAAGAAATAATTTTTTTAAATAAAGAAACTGAGGACTCTCCATGCTGTTTTCCATTGTTGCTGCACCAATTTATATTCCTATGATATGATCCAGCAATTCCACTCCTGGGCATTTATCCAGAGAAGACGAAAACACTGATCTGAAAAGATATATGCACTCCTATGCTCATGGCAGTATTATTTACAATAGAAGATATGGAAGCAACATAAGTGTTCATCGATAAATGAATGAATAAAGATGTAGTGTACACACACACACACACACACACACACACACACACACACAGGAATATTACTCAGCCATAAAAAAGAACGAAATCTTGCCATTTGCGACAATATGGATGGACCTAGAGGGTATAATGCTAAGTGAAGTAAGTCAGACAGAGAAAGATAAATACTGTATGATTTCACTTACAGGTGGAATCTAAAAAACAAAACAAATGAACAAACTTAACTCAGCAGAAGCAGTCACAGATACAGAGAACAAACAGGTGGTTGCCAGAAGGGAGGGGAGAGGAGAGAAATTGGTGAAGGAGATTAAATGTACACGATAAACTTGCAATTACAAGATAAATGAGTCACAGGTATGAAATGTAGAGTGTGGGGAATATAGTCAATAATAATGTAATATCCTTTGTATGGTGACATATTGTAACTAGACTGATTGTGGTGATCATTCTGAAATGTATAGAAATACTGAATCACTATATTGTGTATTAGGAACTAAGACAGTGTTGTAGGTCAACCATACTTCAAAAACAAACTCACAGAAAAAGGATCAGATTTGTGGGCAGAGGGGGAACTGGATGAAGGCAGTCAAAAGATACACACTTCCAGGGACTTTCCTGGTGGTGCAGTGGTTAAGAATCCGCCTGCCAATGCAGGGGACACGGGTTCGAGCCCTAGTCTGGGAAGATCCCACATGCCACAGAGCAACTAAGCCCACGTGCCACAACTACTGAGCCTGTGCTCTAGAGCCCGTGAGCCACAACTACTGAGCCCACGTGCCACAACTACTGAGCCCACGTGCCACAACTACTGAAGCCCAGGCGCCTAGAGCCTGTGCTCAACAAGAGAAGCCACCGCAATGAGAAGCCCGCGCACCGCAACGAAGAGTAGCCCCCGCTCGCCACAACTAGAGAAAGCCAGAGCGCAGCAACGAAGACCCAAGGCAGCCAAAAAAAATTAAAAAAAAAAACAAAAAACAAAAAAAACACACACACTCCCAGTAAGATACATAAGCACTAGGGACATAATGTACAACATGGTAAATATAATTAACACCGCTGTTCGTTATGTATGAAAGTGGTTCAGAGGGCAAATCCTAAGGGTTTATGAAAATAAAAATACATTTTTTTAATAAAATTTTCTTTCCCTATTTCTTTAATTTTGGGTTTATATGAGATGATGAATGTTCACTAAACTTACTGTGGTAAAAAAAATGAAGAAACTGAGGCACAGAGAGGTTAAGAACTGGCTTATGGTCCCACAGCTGGTTAAGTGATGGAGCCAGAATTTGAACACAACCTTGTTGATCCAGAAGTCCATGCTCTCCCGTTCAGCCTCAATGCCTGTTCTTTTATTTTTTTTTAAACTTTTAATTCTGAGCTAAGTACAGATTCACATGCGGTTGTAGGAAAGAATACAGACAGATCACCTACATCCTTCCCCCACTTTCCCCCAATATCACAGGAGAGTGATATTGACACAGTCCGCTGACCTTCCCATACCTCACCAGTTTTACACGCACTGATGGATACATGTGTTCCTACGCAAGTGTATCACGGGTAGATTTGTGTGCCCACCACCGCTGTCAAGACACAGAACAGTCCATCACAAACGTCCTTTGTGAGACCCTTCACTAGCCACAGTCCTCCCCCCACTTCTGAATTCCCAACAACCACAACTCTATTCCTCTCTCTATAATTCTGTCATTTCAAGAATGCTAAATAAATGAAATCATACAGGATGTAACTTCTTGAAATTGGATGCTTTTCACTCTGCATAATACTCTCGTGATCCATCTAAGTTGTTGCATGTATCAAGACTTTGTTGTTTTACTGTTGAGTAGTAATCCACGATATGGATGTACCAGTTTGTTTAACCATTTACCCACTGAAGGAAAATGGATGGTTTCCCATTTTTAGTTATTACAAATAAGGCTGGTATGAACATTTCTCTGTGTTTGTGTGAACATAAGTTTTTATTTCTCTGGGACAAATGTCCAAGAGTGAAATTGTTGGGATGTATGGTAAGCTCATATTTAGCTTTATAAGAAACTGCCAGACTTCTTTCCAGAGCAGATGTACCATTTTACATGCACGCCAGCAGAGTGATCCAGTTTCTCCGCATCCTTGCTGGCATCTAGGGCTATCAACATGCTTTATTTCAGCCATTCCGATAGGGTTTAGTAATACCTCACTGAGGCTTTAATTTGCATTTCCTTAGCTGCTAATGATGTTGAACAGTTTTTCATGTGATTATTTGTTATCTGGATACTTTCTTCCATGAGAGAGGATGTGTATATGTTTTTGCCCATTTCTAATTACAGTAAGTCCCTTACATACAAACGGAATGCGTTGGGAGATCCAATAAAGTTAGCTTAGGTACCCAACTAACACAATTGGCTATATAGTACTGTACTGTAATAGGCTGTAATACTTTTCAAATAAATAATACATAAAACACAAACACAAAAAATAAAGAAAACATTTTTAATCTTACAGTGCAGTACCTTGAAAGGAACAGTAGTGCAGTACAGCAGCTGGCATCCAGGGGCTGGCATCGAGGGAACAGGCAGGAAGAGTTACTGATGGAGGAGGGAGGGGAGGTGGGAGATGGTAGAGCTGAAGAATCGTCAGCAGCAGGAGAGGGAGGGCAAGCTGCAATGTCACTCAGGCCTGACGTTGATGGCACAGGCCCTGGGTCCTTGCTGGCTTCAATTCTATCTACTCTCTTGAAAAAACGATCCAGTGATGTCTGGGGAGTAGCTCTTTTTTTCTCGTCATAGATGACATGGTAGCACTGGATTGCATTCTGAGCAGCTGCTGCAACCTTCGTGTACCGTTCTACGTTCGCATCCTGTGCCTCAAAAACTAACAGTGCCTCCTCAGATAAAGAAAATCCCCTGCCATTTCCTGCATCGTGAATCCCTTCGGTTCTTCAGTTACTTCTACTTCCTCTTGTCTCTCTTTATCCTTTCACTGGATGAAGATCCAATTCCATCAGGTCTTCATTAGTAAGCTCCTTGTGTTGCACAGCAACAAGTTCAATGAAGTTGTCCTCTTGCAGATCTAGCTTCAGCTTCTCGCTGAGGGTCACTAAGTTGCTGACGACCCCTTTGGACTCCTCATCCACCTTCTCAAATCCACGAAAATCGTGAACAAACTGCAGGCAAAGGTTCTTTCAAACCCCGTTCATGGTGACAGCCGTAACCTCAAGCCAAGCAAAGTCGATGTTTTTTATGGCCTTGTAGATCTTACAGTCCTTCCAAAATTATCACAGGGCTGTTCCTGCCCTTGCATTTACCGCTGTATTTGAAGCTCAGCTCAATACTGATGTTTTACAACGGTAGCCCTCAATTCCTCAAGGAGAGGGAAAATTATACTGAGGATCCCGTTTTCAAAGACAGGAGGACAGCACATTTCAGACATTTTCCATATACTAAGAAAGTTTTAAAACATGATTCGCACATAGTGATAACAGAAAACTAATTTATCCAGAACGGCTAATTCCCAGATAATTCTGGATGAGAGGGGTCTTAATTTATGTGTGATACATAAATACCCACACAGGCATATGTGTGTGTGTGTGTGTGCACGCGTGTATGTGTGTGTATGTGTGTGAGTGTGTGTGTTGGACAGAATAAAGCCCTATCCCCCCAAAGATGTCCCTGTACTAACCCCTGGAACCTGTGAATATGCTACTTAAAAGGGACTTTGCAGGTGTGATTAAGTTACAGACCTTGAGAAGGGGGGATTATCCTGGATTGTCTGGTGGGCTTGATACAATCAAAACAGCTTTATAGGAGGGAGGCAGGAGGATCAGTAGGGGATGTGATGACAGAGGGAGGGCGTCGTTGTGATGTGGGGTAAGAGGCCTAAGGGATGAGCTAAGGGAGCATGCTGTTGGTCTCTAGGAGCTGGAAAATGCAAGGAAACAGATACCCCCTGAAACCTCCAGAGGGAATGCAGCCCTGCTGACACCCTAATTTTTGGTTTCTGACTTCCAGAACTGTAAGAAAGAAATTGCAATTGTTTTAAGCCACAAAGTTTGAGTTAATTTGGTACAGCAGCTACAGGAAACAAATACATGTTTGTATATGTAGTTTCCAGTTGCCTCCTCCCTTTAATCTAAAAAAGGTACCTTAAAAGCTCTGTTACTTCCATCCTTCACAGAATCACCTCTATAGAGAACAAACTAGTGGTTACCAGTGGGGAGAGGCAACTCAGGGCAGGGGAGTGGGAGCTACAAACTATTTTGGGTATAAGATAGGCTACAAGGATGTACTGTACAACACGGGGAACATAGCCAACATATGTAATAACTGTAAATGGAGTGTAACCTTTAAAAACTGTATATTAAAAAAAATAGGATCTGAAGTCAAACAAAAAAATAAAGATGAGGAGACTGGGGCTTATTAAAAACATAATTTTAGAAAGAGTTAATAAGATTCTTTGTGTTGATTACAGCACAAAAGAATGCTACTAAGTGGTGAATGATCTCGGATAAGTTGCTTGCTACTCTGAGCCTCTATTTCCTGACAAAGTGAGAGACTTAAACTAGATGATGTCTAAGGTCCATTCTAGTACCAAGATCCAGGAGCTGTACTGTAAAAAGAATATATGGTTTTGGGAGTAGCTGGACTTGGGCTGGAATCCTGACTTTGGGCAGATCAACGTAGCATCTCTGGGATTCAGGTTCCTCACGTGCAAAAATGGGGAAACAACAGCTATCCCCACAGAGGTTGTGATGACTGTAGTACAAGGTAACTCCTAACACCAGGCCTGGCCCCCAGCAGGAGCTGGAGCAGTGTGAATCCCCTCTCCCTTCTTCACCTCTCCTAGTTCTACAAGATCATTGCAGGATGCACGCGTTCATGCAATAATTCCCCGTCACCTGAACTTTAAACATGCTTTCTTTCTCCCATGCCCCTGCTCTAGAGCAGAGATAACATGCCATCCACAGAGAGAAAGCTGTTCTGAACGGGGAGAGAGGTCATGTAGGGTACGAATAGAGATAGAGAAGAAAATATTTTAAGAAAGTATTTCTGTCCAACGGAGTCTACACTTAATTTAGAAAAATGTTGTAAAGCAAATAAACACCTCAGAGCCGGAAAGCTGATAACGACAGTAAAAATAATCAATTCAAATAAGATTTCAGTAATAACCTCTATTTTTAACATAGCTTCCATTTTTCAAAAAAAATGTTTTCATCAGGAGATAAATGGCACAGTGGTTTTACTGAGGAAGTATGAGATCAGTGAGAAATACATTCCTCTTAAAAAGACTTTTCCATGGAGACCCCGAGAGGAAATATTTGGAGCCCCTGTGCCATAAATCAGTGAACCATGTAACAAAGGTCCCAAAATAGCAGGATTATCATCATTCAAGTGGATCTTGGCCACAGACTCACTATGAAACTCTTTATCTGAACAGTTTTTAGTGCACATTTAAAAATGTTAGTCCTACCACCCTCCTAGAGATCTCAAGTGCTCTCTTCTTAAAGCCGACTCAAGAGCACTGTCCCCACAATGAACACATCCTAAGATTATTTTAAAGTATTAGCGGCAAAATAAAAGCTGGAAAAATCCATTCTAAGGGAGGGGAATCACAAATCGTAAAGACACACTAAGAAATACACAGCAGCAAAACAAAACAAAAACCCTCCCCGAACTAAAAAAAAAAAAAAAAAAAAACTGGAAGTAGATTTCACCTTGAATAACTGGCAGTAAGGGAATGAAAATGAAACATCACCTAGAAACCACGATGCGTGAACATGACCCCCGCCCTGCTGTGACTGAGACCTCAGAGCATGCTCTGTTTGGCTGTGGGCCAGAGCTACATTGCAAAAGCTTCAAGCACAATTTAAATGATTAAAAATAAAAACACTTTATACCACAGACACTGAAGTTTAAAAAGGTCTTTCTCAGTTCCTTGGAAGTATAGATGTAGAAAAAGGTGCAACTAGAAACTTTCCCCCATCCTGAGCAGCAAATCTCTTGGGAGTTGGGACACCGTATTCAATTCCCAATTCAATTTCTAACCACACAGCAATGGATTACTCCTACCTCCTGCAAGGCACGATGCTTGCAATGACTTGATTAGGGACCAATCATTAGACTCCTTCTTATAAAAATTCAATTTGTGTAGAATGTTTCAGGAACACACCTATAGTGAGTAAGGCGCAATTTGGTTTTTCACATTTGTGTGTTCTTTTTTATCAGTGACTTGTTCTTTCACTGTGCTTTCTTTTCCATCTTGTACTCCTTAAACAATTACCTTGTCTCTTTTGACTCGTTCCACTGTCTCACGTTTCAGTAATGGTCCCCAGCAGGTTCTCCTTTATGGCAGGATTGTATCACAGTGTGGCTTGTAACTGTTGAGTGTGAGTTCATCCTCCGTGTACATTCCTTATTTTTCTGTAGAAATCCCACGTGCCTTGGATGGTGGAGTGTTTTGCATTTGCTTCTTCATGGGTTTCAAGGACAACACCAGTTTGAGCGCAGATTGTATTATACATGCCAAAATGTAAAGCAATAAAGTCACCGCTTAGGAAGAGTTGACTTACAGTCAAACCTTTATTTAATGGGGATGGAGTTTCAGTTTAGGAAGGTGAAAAATTTGGGAGATGGATGATGGTGAGAGTTGCACAACAATGTGAATGTACTTAGTGCCACTGAACTGTACAGTTAAATATGGTTAAAACAGTATGTTTTATATTGTGTGACTTTTACTACTATAAAAATTTTTTTTTAAAAAGTCTAAAGGAAAAATCTCTTATATTTAGTGTCTCAATTATTTTATTTTGAACAGGATACTATCTGCTAAAGACACAGTAGCCTGAAATCAGCTCAGTCAATTCTTGTTTGGCATGCATATAGAAGTGGCATGCATATAGAAGTTTCCTCCCTCAAATCAGTTAAAAAAAAGGGAAAATACAGAAATTTAACAATGCTCTAGGACTAGGACATTCCTAGGAATACAACTTTACCATTTGAAGAGTCGGATTTTAACAGCCTTTTAAAGGTCACTGAAAAGAGAAATACAGTACTTTCAAACAATGAAGAAATTTCTTAAAAACCTGGCTGTTTGAGTTTTCTACAAATGGGTTTTCATGGCTTGGACAAATTTTCCAGTCATATAGTCCTATATGGATTCCAAAACTGCTGAATCCCAAACAGTTGAGGGAAAATGAAGATGATCTGGTATCTAAACAGAAACGTATGCCCAAAGTATCACTTAAACATTCCCACTGTTTTCATTCACTGGGCACATACACACAGTAGATACTCAACCAATGCCTGAGGGTCCATCAAAAGCAGACCCCAAAGCTCCCTGAGTTGAATACTCCCTTAAGAGGCATCACCTCCCACCTTTTTGTTTTCTTGATGTGCTACCGTATGCTTTTTAATGTCAGTTAAACCATGTGTTGCTGTCCACTGGTAGTCCCCAACTCTTTGAGGGGGGAGAACGTGACCAAGCCTAAGGAGATCCTCTTCGGGGAAAAACTGTGTCCCACTGGGGCGCTGAGTGTGCCAGGCACCATGCTGAGGGCTGTGCCGGTGTCTTCTCAAAGACAGTCCCCGCTGGCTTTCCAGCAGTCTGCTGGTGGGAAGTCCTCCTGCTGTCTAGCCTAAATCCCACAGGCTGCTGTTCCTGGGGACACTGAACTTCAAACCATTATGTGGGGCGATGTTGACCCGAACCTACACTTGGAAGACAACATGATTCATTTCTGCTTTAAAACTGCAAAAGTGTCTCTACATAACGACAGTTCATTACGAAGCATAACAGCTGAGATACTTAACGGGGTCCATGTAAAGTGTATAACAGATGACCAACCATGTGACAGTTGCTGTTAAAGACACTGACATGAACATAAACATGAGAAGAATGCCCTCTTTTGTATTTTGTTTACATTTTTTACAGGTCTCACATTACCTGAGGCAATTCTATGAGATGTAGCCTATTTACAGATTTGCTAAGGGTAAAATGGAAGTAATATACAGACTTCCTTTATCCTCTGGAAAAGAAGTAATAAATTTCATGTTTGTAGACATATGAAGTGGCAGTTATTTATTTTAAGAGATTACTAATTCAACATACATACAACACAATACAAAGCATTCATCATCGCTAGCTGGAAGTGGCAATTTGTTTTTTCATATAACCCACAACAGTCTAGAAGTAAACTATATTTTAACAGTCTAAAATGAAACAATGACTAATTCTGTTAATGATACAGTAAATTAACAGCAATTATAGAGTTGGCTGAATGCCCACAATCTCAGTGAGTGCTACATGACACACACGAGACGTCCTTTGTAAGTGGCAGAGTGTTCATAAGTACCACAGAAGTTTCCGAACTTTGCGTGTGTACTGGGGGGGTAACTGGTTCCCTATGTTTGTACCATGAAATTAAAAAGTATGCCACGTATATCTTACAAAATGATAACTACAACTACTAAGAATAATAAATGAGAAACAGCTAACAACGTGCCAGGTACCGTTCTAACTGATGTGTGTTGATTACATAATCAACCTGTGAGGTAGGTATTACTATTATTCTCATTTTACAGATAAAGAAACTGAGTCACAGCTTCGGAGGAATTCAAATGCTCCTAGTTGACGCAATTCCAAGAGAAAGTAAAGAAGTTACAAGGAGGAAGGAAATAGGAAACAGACGAAAACAAACCAAAACAACCACACACAAGAAAACAACCCACACCCCAAAGAGTTTTTTGAAAATAAGAGAAGAAAACAGGAAGAGGATAAAGAAATTTACATGAATTCTAGATCCCAACAGTCTGACTTTAGACGGAAAAGCTCATGATACAGGGTTTCAATAGCTTTTTCGGATCAAGTTCTGGTAAAATGAGAATTCGTGTAAAGTGCTTTTAGCAAAGAGAAGAAAAGTGATGTTCACTATTATCGCGACTGCTCTTATTCTGCAAACTGACCTGTCATCTCTGTGAGATTACTGAAGGCAAGAAAAACCAAGACAGTCAACAAAAGACAAACAAATAATGTTTTAATATGACTTGAAAATTGTCACTTAGATTTATCTAGTTTTTGAATAATTTAAATCTCACCATTTAGAATATCCTAGTGAGTATTCTTCAAACATCTGTGGGGAACAGATGTAACGAACGGGCCTGATACTTGTGATACTGTACCAGGTAACTTCCCTGAAAAGTAAAATATGACTGAGGTCTGTTTGGAAGGATGGGGGAGCTGGGTGTTCAGAGATAACATAGGGAGCTGGTCTCTTCTGTAGTTTTGATCAGGGGAGCGCCATGATGACAGGGGATTGGAGAATTTGTAATAGGGTTGTTACAACAGCATTTCCTCTTAAACTAGCCCCGTGTGGAAGGAATCCTTTACAGCTGATGACACTGACTTATTCCTAAGTTCATAAAATGGCTTTTCTATGATCAACAGTGTGGAAGCTGTTTTTGGTATACTGTCTGAACAGCTGACCAAATCAGGAGAGAAATAGATATAGGTGACAGAAAAGAAGAGGGGGGAAGGGAGGAGAGGTGGGCAGCTTAGGCCACAATCTGAAGCAGGTCCGTAGGAAAGGAGGGACCAGGCACTGCAGGTAAAGAACCACCAGAAATGGCTGAAAAACCATTTCTTTTCTTTTTTTTTTAAATGATGTTATTTCGTTCTTTTTTTTTTTTTTTTTAATTTATTTATTTATTTTTGGCTGTGTTGGGTCTTCGTTTCTGTGCGAGGGCTTTCTCTAGTTGCGGCAAGCGGGGGCCACTCTCCATCGCGGTGCGCGGGCCTCTCACTATCGCGGCCTCTCCTGTTGCGGAGCACAGGCTTGAGATGCGCAGGCTCAGCAGTTGTGGCTCACGGGCCCAGTTGCTCCGCGGCATGTGGGATCCTCCCAGACCAGGGCTCGAACCCGTGTCCCCTGCATTGGCAGGCAGATTCTCAACCACCGCGCCACCAGGGAAGCCCTGAAAAACCATTTCTGATCATGGCCTTCATCACCCCCTGGAGGCCTCCTGCTGAGACAGAGCCAGGAAAAGAAAGATGGTACATACCTCATAGCTCAAGGTTAACCATTCTTTTTTTTTAATTTTTAAATTTTTTAAAATTGAACTATACTTGATGTACAATGTTGTGTTAATTTCTGTTGTGCAGCGAAGTGATTCAGTTATACATACACATACATTCTTTTTTATATTCTTTTCCATTATGGTTTATCACAGGATACTGAATACAGTTCCCTGTGCTACACGGTAGGACCCTGTTGTTTATCCGTTCTATATATAATAGTTTGCATCTGCTAACCCCAACTTCCTGCGCCAACAGTTCTTACTCTGAGTGACCCCTGGGTTGAGGCATCCTCAGAAGGATGGATATTTGTTTCCCTCCTCACCCCCTCCCCCCTCAAAAAAAAAAAAAAAATGTCAAGAACTGCAGGGCTACCAGCAACATAGCTCTTCTGTCCTTCCTGACAAGCATTCAGGAACTCCTTGTAAGTTTTACTGAAGGAATATTTTGTATTATGAGGGATTCCTTACGTTTTATTTTTATCTAATGAAAACTACACGGGTTTGTTTCCTTTTAAAGCTTTCATGCCTGTTTTTCTTTGAAGCAGGCAACCTCTCCCCTTCTCCTCTGTCCCGCTCCTGTTCTTCCCCGTCTACAGTCTAGTCTTTGCTACGATCTGTGATGCCTGACACTGTTCCCTTCACTCTCTAGTTCTACCTCCTGGGTTATCTTCTAGCTTCACACCTCAGGGCTTCTGAAGCCTGTTGCTCTGGGTTTGTCTTTTTCCCTCTGGTATTCTCTGTAAGATGACTTCCCTAAAAAAGCCAACACGTTTCATAGATAGGTTCATCTGTGTCACATTTTAGATTCCACATGTAAGCGATATCATATGGTATTTGACTTTCTCTGATTTATTTCATTCAGCATGATAATCTCTAGGTCCATCCATGTTGCTGCAAATGGCATTATTTCATTCTTTTTTTTTTTATAGCTGAGTAATATTCCATTGTATATATGTACCACACCTTCTTTATCCATTCATCTGTTGATGGACACTTAGGTTGTTTCCATGTTTTGGCTACTGTGAACAGTGCTGCTATGATCATTGGGGTGCATGTATCTTTTTGAATTAGAGTTTTGTCTGGATATATGCCCAGGAGTGGGATTGCTGGATCATATGGTAATTCTATTTTTAGTTTTCACAGACATAGAGAACAGACTGGTGGTTGCCAAGGGGGAGGGAATTGGGGGATGGGTGAAGTGGGAGTTTGGGATTAGCAGATGCAAACTATTATATATAGAATGGATAAACAACAAGCTCCTACTGTATAGCACAGGGAACTATATTCAAAATCCTATGATAAACCATAATGGAAAAGCAGACAAAAAAAGAATATATATATATATATATATATATATATATATATATATATATATATATATATATATATGTATAACTGAATCACTTTGCTGCACAGCAGTAATTAACACAACATTGTAAATCAACTATACTTCAATAAAAAAATAAATTGCATCTTAATCTAAAAACACCCAACAGGTTAATTTTCCCTAAGGCCGTGTGGAAATCTATCTGCTAGAAGAGATAACAGCAACAAAAAGGAAGTCAAATAGCAATGATTCAGAATCGTGTGGGAAAAACACCCTCCATTTTCTAATGTTCTATTCCAGCTGCCTCAATCTCCTATCCTTGGAAAAAATTCTGAAGTAGTATCTTAAATAAAAGCTCGAGGGACTTCCCTGGTGGTCCAGCGGTTAAGACTCTGCGCTCCCAATGCAGGGGGCCAGGGTTCGATCCCTGGTCGGGGAACTAGATCCCGCATGCATGCCGCAACTGAGAAGTCTGCATGGTGCAACTAAGACCCGGCGCAGCAAAATAAATATTTAAATAAGTAAATATTTTTAAAACCCCAAAAACCCCTCGAGGCCCTTTCCCTATAATTTGCAACATTCAACTCTGTCCTGTAGAAAATTGGCTTCTGTGACATAACAAATATTACCTTTTAAAAGCAAACAACGGCACCGCATATACGTGGCTTTCTTATAAACAGTGCCAACTTCATTTAACAAAACTGATAGCTGTACGCATAGTTAAATAAAGCTTTTAGAAATGAATTTTGGTAGACGGGCTAACAACGTATGTTTATCCACAAAGGGAACAAATTTATGTAAGGTCCTTAAGGACAAGGATTTTATCTGATGCTGATTTTTATCCTATATAGGGGCGTGTAGGATGTCAACATGTATTTATTCAGTAAGCAAATGAATTGAAAATATAGAATATTTACATTTGAAAAGGCCAAACATACCGTAATTAAAAATGACAACTGAGTGAGAACTTCTGATATGCCAACAGTTAGGTTTACAGAGCCTTGTATTAGGGGCGGGTATCACCTGACAGACGTGTAAAGTTGATAAAGGGAAATGTGTTGTTATTCAAATTTTGACTTAGGGCAAATTTCAAAGTCTTGTGATTAATATTTTCATCAGTAGAGACTGTAACAGTCTAAATATTAATTGTAGAGTTAGGATTCAGAATAAATCCTTCAAATTAGAAAACAGAACTGAAAGACAGCCCAGAAGTCTGACACATATTATTACATTGTGTCTACCTCAAATAAACAGTACGAAGAATTAAAAAATAGGAGATGTCTAGGTAAAAATGACTAACAAACTGCCTTTTTTTCCCCTTCATAACAAGATTCATATATTTTTGTCCTGACAATATTAGAATTTACTTTTCTTTAAAAGCCTATTTGAGTCAGGTTTTCATTATTTTTCTCCCTTTTTTAGTGATGTGTAGGTTAAAAGGCCAAAGCAACCGGCCTCCTGTTAGTAGTAAGCGCCAACATCTCATCACAGTAAGGTGGTTACATCGGCCTCGCTGACAAATTCTGAGCTTTCCAAAGACACATGTCATCAGAGGTCCCATGACTCCAACTGATGGATGGATTTACCTTCTAAGATGTGGTAAAACATTAAATTAAGACAATTTATTTCTCAGATAGGTACTTAAAATCTGTATTATACTTTATAGTCACATGGTGGGGTATTTTTGGGCTGGTTAGGAGTAATTCTATTCCTCACTGAACATAAGAATCAATTCATGAAAGAGGTTAAAAAGAGAGGATACAAGAATACATTTAACATTTTATCCAAATTTCTAATTATTATCACATTTTCACTATCAAAATTTGTAAGTGAACTCTTCAGTTCTTTGCTATAATGCAGGAGGAGTATTTTCTCAAGCACTGTTGACTGTTATAATACACATTTACTTATTTTATACCTAGCTTAGTGGAGGAACAAGATACTTTTGGTTAGATACTACGGTGTAAGATTCTACTGCTATAGTTATTTAGCTTTTCTTCCTCTAGAAACTGAGGAAGGTAAAAACGTTATCTCCCCTTCAACAATTTGTCTTACAGATTTGGTCCATAGTGATAATGCAATTTCACGGAAGTAATCTCACAAACTGAAGTTTTATGTACTGCTTTAAGAAGATGCTTTCGAACATTTCTGTGAGCAAACTTAATGCAATTGCCCTGATTTTTATACAGGTACACCTTGGAAATACTGTGTGTTCAGTTCCAGACACCATAATAAAGCAAACATCACAATAGAGTGAGTCACATGAATTTTTTGGTTTCCCAGTGCACATAAAAGTTATGTTTACACTATACTGTAGTCTATTCAGTGTGCAATAGCATTATGTCTACAAAAACAAGGAACATACCTTAATTATAAATAATTTATTGCTAAAAAATGCTAAGTATCATCTGAACTCCCAAAAGCATAGGTTCCTATGAGGTTTCTTTTTAATAAGAAAAAGGCCAACCTTCAGACACATGGAAAGGTATTATTCTTATTCATAATAAGAGCAATGCAATTATAATTAAACATTCTTCCTTATCTATTAGATTGGTCAAGGTCAAATATTTGGTGGTGCCACATTGCCTGGGTAAGGATGTAGGGAAAAGGCAGATGCACCTAAGTTGGGAGTAGAACCTTGGTACAACTTCTTTGGAGAGCAAGCTGGGTAACATCTATTACAATTGAACATGCACACATCCTTTGTTCTAGCAATCTAGAAATTCTAGGAATTTGTCCTACAGCTATATTTACACAAGAAAGACAGCAAGTACAAAGACAGTCCGTGAAGCATTATTTGTGATGGCAAAATAGTGGAAATAACCTATATGTCCATTGTAGGGAACCTGTTATGTAGACTATGAACATTCCTTCAATGAAATAACATATCATTATAATGGAGCTGATCTACATATATGAATAGGGGAGAATCTTGAAGATGATAAATGAAAAAAAGCAAATGCAGAAAAAAATGATGTCTTTGGGAGGGGAATGAATGCCAGGCAATGGGGAGGAAGACAGTTTTACTGCACACTTTTTGTGCTGTTTGAACTTTTTACGGTGTATATACATATCACCTATTTAACACTGTTTTTAAAAAATGAAATAGTCTGGTTAAAGACAAACCACTAAAGAAGAGGTGATGTTTTAAATTGAGAAAGAAGGAAGATAAGAAAAAGCGTGGAAATGAAGAAAATAACTGGAAATAATCCGAAATAAACACATTTCTTTATGTATTATTACCTTGTTGTAGAAACTATTGTTTTATATAATCTATAGGGGCAGAGTTTAAAATAAGTTGGTAGCCAAGTAGACAGGAAACATAAATATACAGTACGTATACAGGTTTATAACTTGGCAAATGCCAAAACAAAACCCCATATTTAACCTAATTCTCCACAGAAAGAAAGGCAAAAGGATGTTCTCCATTAACTACATAAAAGAATGCAGTGGGGTGATGGAAAGTATGGCTGTTGTCAATAAACTGAATAACTCTGTGTTTAGCCAGATCACAGCTCAGCACAGCTCAGCTACTTGAGGTGTGAAAAGCGTAGGACTGGAAATCAGGAAGCCAGGAGTTTGAATCCCGGCCCTGGCACTTATTAGCTATGTGATCCTAATCAACATTATTTAATCTAAATTTTAGCTTCCTGTGATAATGAAACCTGCCTCTCAAAGTGAGAGGACCAAGTGGGATAATGAATGCAAAAGTACAGTATAACATTGGTATAAAATACAGTCTGATGTCTAGTACCCCATGCTCCACGACCATCATAATGTCAACAGAATTGGAAACAAAGCCCCTAACTGTTCTCCTTCCTTGTCTCCGTGCTTCCTGGGGTGCCTCTTACTCATGTCTATATATGGCGGGCCTGGAAAGTAGTAAGGGCTCAATGAATCTCTGCTTTATAAATTAGGCTTGAAGTAGACGTTTTAAAAAGCAACCAACTTCTAAGAATTTTTGGCAAGTTTCTCCTGATATACTGATACCATCAGAAGAATGTATCTGATTGCTTAGAATAGCTACACCCGTATGAATAAATCAGTGTCACTGTCTGATTCTCAATCTATTTCACTCACAAGCTTCAACTTCTGACTTTGTTTCTTCTTATGCTCTGCAGGGTAAGACCTGCATAACACCTCCAAGGGCCAGCTGACCATAGCTTTCCCCTAACTCAGTGACAAGTCATAATTACATACTGACTTTTTGATCTTGACCAACTGGGAACTGAGAACACTCTTTTCTCCCTAATTTTGCTTGGACCTGCTTGAGCAAATCTCTTGAGTGGCTGCTATCTCATCAAGAGATCTGGTTTCAACTCTAAGGAAAAAAAAAAATCAAGGAAACGTGATCATTTGCTATAATGGGGTGATATTTGGCTGGAAGTCCTGAAGATTAACTCAGACCTCCCCCCTCTACCCAAACTTGAACAAAATAACATTATCTATAGCAATCCAAACAAAAGTAACACATTTACATAAAGTAGAGAATATTACAATTTTTTTCTTACACGTAGAATACCATTTCCCCATCCCATTTCTCAAGTGGATGTGATTTGTTTAAAAACTGACAGACATTTAATCAACCCAGGGTGTCTGTTCCACGTCTTGATCTGGTCCCATCAGGGGCTCTTTCCTACAAGGTTGGAAAAATGTCAGATTCGAAGTTGCTTCTGGTGCAGTCACGCAGAAGGCATCCCTCTTCACCACACCATTCCTGCAACATCATCCTTCTGTCCTTGAACTTTCCATGGGCCATGGTGTTTCAGAGTTCCCAGTGCTGTTTTCTGGGACTAGTGGGTCCCTATCCTTTGATGTTTGGGATCCTGAAAACTTCACCTTGAAGCGGCTCCCCCCTTTCCTTTTCAGAAAACCCATGAGGAGAGGGTGTCACTTGTCTAGATCTGTGAGTTTTTCTTTAGAAAAATCTCTCCGATAAACGAGTTGCCATCTTTCCCTGGCCGTGACGGCAAGAGAACTCCTTGTTTTCCAAACATCCGAATGTCTCACTCCAGTTTCCTTTGTTCATTTAACCTCCCGGTAGAAGAACCACCTTTGTGAAGAGATGCAGACCTGCCCACTTCTCCCAGATATGCTGACAGTAATATCCACAAACACCGACTCCCAGCTGGAAGGAGGGCACACTCCACAGAGAAGGAATTCCAGAGCGTGCAGGGACATAGCAAAACCCTTGTTTGAAGCCCCCATATCTACGGCCAGGCTCTGATGGGGGAGGATGGTAGATATCAGAGGGGCGGATCACACACCAGCTCCATCAGAGCTGGGCAAAGGTGTCGGTGGTTTAGTTGATCCAATGTGAAGAGATTACGTTGGCTTGGGCAATAAACATTTCAGAGGAGACAGTGGAAAGCCAAAAGTCTTTCTCCAAAGTTTGTAACTGCATCAGATTCTGGAAAGCTAGGGAGAAAGGAATCCACCCAAAATGTGACTAAACTGAACTTCCCGTCAGCCTAATGGCTGATTTCCTATTAGCTTATGGGCATATTTGGTTTAGAACAAATAAAGTTGGTATTCCTGGGCTTCCCTGGTGGCGCAGTGGTTGAGAATCTGCCTGCCAATGCAGGGGACACGGGTTCGAGCCCTGGTCTGGGAAGATCCCACATGCCGCGGAGCAACTGGGCCCGTGAGCCACAACTACTGAGCCTGCGCGTCTGGAGCCTGTGCTCTGCAACAGGAGAGGCCGCGATAGTGAGAGGCCCACGCACCGTGATGAAGAGTGGCCCCCGCTCGCCGCAACTAGAGAAAGCCCTCACATAGAAACGAAGACCCCACACAGCTAAAAATAAAAAAAAAAAAAAAAAAAAAAAGTTGGTATTCCTTGCCCTCAAAACAAACAAAATCCAATCCTACTTTCAGTAACTTTTATATTGGTGGTAGCTGGGGCAGTTGCTGCAGCACACAGATGGATACAATGTACCTTGTTTTAAAAGCAGGAAGACAATGACCACTGTTTTGCTCTATTTTTATTCACCACATTGATTCTGAAATTTCTCACAACATTAAAGTATAGCATAGCATTTTTAAAAGGTTTATGAAAAAGGAGAACGAACTAGAAAGACAAATTACTGACTCATGAAATGTAAGCAGTATCCCAGTCATGATACTGAGGATATAAGGCTGTTTCGGCACTAAGTATGAAATTGATCTGTGAAATGTGAAATGATTTCTTTTACTTTTTTAATTTAAAGACTATTCTAATATGTCAATTATCCCCCGATTAATTAATAGATTCAACAAAATCCCATCAGGATTTTTTGCGGCAATTGAGAAGTTTATTCCAAAATTTCTAGGCAAATGCAAAAGACTTGGGTAGCTAAAATAATCCTGAAAAATAAAAACAAAGTTAAGAGGACATATACTACCTGATTTGAAGACTTGGTGCAAAGCGACAGTCATCAGGACAGTGGGTGTTGGTTTAAGAATAGACTAGAGATCAGCCAACTTGCTTTATAAAGGGCTAGATAATAAATATTTTAGTCTTTGAGGCCATATAGTCTCGTTCACAACTCCTCAACCCTGGTGCTGGAGCATGAAAGCAGCCCCAGACAATATGTAAACGAACAGGCATGGCTATGTTCCAGTGAAGCTTTATTTACAAAAGCAGGCAGTGAGCTGGCTTTGGCCCATAGGCTATAGTTTGCTGACTCCTGGACTAGACTAAGACAACAGATCAGAACATCCAGAAACAGTCCCATGCTTATAAGGCTAGTTTTTGACAGAGGGGCTAAATAATTCAACGGGGGTGATGGGGGTAAAGAATGTTTTTTCAACAAGCAGTGCTGGAACAACTAGATAACTGTATGGGACAAAAGGAACCTTGACCCCCCTACCTCAAATTTTGCACACAAATTTATTTGAAATGGCTCATACATTTAAATGTAAAAGCAAAAATTATGATACCGTAAAAATAATTGGAAAATAAACAGATGAGTGGGAGGGGGATCTACTATCTACAATGTACAAGGACCGTAATTTCATGAAAGAAAGGACATTTTAACAATAAAATGGCAAAAAGCTGTAATGTCAGAATAAAAGGCAGGCCTTTAAATTGAAAAAAAAAAAGAAAACAAAGAAAAAATATTGGAGAATACCTTTGCTTCCTTGGGAGTAGTCAAAGGTTTCTCAGAATGCATAAAGCACTAACCATAAAATAAAAAATTTGATAGAGTACATAAAAAGCAAAAACCTCTGCCCACCAAAAGATACTTCAAAAATGAAGAGGCAAGTCCCAGACTGGGAAAAAATATTTGTACTACATAAATCTGACAAAGAATTTTTATTTAAAATATATAAAGAGTGCCAACAAATCAATGTAAAGAGACAAACAACAATAAAAATGGATAGCGAGCTTGAACAGACATTTCAAATAAGATATATAAATGGTGTATAGCACATGAAAAGATGTATCCTCTTTTAGGAAAAAGAATGCTATGTTTCAGGTGTACACGGTGTAGGTGTCAGGGTTAGGGAGAAGCTTGACTTTGCTTTATTATCTTGTTTGGACTTAAGTGGGGTTTAATGAGGTGTTTACGGGTGCCGAGTTGACAATGGTAAGCGGTGATGGGTCTGAAAAGTGCCAGCCTGGTTAGGCTGAACTGCGTTGCACAGAATTCCCTTCCATACATGTGTCTGGTTAGGTGGGCACCAAAAGGCATTGCGTGCAAGAGTTGGTGGTTGGAAAGAAGGGAGCAGAGAGATGGTTTCCATGTGTGGAAGGCTGGTGCCAGGGCATCAGGGTGCTCATCGGTGTTGCTGCTTCTCTGTAGGCTCATGTCACTGGCGCAGGGCTCCACCCTCCCCAGGATACTGCTTCAGCTCCTCTGACTCCTGGCCCGGGGGCGTGTTTATTTACCTGGATGGCGCCGGGAGCCACCTTCTTCTGCAGAACTCCTGTATCATCACAACCGCAGGCGATGAGAGACTGACATGAGTTCCCGACAGCTCTCGCGGGTTTTAGCTCATGTTCCCGGGTTCTAGCTTGCCCTGCAGACTTCAAGCTCTAGCATCAGACAACAGCCTCCCAGAGGCAATTTAACCAGAACCTACCGTTGTGTGGGGTCCTACAGCTACATATATATCTCCTTACACAATTGCATGTAGACTCTCCTATGAGTACAGTCTTCCCTCGGTAGCCACAGGGCATGGGTTCCAGTAACTCCCGGAGGACATGGCAATCCGAGGATGTTCAAGCCCCTCCTAGTTGGCTCTCCCTATCCCTGGGTTCTGCATCTGTGGATTCAACTGACTGCAGATCCTGGAGTATTTCCGTGGATGTGGAGGACCAGCTGTACCACTGCTCTGACTGAACCCTGCTTGATACAGAATCACTGCACGAACCTGCTTCCTGAAATCGCCACGGTTTCCTGAGGAAGGCTTCCTCCACTGTTCCTCACCCCACTTATGTCCTCCAAAGTCCCCTGGAGAACCAACCCGAGAGTCTCTGATGCCTCGGGTGCCTAAAGGAGCCAAAGAAAAAGTCAATGATGGGCTTGGTGCTGCTGTAAGAGACAGGATCATCTGGTCCTTCTGAGATAATATAAGAGCAGATTGGAATCATTCGGAATCCAGCACAGCCAAAGGGCAGGCCGAAGAGAAGAAAGATCAGCCTTGTCAGTGGAATGACCATGTGGCGCCCGGTCACCACATCTGCTGGGGGCTACAGAGGACCCCGACCAGCAGGGCCAGGCTGAACCTGGAGAGAACCACCAGTACAACCATCAGCCACGTAGCAGTGATGAAATCAAACACCGGACACCAAACCTGGTCAGAACCCTGAAACAGGAAGCCCCAGCAGTCCCCCCAGAACACTCAGCAGGCACGGGGTCCAGAGCAGGGCGCACACGACAGCTGGCATGTGTCTCGGGCAGTGGCAGTGGTACCAGACGGGCCACGAGACCGACAGGCAGTGCTCAGCGCTAATGGTCCTGAGGATGCTCAGGCCCGTGGCGACACCGTGGTGAAAAGGCTGAGGACAGAGATGAGGGAGAAGGGAAGGAGTAAAGGAGTCCCTCCACGGAATGGGTAATTTGGCAGCAGAGGAAGAGGAAGTTGGTCCCTGGCAGGTTGAGGATGGAGATGGAGGAGTTCCAGAGCCAGAGCAGAGCCCAGCTTCCTGCCAGCTCAACTGGGCAATGCTGAAGACCAGGCAGACCAGGGTCAGGGTCTCCACGTAGAAAAGCAGTCAGTTCATCCATCTATCTATCCATCCATCATCTATCTATCTATGCATCTATCCATCCATCCATCCATCCATCCATTTATGTATGTATCTATCCACCTATCCATCTCTCTCTCTCTCGATCTCCCTACCTATTTGAATAAATTTGACACGCAACGTTGTATAAGTTTAAGGTGTAAAATGTGTTACTTTGATAAATTTGTATACTGTAACATGACTGCCGATGTAGCGATATTTATCAATTGTATAATTATAATACAATACTTGGTCTATATTCATTATACTGTGCATCTCTATGGCTTATTTACTACTCGTTACAAGTTTGTACCTTTAAACACCATTACTTTTACCCTGCCGCCCAGCCCCATCCTCTCTGGTAACCACCGTTTTACTGTTTTTTACACGTTTAATTTTTTAATTTATTTTATTTTATTTTATTTTATTTACTTATTTATTTTTCATTTATTTAGGTCTTTGATTATGACCCTAGATCAGGATTTGTAGATTCCTTACATAAGCCTAAGATATTTCATGTCAAGTTCATTCTTTTCTTTTTTTAAATAAATTTATTTATTTTATTTATTTATTTTTGGCTGTGTTGGGTCTTCATTGGTGTGCGCAGGCTTTCTCTAGTTGCGGTGAGCGGGGGCTACTCTTTGTTGCAGTGCGCGGGCTTCTCATTGCGGTGGCTTCTCCTGTTGCGGAGCATGGGCTCTAGGCGTGTGATCTCAGTAGTTGTGGCTCACGGACTCTAGAGTGCAGGCTCAGTAGTTGTGGCGCACGGGCTTAGTCGCTCCGTGGCATGTGGGATCCTCCCGGACCAGGGCTCGAACCCGTGTCCCCTGCATTGGCAGGCGGATTCTCCACCACTGCGCCACCAGGGAAGCCCGTTTAATTTTTTTAGATTCCACATATAAGTGCTATCATTCAGTACTTGTCTTTATCTCACTTAGCATAATGTTCTCAAGGTCCACCCATGTTGTCACAAATGGGAGGATATTTTCTTTTCTCACAGCTGAATAATATTTTGTTGTGTATATGTATCACATCTTTTTTATCCATTCATCCATTGATGGGCATTTGGGTTGTTTCTGTATCCTGGCTACTGTCAGTAATGCTGTGATAAAAATGAGGGTGCATATATCGTGTTGAATTCCTGTTTTCACTTCTTTTGGGTGTATACTTAGAAGTGGAATTGCTGGATTATATGATAAATAAATCCATTTTTAATTTTTTTGAGGAACCTCCATAGCGGGTGGACCTATATGCATTCCCACCAGATAGGGACCCCTATTCACCACATCCTCACCAGCACCTGTTGTCTCTTGTCTTTTTTGATTACATCCTTTCTGACAGGTGATAGTTCATTGTGGTTTTGACTTGCATCTCCCTGACGATGGGTGATGTTGAGCATCTTTTTACATGCCTGTTGGCCATCTGTGTATCTTCTTTGGAGAAATGTCTATTTAGTTCTTCTGCCCATTTGTCAATCGGTTTTTTTGTTGTTGTTGTTGTTATTGAATTGACTGAGTTCTTTATATATTTTGGACAGTAACCTCTTACTAATATATGCTTTGCAGAAATATTCTTTCATTTGGTAGGCTGTCTTTTCATTTTGTTACTTGTCTGTTTTGCTGTGCTGAAGCTTGTGGGTTTGATGTGGCCCTATTTGTTGATTTTTGTGCTTTTGGTGTTGTGCCTCCCAAATTACTGCCAAGACCAGTAAGGATGAGCTTCTTCCCTATGTTTTCTTCTACAAGTTTTAGGGTATCAGGTCTTATGTTTAAATCTTTGATCCATTTTGAGTTGATTTTTCTGAGTGGTGTGAGACAGGGGTCTAATTTCATTGTTCTGTGTGTGTTTCTAGTTTTCCCAGCACCATTAGTTGAAGAGGCTATCCTTTCCCCATTGAGCATTCTTGGATCCCTTGTTGAAATATTAGTTGACCATATAGTTCTGGGATGTCTATTCTGTTCCACTGGTAGATGTGCTTATTTTTGTACCAGTACCTGTTTTTATTACTGTGGCTTTGTAGTACAGTTTGAAATCCAGGAGCACGATATCTCCAGTTTTGTTCTTTTTTGGCTATTCAGGATCTTTCATGGTTCTGCCCAAATTTTAGGATTGTTTCTTCTATTTCTGTGAAGAATGCCTTTGACACTGTGATGGGGGCTGCACTGAATCTGTAGATGGCTTTGGGTAGTATGGCCATTTTATCAATATTAATTCTTCTGATCCACGAACATGAGATGTCTTTCCATTTGTCTGTGTCTTCAGTTTCTTTCAGCAAAATTTTATAGTTTTCATTGTACTGATCTTTCACTTCCTTGCATAAATTCATTCCTAAGTATTTCATTGTTTTTGATGCTATTGTGAATGGGATGGTTTTCTTTATTTCTTTTTCAGATGCTTCATCATTAGTGTAAAGGAATGCAATTGATATCTGTATGTTGATTTTGTATCCTGCCACTTTACTGAAATCATTGATTAATTGCAACAATTTCTTGACGAATTCTCTGGGATTTTCTCTATACAGGATCATATCATCAGCAAATAATAACAATTTTACTTCTTCCATTCTGATCTGGATGCCTTTTATTCCTTTGTGTTGCCCAACTGCTCTGGCTAGGACTTCTCGGACTATATTGAATAGGAGCGGTGAGAGTGGGCATCCTTGCCTTGCTCATGAGTTTAGAGGAAACACTTTCAATTTCTCTCCAATGGGTATCATGTTAGCTGTGGGTCTGTCGTATATGGCCTTTATTATGTTGAGGTATGTTCCCCTTTTATACCCAGGAAATGACTTCTCCTTTAGCTTAGGGCTAGCAAAATCCAGAAATCAGTATTTACTGTTCCACACAGACTTAATACTGCAGAGTCTGCTAATTAGGAACTCATTGGTGAAGAGCTCCAGGTGCCTCTGGCAAAACTGCAAGGGACTCAGAATCTCTTCGTAGCGTTCTTCCCTCCCTGGATCACCTCTTTCACCTCCCTCCCGAAAACCTGTTTTAGAGAATGATCTAATATAGTGAATTTATACCAGAGTGTAAAATCCAAGAACAAGTGTGCCTTCTTCCAGGAGTTAAGTAATTTAAATTTTCTCTATACCTGGGGAATGAAAGGTTCAGTTGAGAACTGGGTCTGAACTCTAGTTCTGCTACCTACTTCTTATGTGACCTGTGTGCCACGTGACCTCCACGGGCCTCAGTTCTCTGATCTATGAAGTGTGTGGGAGGGTAAATGCTGTCTCCACGGCAAAGTTGTATGGATTAAATTAATTCAACGCATTTTTATGGTAGGCCTACTGCCTCGCCAGGCATTGTTCTAGGTGCTGGGAATTCAGAAGTGACATAAACATAGACAAGTGCCTGTGCTCGTGGAGCTTACATGCTAACTGGAGAAAGGGAAGCATCACCAACTCATAAACAGAGAAACACAGGATGCCAGGAGGGAGAAGTGCTATGGAGAAAAGCCACGTTTGCAGGTGGGGTAGGGGGAGTTCAGGAGCATAAGGTGGTCAGGGGTTGTCACATGAGACCTCCCCTGGAAGGTGACACTGAGCAGATACCTGCAGGGAGGAAGGGAGTGTGCCATGTGAACTTCTGGGGGAAGACAATGCAGGCAGAAGGAAGAGCACATGTCAAGGCTCCATGGAAGGAGCCTGCTTAGAGTATTTGAACCAAGAGTGACAGCTGGCGATTTCAGCGTGATTCTGTAAGGTCTTGCGTGCTTTTACTTAGTGAGGTGAGAATCATGGAGAGTTTTTAGGCCAAGAATGGACACACTCTGATTCACACTATAAATGGATCATTTGATGCAGGGGTATACACTGCAGGAGGGATAAGGCAGAAGCAGGGAGATCAGACAGGAGACTCCACAATAATCCAGGGGAGGGAAGCAGCTGGTGGAGGCTGGGGCCAGAGTGTTACTACTAGAAAGAGCATTACTAAATGGTTAGATCTGGGTTTATTCTGAATATT
This sequence comes from Eschrichtius robustus, assembly GCF_028021215.1. Taxonomy (NCBI): domain Eukaryota; kingdom Metazoa; phylum Chordata; class Mammalia; order Artiodactyla; family Eschrichtiidae; genus Eschrichtius; species Eschrichtius robustus. The sequence goes on from NC_090829.1 coordinate 4,178,458, forward strand.
TATTATGAGCTGGTGAGATGGGATCTGGCTAGGCTGTGTGAGAGTCAAGAGTTTAAGCTTTAGCAACTAGAGAAATGGAGTTCCCATACATTGAGGTGGGGAGCGCTGAGGGACCTGGATTGGCAGGAGTCGGGTGTGTTGTGTCATCAACAGTTTGGTTTGGGACCTGACCGCTGGGTGTTCAACTGGACGTGTCAAATAGGCAAGCCAATCCGTGTGAAAGCTCCTGATCCATGGCCAGGCTTTATATGAATGCATGAACGCAGGTTAAAAACAAGTAAATTCATGTCACTCCATGACAACTGTGTGCTCTCTCTCCAAGACCAGAGTGAATGAGCAGGCAGTTGGGTTACACATGTAAACCACTGTTCTCTCTGAAAATGCTGGGGGACACTGTCAGCTTTCTTCTTTGAGAAGCGGCAGAAGCAGCAACAACAACAACAAAAGCAAGTGAATAATAATAACCTAGTTAGAACAAAATTATGGAAATCCCTGATGAACTTGAGTTTCAGATCTCTCTCTGGCTTTCAAATGCTGGCTGTCGTTGCTTCTTGTATAACTAGTTAGCTACTTTATTCACAATTAGCCTCGACCTATCAATTTAAGAAAATGAAAATTTTTAAAATCTAACGGGCCTAAATTATCTATTTCATTGTGTGAAAGCAATGAATACCTTTCCTATTAACTGACTTTTCAATAGTAAGCAAACCACAGTTAATTTCATAAAAAACAAAACCAAACCATAAAACATACAGTACACTCTGAAGTGATCTCTAAGTTAAGATTTATTTTAAAATGTATTTGATGCAATTTGTAATGGAAGAACACGCTATATTAAAAAGCTTTTAGAGACTACTAATACTAACGAGCTTTTTTTCTCAAACAAATATGTATGCCTGTAGGTTTTCTGTTTACTTTTTTTAAACATGCTAGGCGCAAATTTTATCATTCCTTTTTGGAAAATACCTACTGGCAGATACTGTCCTGCCATTACCACGAAAACAATGCTTTCCAGTAACAGATATGAGCATCAATATAGTGCATCTCACTGGGGCGCAGGTGGGCCGAGATACCAAAAGTAAACAACAAGCACGTTTGATCCTTCTACCGACCCACTCTTAGATCTACGTAGAAGGTCCACTTATTTATTTATTTTATAAAATATCCAGATCCACAGGGAGACAGAAAAAGCCAATTATGAATAGCCTATGTCTATGTATTTCTACCACAAAAACACAGCTCTGACCTGTTACCTAACAAGACCCCTTATCCTTAGGATGTATGTCATCAGAATCTCTAAGATATGAAACACCAGACACAGTGTGTCACAATCTTTTCAAAGGGTTTTTAGCAGAAAAAAGAATACTATAGGAATAAAACATATTCCATTATTTTGCTTCTGAATTTTTCAAGTACACATGAAAATATTTACACATTAGACTATTTAAAAAGTGCTGGTTTTGAGCACAGGAGTAATTATCTATGATATGAGTGTGCAAATGTAATCCCCAATAAGATATAAAACAACTCCTACTTTACAAGTAAATAGACATCTGAATTATAACATTAAAATGTATGTCTACACTGAAAAAGAAATACAGTATTAAAAGACTTTGGGACATACCAGTGATTTATGATGCTTTTCTTTTCTTTTTTTTTTTTTTGATCAAAAATATTTCAAATATTTGAGTATGGTTAAAGGCTCCACAGACAAGGTCATGGGAGTATTATGCTTTTCTTTCTGGCCATATATATACTATTTCTGGATAAAGTTTCACTAAACAGATATTTTCTCAGAGAAAGGACATCATTGGTGGTTAAGTTTTCAACTAAAGACTTGGCATCAGAGACAACTACCAGTATCATACAGACAGGCATGCCACGCATTTAGTAAAAGAGGCATAAACATATTGATTAGATAAAAAAAATCAGTGGACTAAAAATTGTACTGAGATACAGCATTTGACAGTACAACTGGTACTTGACTGATTTAAAACTAGTATACTAAGTGTAATGAACATTTACATACTGCATGAAAAATGTGTTTTGCTTGCCTTGTTAGAAGTTAGGTGACTTCTGGAAGGAATTATTGGAGTGGTTCCTCTGAAAGTGTGAGAAGTTGGGTGCTGGAGTGTGGGATACTCAAAAAGTCCCGGTGGCAAGAAGAGACATCCAAGCCACTCCACTGCCCTTTAAGTGACAGATTTGAGCACGACAGTAGTTAAAAGTTCTCAGTAAGGGTTCCCAGTCTGAGAGTTTGGGAAAAGGGATCTCATGGATTCAGTGGCACAACAGACTCATTTTATGGTAGGTATCTGATAACGATTAGATGGCGAATCAGGTTGATTTGTGAACCTCTGCTCTCATCAACGATTCTCTCTGACACCTACAGCTACCCTGGTTCATTCTTCAGAGCACTGGAAAATGCTGCATGAATCGAAGTGTGTGCCTAAGATTACTGGAAAAAGAGCAAAGGATGAAGGCAATAGAGAAATAAACAAGACAATCACAAATATGGACTATTTAGAGTAACAGGAGACTAGAAAGGATGGGCGTGAAACTTCCAGATTATCAGTTAAGTCTTTGTTTTAGTGAACAGCTTTCAAGACACTGGCAAACTTTCCCCTTTAGAGTAACACCTCTGTTTACAAAATCCGATTTCCAAAACTGATAAATTAGGTGGTGATAATTTGCTTTGAAAACGTCCCACGGGTTTCTAATAAATGTGCATTTAAATGATAATTTGATTACCAAAGTTTGATTTTTCTTTGTCCTAATAGATTGTCTAATCAAATTTATCCACTGGAGGGACTTAGTTTTTTGTTTTTTTCTGGCAGTATTCTTGACAGGTTCTAATTCAGCTTTTTTCATTGAACACTCCCAGGAAAGGGAAGCCTGGTCTCAGAGGCAAAGCTATTCAAACGCAGACTGTCCAGCGATGGGTCAGATTTTCCTCACGTGGAATCGAAATCTGCTTCCCTGTAACTGACACCCTTCTGCTTCTATTTTTGTCCCATCCAGCCATCCAGGAGCAAGTCTAGCCCCACACAGTTTCTGAAACATCAGAGAACAGCTATCACATTCCTCCTGGGTCCTATTTTTCCTAGTAAACATCTCCAGGGTAACTATGTATAATTCAGTGGAAAGCACATGGTCCCTGGAGGCCAAGTTCAGTAGATTTCCTGGCTGTATATTATTAGCAAACCTCTCCAAACCTCATCTAAGTCCCCTCCTCTGTGAAAGGGAACATCCCAGCCTTACTAGGGTGTTTTGGAGGAGAGATGGGTTCACACAGCGGACGCCCGCTCCAGTGAAGAAACTCAAGAATGCTAACAGCTCTTTCCCTCCCCAGCTTATTCCTGTTTGTCCTTCTGAAAATGAAGAGCTCAGAAGGGCATGAGGCACCCCTGATACCATCCGATGGGTTCAGAGTTCCAGAGATTGTGCGCCTAAAAATATCTCCTTAAGGCTTCAAGAACTTCGAGTTCCCACAGAATTGTACTCAGTCAGAAGGCCACACATTTTATTTATATGACAATAAAGCAAGTCTCTCTTTCCTATCTTGTATCATGATTTCCTTCTGAACTTTCAATGAAATAAATACTATACCTTGAGCCGAGCCGTTTACATTCCATCTTGTTAGTTTTGGCCGATCCTTCGAGACCATCAAGGAGGCCTTTGCAGAAACGGAATTACTTTATCTAACCTATTAATCCGTTTTCCCTCCTGGGTTTGTTTCATCTCCACATTTCTGTCATGCAGAAGCTGGATAAGCCCACGCATTCTGTGATACGTATGCTTCACAGAACAGACCACACCAGGCTTGTAAGCAGCACAACTGCCTGATCTGAGTTTTCCCTCCTCACCACCTGTGCTTCCGTTACTGATGGGGCTGCAGAGGAAGGTCCTCACGGCACCGGCAGTGCAACAGGTAAAACCGGATGACTTATGGGCTGGTCCAAAGTAGAAGGGGAGACATAAGGTACCCACCCAGTAGAAGCAGAAAATAAAGATCAGTTATACGGGGTTTTCATCACTAAAAACCGACCAAATGCAGCCCTGGGTGTTCCCAGTGCCACCAGCTCTGTCATCTTGGATAAAATGTACTGTGTAATGTAGTGAGGGACACGGGCTTTGGGGCCAGACTTCCTGGATTCAATCCTGATATTATTCGGATTATGCTGGGGAGTTACTCAGTTTCTCTGTGTATTGGTTTCCTATTTGGTAAAATGCCAGTTACTACTTTTTGCTTTGATACCAAAACAAGATCCAAACTGCAATGGAAAGGAAGGAAGAAAGGAGGAGAGAGGAAAATAAAAGAGGGGAGGTAGGAGCCAGGGAGGGGGATCACAGGAAGGTGAAGGTCTAGTCTGAGTCTTGCTTTTTAAATTGTTCACTCCAGCCGACAACTCAAATAGGTTTTACTTCCCTCTACGTTGAGAAGTTAAGCCAGGTGAAGTAAGAATTCTGCTTGGTGCCCAGCAGACAGAGTCAATGTCCTCTGGGTCTTTTCCTTTCCAAAGTGGAGAATGACTGCTATATTTAGAACAGATAACCAACAAGGCCCTACTTTATAGCACAGGGAACTATGCTCAATATTCTCTAATAACCTAAATGGGAAAAGAATTTGAAGAAGAGTAGATACATGCATATGTATAATTAAATCACTTTGTTGTATGTACACCTGAAACTAACACAACATTGTTAATCAAAAATGCTCCAATATAAATTAAAAAGTAAAAAAAAAGAATGAATTTAAAGTTGTCAAATGACCGACTTGCAGGCAGTAGAAAGTTATGTGAAGAATTCTTAAAGGATATAATCTTGTCTTAAGTAAGTGAAAATTTGCCCATGTTCTGATGACACTGCTCTTATACTTCCTTCACTTATGTATGGCTTTTCATTAATCCATCATTTTTATTAATGGACTATTATAAATTCTTCTTTATTGCATTTCCCTGACATGATTCCTCAGTCTCTGTGGGTCACACTCTCCACTCTAGTGCATGTGGAATCCACATGGGCAGCTGAGCCCTGGAGGCGTCGAACTCGAAGCTGGCAGCTGGCGCCTGAAGCCTGGCCGTGGTGGGCTCCCTCACCCCCAGGTCAGGTCTGGTTCCCCTGGCTCTAGGGCTGGCACCAGCCCACCCTCTGCCCCTACTTCCACCCATAACATGCTGTCTTATGTTACACTCAAAGCATGTACCACAGAAAGGCGACATGAGGAAGGATGAAAAAAAGCAACGAAGTATGCGTAAAGGGCTGGGGTGAGGGAATAAACAATTTTTCACATTCTGTTTCCATTTACATACAATCAGCCCTGGGAAGTTGCCTATGCTCAGAGAACAGACATGCATTCCTAGGTATGTGCACTGAAGAATACGTTTATATATATATGTATATATATACACACACACACACACACACACACACACACACACATATATATATATATATATATATATATGCAACAATACATATTGCTAAAAATGGATGAATACTTCATACTGACCTTGGGGGGTTTAAATGGATAGTCTGGTGAAAAGGTAATGTCAAGAAAGAACACCCCTCCTTCATAGACAGATCCTGGGGGTCCCAATATAGTTGACCTCCATTCGTAAATGTTGTCTCCTTTGGGTCCAGCACTGAAATAAGACACACAAATGAAATGTGCTTAGAGATTATAATAAAGCTTGGAATTTAAAAAATATCTATTTATGGTAACAATAAATTGAGCCATTCCATAAAAACACACCGAAGTTAATAGATTAATTCTACATAAAGAGTCACTTGTCAATATCATCAGTATTCTATAAATGAAATATGTTGGTATTACTAAGTAAAACATGTTGGTATTACTAAATAAAACAGAACCAAGAAGATTCTGTTTTGCCATTCATAACCCTAAACTTATGAAACTAAAGATTCCAAGGACCGTAGACCAGAGGTAGGAGCACAAATGTTTAATAAAGCATAAAATTATTTCTGAGATCCTGAAAAGGGTGATATAGCGTCAAAAAGATAAATTTTCAAAGCTACAAGGGACACTAGAGAAAAAAAATACTCTAACCCTTTGTTAACTAAGAACACAAAAGAGGTTCATGGAGATCAGTAAATGTTCATCATTCATAAGACTCAGCTCAAGTATCATTCCCATCTGAATCTTCTTTTGTCTCTCCACCCAAAGATTCCTGGCCAACGCCCACACCCTCCAACTAGTGTGGTCTGTAAAAGATAAGATGCCTCCTTTTGTTTTATACCTGTGTTGTGTAACTGTTTGCTTTTTACATCCCTCCCTGGAAGTTCTTTGAGGAACAGATTTTGCCTTGTCCTCAGTGCCTAGTAAGTAAATGTTTATTGGATGATGATGTTGGGTTAACAGTGAAGCAAGGGAAGCCACATGGCTACTAGCAGCAAACATACGTCCCCCAGCTGCAGAGAAACTCACTGAGGAAAATAAGGCCCACACAAGTCAACTTAACTGTGTTAATTCTCCCAGGGTAACAGAAGGCAAAGTGAGATTATTGTTTAGCTCCAGTATTCCTCTTGCCCCATCAAGCTAATATGTACATCTAACAGCCAGAAATTCCCCTCACACCCTGTAGCAAAGTGGGAAACCCTGTTAAAGTGCTTGGGAAGATTTTATTGCCAACAAAGATTTGTCTTCTTTCTTATTTTGAAATTAGTTCATATCTACAAAAAATTCATTGTTGAGCAGTATGTCAAAAAAGCATGCATCTTATCTATGACAAAGGAGGAAAAATATACAATAGGGAAAAGACAGCCTCTTCAATAAATGGTGCTGGGAAAACTGGACAGCTACATGCAAAAGAATCAAACTGGACTACTTTCTCACACCATATACAGGATTAACCTCACAATGGATTAAAGACTTAAATGTGAGATCTAAAACCATAAAAATCCTAGAAGAACACAAAAGCAGTACACTCTTTGACATCTAAGATTGACATCTTAGCAATATTTTTTTTGTATATGTCTCCTCAGGCTAGGGAAACAGAAGCAAAAATGAACAAATGGGACTACATCAAACTAAAAAGCCTTTGCACAGTGAAGGAAACTATCATTCCTAGGCAGCCTACTGAATGGGAGGAGATATTTGTAAATGATACATTTGGTAAGGGGTTAATATCCAAGGTATACAAAGAACCCATACAACTCAATATCAAAAAACATACAACCTATTAAAAAGTGGGCAGAGGACCCGAATAGATATTTCTCCAAAGAAGACATACAGATGGGCAACAAGCACATGAAAAGATGCTCAACATCACTAATCATGAAATGCAAATCAAAACCACAACGAGGGGGCTTCCCTGGTGGCGCAGTGGTTGAGAATCTGCCTGCCAATGCAGGGGACACGGGTTCGAGCCCTGGTCTGGGAAGATCTCACATGCCGCGGAGCGGCTGGGCCCGTGAGCCACAACTGCTGAGCCTGCGCGTCTGGAGCCTGTGCCCCGCAACAAGAGAGGCCGTGACAGTGAGAGGCCCGCGCACCGCGGTGAAGAGTGGCCCCTGCTCGCCGCAACTAGAGAAAGCCCTCGCACAGAAACGAAGACCCAACACAGCCAAAAATAAATAAATAAATAAAAAATAAATAATTAAAAAACAAAAAACCACAATGAGATATCACCTCACACCTGTCAGAATGGCTATCATCGAAAAGACAACAATTAACAAGGGTTGACGAGGATGTGAACAAAAGGGGAACCCTTGTGTACTGTTGGCGGGAATGTAAGTTGGTGCAGCCACTACGGAGAACAGCATGGAGATTCCTCAAAGAAGTAAAAATAGAACCACCACACAATCCAGTAATTCCGCTTCTGGGTATTTATCTGAAGAAATTAAAACAGTAATTTGAAAAGTAACTGAAAAGATATATGCATCCCAGAGTTCACTGCGGCATTAGTTACACTAGCCAAGATACAAAAAGCAACCTAAGTACCATCGATAGATGAATGGATGAAGAAGATGTGGTACATGTATATACACACAATGGAATATTACTGAGCCATAAAAAGTATGAAATCTTGCCATTTGGGACAACACGGATGGACCTTGAGGGTATTATGCTAAGTGAAATAAGTCAGACAGAGAAAGACAAATACCACATCATTTCACTTACATGTGGAATCTAAAAAACAAAACAAAAGAATACATGTAAGAAAACAGAACAGACTCACAGATACAGAGAACAAACAGGTGGTTGCCAGAGGGGAGGAGGGGTTGGTGGATGAGAGAAACAGGTGATGGAGATTAAGAGGTACAAACTTGCAGTTACAAAATAAATGAGTCACAGGTATGAAGTATACAGTCAATAATTATGGAACATTTTTGTATGGTGACACCAAAAAAAACCCCCCCAAAAACCCAAAATCCAAAAAAGCATGCATCTTAACCAAGTTCGGATTATTCTGGGAATGCAAGGATAGTTTAATAATAGAAAATTATTATTGTAATTCACCGTATAACACATTAAAGTAGAAGAAATTGATAATCTCTATAGGTGCAGAAAAAGCACTCCATAGGTGCTTTTTTATTAAAAATGATAGCTATTTAAGATAAAAACTCCTAGCAAAATTAGAATAGTAAGAAACATCTTTAACCTGATAAAAAGCATATACCAAAAACCTCATAGCAACTATATATTCAATGGTAAAATATTAAAGCACACCCTTTAAAAACTGAGGAACATGACAAGGGTGCCCACTATATCCATTTCTAATCATTACTGTACTAGAGCTCATGTTCGTCAAGGTACGAAAGACACAGGAAAAAAACCCAAAAGATTTATGGGTTGGGATGGAAGAAATAAAGCTGTTGGCATTTGCAGTATTTATGTACACAGAAAAAACCTCCCCAAATCGATACACAATTTATTAAATTTAATAAAAGTTTAGCAAAGTAGCTGGATGTAAGATCAATAGGCAAAATCAACTGCATTCAACACACCAGCAAAATTAGAAAACGTATTTTAAGATACCTTTTATAATAGTATTAAAAATATAAGAAACTTATGAATAAATTTCATAAAAAATATCTAAGATTTTTATGGAGAAAATTATAAAACACATTGAAATACACTCAAGAAAATTAACTATCAATAGATGAAGACACCAAGTTTATAGGTAGGAAGACCCAGGATCCTGGGTATGTCAATTTCTCCCTGATCCAATGCAATTCTAATCCACAGTCCAACAGTTTTTTAAAAAACGAAACTTGACACGTTGACTCTAGAATGAGTTTGGGAGCTCCAAGAAGCTCCTGAAACTTTTCTACACACATATGAAAATCTGATGTATGTCAGAACTGATGGGGCTAAGAAAACAGTTTTGTCTTTGGACAACAGAGAAATTTGATTTCTACCTCAATAAATATGCAAAACTCTGTTGCAGATGGATTAAACACTTAAGTGCCAAAGTCAAAAGTTTTGGAGTTTGACTAAAGAGAGTGACAAGGCAAGCCATAAACTGAGAAAAGATATTTGGATCATATAAAACTGACAAAATTCTAGTGTCCATAATATACAAATTCCTACCAATCAATAAGGAAAAGACTAATGATCCATTAGAAAGGAAAAAAGAGGAACCACGAATGGCCATCATCATATGAAAAACGCTCAATCTCATTAAAATAAGAGAAAGGAAACTTAAAATTACAATTTAATATTATTTCACAAAATATATAGGCAAAAATAAATGCCTGACAAAACCTAGTGTTGATGAAGATGTGGAAAAACAAGAACTATATCCATTGTTGATGAGGGTGTCAATCACTCTGAATGAGAACGTGGACTTCCCTAGTTCAGTTGAATATAGACAGTTCTATAATACAACACAGGAATTGCATTCCTAGGTACATACCCCAGAAGAACTTTTACACATGCACCAGAAGACATGTACAAGAATGTTCATGGATGCACTATTTGTAACAGCAAAATTAGAAACAACACAGATGTTCACTGACAGAAAAATGGATACATTCACCCAAAGGAATACTACCCAGCAGTGAAAATATACAGACTAACATTGATAAATCTTAGAAATAGCATATTGGATAAAAAAGCAAGTCTAAAAGGAATATATACGGTATGACACTTATTTCTACCAAGTATAAAAGTAAACAGGAAAATAAATTATGGAGGGACATACACAAAAAGTTCCAGAGGGGAGGAATCAGAGGGTGGAGAAGTAGCACACAGGAGCTTCAATGGTTCTGGGGATGTTCTACGTCTCAGGATGTGTGGCGGATTCAGGAGCTATCTGTTTTATTACTAGGTTTCATAACTTACTTAGGAGTTAGATATCTTCTTAGATCTGTATCACATTTTTATATTAAGATAAACTATGCCAACAGCAAGTTGTAGCACAGGTACAGTGTGATCCTACTATAGAAACTAGAAACATATTAATAAAACAACATTTTTATATCATTTATGGATACATATCTACGTCAATGTCTTTCAGGAAATGAACTGGAAAAATACACCTAAATTCAAGATGGTAGCTGTGCAAGGAACAGGGGAGAACTGGAGGGGGTGAGGGGAGGAAATCTGAACATAGAGAATGAAGGAGAGTTCAACTTTATTTCTACAGTTTGATTTCTCTTATTTAAAATAAGATGTAGTAAAATAAAATAAAAGAAAATCACAGTTAGCCAAGTTTATGGCCGAGTACTGAAACATGGTGCAAGGGACCGGGGTCCAGCCTCCCTGCCCCATCTGACCACTGACCTCCCTCTCCTGAAGCAGACAGTGAGGCAGACGGGAATATTCAGGCCAGATGACAGCAAAAGCTTGCCAACAACAGCCCTTGTTGCCAGACAGGCTCACTCATTTAGATGAATAATACACATGGTTACGCCCGGAGCTATAATTAGACGCAATACACATAGATAAGTTTATTAGAAGGAAGGGCTTAAAAGTAAATTATAGGTTTGTACTTACAACATTACTTCAAGGTAGATGAAATTTAGTTTAAAAAATACACACAGGAGAGCATACAGCTATGAAACAGTGTGCAGAGACACACTTCCCAAATCTGAAGATATAATTTGTGAGCCACTCTGAGGAATTTTAAGATGATTTTCCAAGAATGGTCACCACAGTTAGTTATATAATGTCGGCTAATTAAGGAGTCACCAATAGTGCCACCAAAGAAGGACCTCGAAAGCACAGGGCAGGAGATACTTCACAAACCGGGCCGTGTCTGCAGATAACGTATATTCCATTTGTGCCCATTCCAAGTTTTATCTGGCTCTCAGTCAGAACTCCAAATTTTATTGCTTCTTTTAAGTCAGTAAGCTGTCTATGTACTTATTAACAGTGGATTAAATAACTCAGTTAACAGTATCACTCTGAGTTGGTTCATGCTGCCAAAATGTGTCTTTTCGAGAAATTACTATTCAACAGAACTGTTTTGAAGCAGCGCTGTCCAGTCAACCTTTCCGTGATGATGGGAATGTTCTAGTTCTCATCCTGATCTGATACCATAACCAAGAGCACATGTGGCCATTTGACACTTGAAATGAGGGCAATGAGAATGAGGAAGTGAATTTTCAATCTCATTTAATTTTAATGAATTTAAATCCAAATAGCTCCATGCAGCTGATGGTCACATATATTGGACAGTGTAGATTCATATTGACCGGAATTTTTTTTTTTTTAACCTCTTTATTGGAGTATAATTGCTTTACAGTGGTGTGTTAGTTTCCGCTGTATAACAAAGTGATTCAGCTATACGTATACATATATCCCCATATCCCCTCCCTCTTGTGTCTCCCCCCCACCCTCCCCATCCTACCCCTCTTGGTAGACACAAGACACCAAGCTGATCTCCCTGTGCTATGTGCATGCTTCCCACTAGCTATCTATTTTACATATTGTAGTGTATATATGTCCATGCCACTCTCTCACTTCGTCCAGGCTTACCCTACCCCCTCCCCGTGTCGTCAAGTCCATTCTCTACATCTGTGTCTTTATTCCTGTCCTGCCCCTAGGTTCTTCAGAACCACTTTTTTTTTTTTTTTTAAGATTCCATATATATGTGTTAGCATATGGTATTTGTTTTTCTGTTTCTGACTTACTTCACTGTGTATGACATACTCTAGGTCCATCCACCTCACTACAAGTAACTCAATTTTGTTTCTTTTTAAGGCTGAGTAATATTCCATTGTATATATGTGCCACATCTTCTTTATCCATTCATCTGTCGATGGACACTTAGGTTGCTTCCATGTCCTGGCTATTGTAAACAGAGCTGCAATGAACATTGTGGTACATGACTCTTTTTGAATTACGGCTTTCTCAGGGTATATGCCCAGTAGTGGGATTGCTGGGTCATATGATAGTTTTTTAAGGAACCTCCATACTGTTCTCCATAGTGGCTGTATCAATTTACATTCCCACCAACAGTGCAAGAGGGTTCCCTTTTCTCCACACCCTCTCCAGCATTCCTTGTTTGTAGATTTTTTGATGATGACCATTCTGACCGGTGCGAGGTGATACCTCATTGCAGTTTTGATTTGCATTCCTCTAATGATTAGTGATGTCGAACATCCTTTCATGTGTTTGTTGGCAATCTGTATACCTTCTTTGGAGAAATGTCTATTTAGGTCTTCTGCCCGTTTTTGGATTAGGTTGTTTGTTTTTTTGATACTGAGCTGCATGAGCTGCTTGTATATTTTGGAGATTAATCCTTTGTCAGTTGCGTCATTTGCAAATATTTTTTCCCATTCTGAAGGTTGTCTTTTCATCTTGTTTATGGTTTCCTTTGCTGTGCAAAAGCTTTGAAGTTTCATTAGGTCCCATTTGTTTATTTTTGTTTTTATTTCCATTTCTCTAGGAGGTGCATCAAAAAGGATCTTGCTGTGATTTACGTCAAGAGTGTTCTGCCTATGTTTTCCCCTAAGAGTTTTATAGTGTCCGGCATTACATTCAGGTCTTTAATCCATTTTGAGTTTATTTTTGTGTATGGTGTTAGGGAGGGTTCTAATTTCATTCTTTTACATGTAGCTGTCCAGCTTTCCCCAGCACCACTTATTGAAGAGGTTGTCTTTTCGCCATTGTATATTCTTGCCTCCTTATCAAAAATAAGGTGACCATATGTGCGTGGGTTTATCTCTGGGCTTTCTATCCTGTTCCATTGATTATACATGTCTGTTTTTGTGCCAGTACCATACTGTCCTGATTACTGTAGCTTTGTAGTATAGTCTGAAGTCCGGGAGACTGATTCCTCCAGCTCTTGTTTTGCTTTCTCAACATTGCTTTGGCTATTTGGGGTCTTCTGTGTTTCCATACAAATTGTGAAATTGTTTCTTCTAGTTCTGTGAAAAATGCCATTGGTAGTTTGATAGGGATTGCACTGAATCACTGTAGACTGCTTTGGGTAGTATAGTCCTTTTTATAATGTTGATTCTTCCAATCCAAGAACATGGTATATTTCTCCATCTGTTTGTATCATCTTTAATTTCTTTCATCAGTGTCTTATAGTTTTCTGCATACAGCTCTTTTGCCTCCTTAGGTAGGTTTATTCCTAGGTACTTTATTCTTTTTGTTGCAGTGGTAAGTGGGAGTGTTTCCTTAATTTCTCGTTCAGATTTTTCATCATTAGTGTATAGGAATGCAAGAGATTTCTGTGCATTAATTTTGTATCCTGCTACTTTACCAAATTCATTGATTAGCTCTAGTAGTTTTCTGGTGGCATCTTTAGGATTCTCTATGTATAGTATCTTGACATCTGCAAACAGTGACAGCTTTACTTCCTCTTTTCTGATTTGGATTCCTTTTATTTCTTTTGCTTCTCTGATTGCTGTGGCTAAAACTTCCAAAACTATGTTGAATAATAGTGGTGAGAGTGGACATCCTTCTCTTGTTCCTGATCTTAGAGGAAATGATTTCAGTTTTTCACCATTGGGAACGATGTTGGCTGTGGGTTTGTCATATAAGGCCTTTATTATGTTGAGGTAAGTTCCCTCTATGCCCACTTTCTGGAGGGTTTTTATCATAAATGGGTGTTGAATTTTGTCGAAAGCTTTTTCTGCATCTATTGAGACGATCATATGGTTTTTATTCTTCAATTTGTTAATATGGTGTATCACACTGATTGATTTGTGTATACTGAAGAATCCTTGTACTCCTGGGATAAACCCCGCTTGATCGTGGTGTATGATCCTTTTAATGTGCTGTTGGATTCTGTTTGCTAGTATTTTGTCGAGGATTTTTGAATCTACGTTCATCAGTGATATTGGCCTGTAGTTATCTTTTTTTGTGACATCTTTGTCTGATTTTGGTATCAGGGTCTCGTAGAATGAGTTTGGGAGTGTTCCTCCCTCTGCTATATTTTGGAAGAGTTCGAGATGGATAGGTGTTAGCTCTTCTCTAAATGTTTGATAGAATTCACCTGTGAAGCCATCTGGTCCTGGGCTTGTTTGTTGGAAGATGTTTAATCACGGTTTCAATTTCAGTGCTTGTGATTGGTCTGTTTATATTTTCTATTTCTTCCTGGTTCAGTCTCGGAAGGCTGTGCTTTTCTAAGAATTTGTCCATTTCTTCCAGGTTGTCCATTTTATTGGCATAGACTTGCTTTTAGTAATCTCTCATGATCCTCTGTATTTCTGCAGTGTCAGTTGTCACTTCTCCTTTTTCATTTATAATTCTAATGATTTGAGTCTTCTCTCTTTTTTTCTTGATGAGTCTGGCTAATGGTTTATCAATTTTGCTTATCTTCTCAAAGAACCAGCTTTTAGTTTTATTGATCTTTGCTATCATTTCCTTCTTTTTCACTTATTTCTGATCTGATCTTTATGATTTCTTTCCTTTGGCTAACTTTGGGGTTTTTTTTTTTTTGGTTCTTCTTTCTCTAATTGCTTTAGGTGTAAGGTTAGGTTGTTTATTTGAGATTTTTCTTGTTCCTTGAGGCAGGATTTTATTGCTATAAACTTCCCTCTTAGAACTGCTTTTGCTGCATCCCATAGGTTTTGGGTCGTCGTGTTTTCATTGTCATTTGTTTCTAGGTATTTTTTGATTTACTCTTTGATTTCTTCAGTGATCTCTTGGTTATTTAGTAGCGTATTGTTTAGCCTCCATGTGTTTGTAGTTTTTACGGATTTTTTTCCTGTAATTGATATCTAGTCTCATAGCGTTGTGGTCGGAAAAGATACTTGATACGATTTCAATCTTGTTAAATTTACCGAGGCTTGATTTGTGACCCAAGATATGATCTATCCTGGAGAATGTTCCATGAGCACTTGAGAAGAAAGTGTATTCTGTTGTTTTGGGATGGAATGTCCTATAAATATCAATTAAGTCCATCTTGTTTAATGTATCATTTAAAACTTGTGTTTCCTTATTTTCATTTTGGATGATCTGTCCATTGCCGAAGGTGGGGTGTTAAAGTCCCCTAGGATTATTGTGTTACTGTCGATTTCCCCTTTTATGGTTGTTAGCATTTGCCTTATGTATTGAGGTGTTCCTATGCTGGGTGCATAAATATTTACAATTGTTATATCTTTTTCCTGGATTGATCCCTTGGTCATTATGCAGTGTCCTCTTTGTCTCGTGCAATAATCTTTATTTTAAAGTCTATTTTGTCTGATATGAGAATTGCTACTCTAGCTTTCTTTTGATTTCCACTAGCATGGAATATCTTTTTCCATCCCCTCACTTTCAGTCTGTATGTGTCCCTAGGTCTGAAGTGGGTCTCTTGTAGACAGCATATATACGGGTCTTGTTTTTGTATCCGTTCAGCCAGTCTGTATCTTTTGGTTGGAGCATTTCAACCATTTACATTGAAGGTAATCATCAACATGTTTGTTCCTATTACCATTTTCTTAATTGTTTTGGGTTTCTTTTTGTAGGTCTTTTTCTTCTCTTGTGTTTCCTGCCTAGGGAAGTTCCTTTAGTATTTGTTGTAAAGCTGGTTTGGTGGTGCTGAATTCTCTTAGCTTTTGCTTGTCTGTAAAGGTTTTAATTTCTCCATCGAATCTGAATGAGATCCTCGCTGGGTAGAGTAATCTTGGTTGCAGGTTTTTCCCCTTCATCCCTTTAAATATGTCCTGCCACTCCCTTCTGGCTTGCAGAGTTTCTGCTGAAAGATCAGCTGTTAACCTTATGGGGATTCCCTTGTATGTTATTTGTTGCTTTTCACTTGCTGCTTTTAATATATTTTCTTTGTATTTAATTTTTGATAGTTTAATTAATATATGTCTTGGCATATTTCTCTTTGGATTTATCCTGTATGGGACTTTCTGTGCTTCCTGAAAGTGACTATTTCCTTCCCCATATTAGGGAAGTTTTCAACTATAATCCTTCAAATATTTTCTCAGTCCCTTTCTTTTTCTCTTCTTCTTCTGGGACCCCTATAATTCGAATGTTGGTGCATTTAATGTTGTCCCAGAGGTCTCTGAGACTGTCCTCAATTCATTCTTTTTTCTTTATTCTTCTCTGTGGTAGTTATTTCCACTATTTTTAATCTTCCAGGTCAGTTATCCGTTCTTCTGCTTCAGTTATTCTGCTATTGATTCCTTCTAGAGAGTTTTAAATTTCATTTGTTGTGTTGTTCATCATTGTTTGTTTGCTCTTTAGTTCTTCCAGGCCCTTGTTAAACGTTTCTTGTATTTTCTCCATTCTATTTCCAAGATTTTGGATCATCTTTACTATCATTACTGTGAATTCTTTTTCTGGTAGACTGCCTATTTCCTCTTCATTTCTTTGGTCTGGTGGGTTTTTACCTTGCTCCTTCATCTGCTGTGTGTTTCTCTGTCTTCTCATTTTGCTTAACTTACTGTGTTTGGGGTCTCCTTTTCGCAGGCTGCAGGTTCGCAGTTCCCATTGTTTTTGGTGTCTGCTCCCCGTGGCCCAGGTTGCTTCAGTGGGTTGTGTAGGCTTCCTGGTGGAGGGGACTGGTGACTGTGTTCTGGTGGATGAGGCTGGATCTTGTCTTTCTGGTGGGCAGGGCCGTGTCCGGTGGTGTGTTTTGGGGTGTCTGTGAACTATTATGATTTTAGGCAGCCTCTCTGCTAATGGGTGGGGTTGCGTTCCTGTCTTGCTGGTTGATCGGAATGGGGCGTCCAGCCCTGGAGCTTGCTGGTCATTGAGTGGAGCTGGGTCTTAGCATTGAGATAGAGATGTCTGGGAGAGTTCTCGCTGATTCATATCATGTGAGGCAGGGAGGTCTCTGGTGGACCAATGTCCTGAATGCAGCTCTCCCATCTCAGAGGCTCAGGCCTGACACCCGGCTGGAACATCAAGACCCTGTCAGTCACACGGCTCAGAAAAAAAGGGAGGGAAAAAGAAAGAAAGAAAGAAAAAAAAATATAGTTATTAAAATAAAAAATATCATTTAAGTAAAAGAATAAAAGAGTAATAAAAAAAAAGAAAGAAGAGAGCAACCAAACCAATAAACAAATCCACCAACGATAACAAGCGTTAAAAACTATCCTAAAAAAAAAAAAAAAAAGGATAGACAGAACCCTAGGGCAAATGGTAAAAGCAAACCTAGACAGATAAAATCACACAAAGAAGCATACACATACACACTCAACAAAAAGAGAAAAAGGAAAAAAAAAATATTTAAAAAAAAAAAGGAAGAGAGCAACCAAATCAATAAACAATCTACCAATGACAATAAGCTCTAAATTAAAATAAACATAAGACCACAAACAAATTCGATGCAGAAAGCAAACCCCAAGTCTACAGTTGCTCCCGAAGTCCACAGCCTCAATTTGGGATGATTTGCTGTCTATTCAGGTATTCCACAGATGCAGGTACATCAAGTTGATTGTGGACATGTACGGATGCGGGGCGAGCCTGCGGCGGCAGAGGCCAGCGTGACGTTGCAGCAGCCTGAGGTGCGCCGTGTGTTCTCCCGGGGAAGTTGTCCCTGGATCACAGGACCCTGGCAGTGGCAGGCTGCACAGGCTCCTGGGAGGGGAGGTGTGGAGAGTGACCTGAGCTTGCACACAGGCTTCTGGGTGGCAGCAGCAGCAGCCTTAGCATCCCATGCCCGTCTCAGGGGTCCGCGCTGATAGCCGTGGCTCGCGCCTGTCTCTGGAGCTCATTTAGGCAGCGCTCTGAATCCCCTCTCCTCGCGCACCCCGAAACAATGGTCTCTTGCCTCTTCGGCAGCTCCAGACTTTTTCCCAGACTCCCTCCCGGCTAGCTGTGGTGCACTAGCCCCCTTCAGGCTGTGTCCACGCAGCCAACCCCAGTCCTCTCCCTGGGGTCGGACCTCCGAAGCCCGAGCCTCAGCTCCCAGCCCCCACCTGCCCCGGCGGGTGAGCAGACAAGCCTCTCGGGCTGGTGAGTGCTGGTCGGCACTGATCCTCTGTGTGGGAATCTCTCCACTTTGCCCTCCGCACCCCTGTGGCTGTGCTCTCCTCCGTGGCTCCAAAGTTTCTCCCCTGCCCACCCCCCCGTCTCTGCCAGTGAAGGGGCTTCCTGGTGTGTGGAAACTTTTCCTCCTTCACAGCTCCCTCCCAGAGGGGCAGGTCCCATCCCTGTTCTTTTGTCTGTGTTTTTTCTTTCTTCTTTTCCCCTACCGAGGTACGTGGGGAGTTTCTTGCCTTTTGGGGAAGTCTGAGGTCTTCTGCCAGCATTCATTAGGTGTTCTGTAGGAGTTATTCTACGTGTAGATGCATTTTTGACGTATTTGTGGGGAGGAAGGTGATCTCCATGTCTTACTCCTCTGCCATCCTGAAGGTCCGCCCAGAATATTTTTTTACTATGTCAGAATTATTTGGGTCTAGGGACTTGCCTGGTGGCGCAGTGGTCGAGAGTCCGCCTGCCAATGCAGGGGACGCGGGTTCGATCCCTGGTCCGGGAAGATCCCACATGCCACGGAGCAACTAAGCCCGTGCGCCACAACTACTGAGCCTGCGTTCTAGAATCCACGAGCCACAACTACTGAGCCCGTGTGCCACAACTACTGAAGCCCGTGCACCTAGAGCCCATGCTCCGCTACGAGAGAAGCTACCGCAGTGAGAAGCCTGCGCACCACAACGAAGAGTAGCCCACGCTTGCTTCAACTAGAGGTAGCCCGCGTGCAGCAACGAAGACCCGACGCAGCCAAAAATAAATAATAAATAAATAAATTTATAAAAAGAAAGAATTATTTAGATCTATACAAAATGGAAGAATGAGCTTTTATACACTCTGACTGGACCAAAAAAGTGAGAAGCAGAGGCTGCAGACTGTTTTGTCCTTTTAACTATCCCTTCTTCCTTAAATTGGTCAAATAGAGGTTGGTGCCAGAGGACACTTGCAGTACAGTGGGGAAGCCCGTGGACAGGCTCTGAGCTGGATTTGCTTGTCTGAATCCCAGCCCCCCTGCTGAGCACCTGTATGACCCTGGGTAAATAAGTCATCTCTGTATGTTTTAGTTTTCTCACCTGCAAAATGGGGCCATTACAGCACCAACCCGGTGGACCAACTGTGAAATTTTAGTGGAATTGCACTCACAGAGCTTGGAAAATGGGTCTATAACAGTCCAAATAGTAAGCCTCCAAATGTTAGCTGCTACTGTGGTCGCAGTTATGCCTGTGGGTGGCACAGAAGTTCACCGACACACTCAAGAGGTTATTGCCTGGTGGTTTTCTAACAAAGGTTTCAAGATATCAGGACTAGAAAACAGGCTACCAAGACCTGTGCACAAATAATGGCAATCATCTTCCTCTTCGTCATCACCCTGCCATCTAATCCTATGACGCGTATTTAGGGCGAAACTTTGGAAACCATTAGAATTAATTAGGCTGCCACTCCCAGGAAACCAAATTTTGCATTAAATGGAATGTTTATTTACAACCAGGATTTTTAGGTATGAAGTTATTATATTTAGCAACGTTTTCCCACTTCCGGTATTCTTAATGTTCAATACCCTTAATTTTCTTTAATTTTCAGATTTTATTTATTTATTTTTAAAAGTTTATTATTGAAGTATAGTTGATATACAATGTTGTATTATTTTCTGCTGTACAGCAAAGTGATTGAGTTATACATATATATACATTCTGTTTCGTATTCTTTTCCATTATGGTTTATCACAGGATATTGAATGTAGCTCCCTGTGCTATACAGTAGGACCTTGTTTATCCATTCTCTATATGACAGTTTGCATCTGCTAATCCCAAACTCCCAGTCCTTCCCAACCATCCCCCCAGCTCCGGCAACCACAAGTCTCTTCTCTACGTCTGTGAGTCTGTTTCTGTTTTGTAGATAAGTTCATTTGAATCATATTTTAGATTCCACATGTAAGTGATATCATATGGTGTTTGCTTTTCTCTTTCTGACTTACTTTGCTTCGTATGAGAATCTCTAGGTCCATCCGTGTTGCTACCAATGGCATTGCTTCACTCTTTTTTATGGCTGAGTAGTATTCCATTGTATATATGTACCACATCTTCTTTATCCATTCATCTGTTGATGGACATTTAGGTTGCTTCCATGTCTTGGCTATTGTAAATAGTGCTGCTGTGAACATAAGGGTGTGTGTAACTTTTTGAATTAAGAGTTTTGTCCGGGTATATGCCCAGGAGTGGGATTGCTGGATCATATGGCAACTCTATTTTCAGTTCTTTGAGGAACCTCCACACGGTCTTCCATAGTGGCTGCACCAATCAGATTTTTTTGCGGGGGGGGGGGGGCACGGCACCGCTCAGCTTGCGGGATCTCGGTTCCCTGACCAGGGATTGAACCCAGGCCACTGTAATGAAAGCGCCGAATCCTAACCACTAGATCACCAGGGAACTCCCAGACTTTATTTTTTAAAGAAGTAAAATAAACACAGTTAACAGAGTTAAATTGCAAATAAAAGACGAACCTATTAAAGTGTAAGTATCGGTTCACAAATTGCTAATTGGTTGAAGGGCCAAAGTTGCTGCTTGGAGAAATCCTTTAGAGAATCAGTGTTATAAACTGTTTGACTTTAAATGCCATTCTCTACAGTGGAGGAGCCCTTATGTATACATGAAATGTTACACATTTACAATAAAACTGATGAAAAGGACTAAGTGCTCACTGTATTTAAGATCATAAGATGCTTTAAATATATCTGAATACTTTGAATGTGCTGTGCCACAGTTGTGACTCTAAGACCGAGAGTTTTTGGCTGTGCCTGCTGCCTTTTCTTCAATGCTGACTCCAAGCCAGGTAAAGAGGAAGGATGCCCGGGCTCCCCAGGACAAGGAACCTGCCTTTGGAGAGATTCTCTGGTGTGCCAACACTCACCTGAAATCGACGGGGACAGGGTAGCAAGGAGAAGACGGTACAAGGGGACCTCTCAGGAGCTCTGGCAATCTCTGCTTATACATCAGACTCCATGGAGCTGAATTCACCCCTTCCCACTGGGAGGCACATCATTCACACGCAAATGATATACCGCAGCCATGTCCAAAGTCCCTTTGCGAGTAAACAGCTGCAGGCATTTTGAGCTTCTGGGGTTACAACATAATAAATAACGTGTGTTTCTCTAGCGTCAGACTGGAAGGAAAGCGTAGTTTCTAGTTCCCATGTGTTGAAAGAACATATAAAGGCAAGGCGCAGATCAGTTGCAGATAAGGACAGTAGGAAAGGCAGCTACAGAGGGGAAAAGCCACACAACCGTCTGAGTAAAATGAGGAAAAACACGTGGGCGTGGGGAGGTTTAAAGGGGAAAACGTTTTCAGCATTCTCAAGGCCATAGGCGGACCTATTTGTTGCTTGCTTTTTGTCTTTATTTTACTAAAATTATCCGTAGCTCTGCCCCCCGCCCCAATTCCTGAAAAGCTCTCCTCCCCAGGTATCTAAGAGCCTCCTCTGACAGGGCACCGCTCCGACGCCTCTGTCCTCTTCAATGACACCTCTTCAGCGTCTGCCTCCCTGGGGGCTCTACCCTCGGCCACCTTGTTTTCTCCCCTTCCATCTTAGGATCTCATCATCCACCTTCGACAACCAACCTACCAAACACTGATGGAATCTCTAACCTGGTCGGAAACCTGACAGTCGACGGGAACCATGCTTCCCCCTTCTCCTCTAAGTTCCCCAAAACCTGTTGAATCCTACTCCGTAGTATCTTCCGAATCCGTCTACTGGCTGCATCCTCTGTCACTTCCACGACGGCACCAGCACCCTCTGTGGTCTCCCTGCTTCCAGTTCTGCTCTCCGCCGATCCTTCCACTGAAGTGCAGATAGGGCAATCTCCAGGAAATCTTTTAAATGGGATCTTGTTTCCCTGTTCCCTCTGACTTCTCAATACCTTCAAGATCAAGCCCCGATTCCTCTGGAGCACACAAAGTCTTCCAGAAAGATGTGGCTCCAGCTTGCATCTCTGGCCTCATCCTTCGCAGCCCCCTCTCCTCCAACTCCATCCTCCAATCGTACTGGAATCACCTGTAGAACCTCCACAGGGATTGGGCTCTTTCTGGGCTTTTGGATAAGATGCTCTGCAGCTCTGGCCATTCTACTTGTCCTTGAGGTCTTAACTTAGCCGCGTTCTCCTCCAGGACATCTTCCTTACCCCCAAAGGCAGGGGGGTAACATTCTATGCAAACATGACATTATAAAAAAACAGCTACGGATGGGGCCTTTCATACTGGGGAAAGAAGAAATATCAAGGAACAACATTGTCTGGATCACAGGAAAGAAGAACTCACTCTGATGGTGAAAGGGCATCCCTGACCGCCAAGAGGGTGTTGAGAAAACAAGCCAGGTCTGCAGCTCTCGAGAGGACAAATAGAGAATGGTACCTCACAAACTCCTGGGGGTCCCGATGTTTGTATTCAGTGATTTTTTTCTAAAGAACCAAGACCACTGAAGTCCACCATAACATCTTAGGAAGTTAGGATATAACAGTGCTGAGTATGGAGTAAATGAATCACTTTGCTATACACCTGAAACTAACACAACATTGTGAATCAACTACATACTCCAATATAAAGGAAAAAATTTTAAAAAAGAACCAGGCAAAAGGGTGAAATGCTAAAAGAAAGGACAATTAAAAAAAAAAGACAAGATCCCTTGTGTACACTAAGCTCCAAGCAGAATTGGACTGTTACTATTTCCTCCAAGTACCGTTTCATACAGCTTCTTTCCAGCTCACAAGGATCTGGTGCTTATCTCGAGGTAGTCCAAGAAAAATAATTATTTTACGCTTTTTGTGAATGAGTGCTTTAGTAAATGGGAAGGACCTTTGTCCTCAATCACCCTTTTCAGATTTGAGATGCACAGATGACAAAAAAAAAATTCATTTGACTACAGTTATCTTTTACCAAATCTTAAAAGTCGCTACTGTCATCTACTTTGGATGCTTTGTCAACAGTGTCCGTGACTGGGCTGAGAGGAAGAAACAGGAGGAAAACAGAATTTTAAACACAGAATAAGTACTGCTTAAGAATCACAGCACTTCCTTTTCCCACGGCAGGCAGTAGCCGACAAGATAGTATGCTAAGTCATAAACTAACCTTCTAGAGTTACTGAAAAAGGCAGTCTCTTTCAGTTAAATTCATGACAGCTTAGACATCCTTGCTTCTTTCTACGTTACATAATACAGGAGTGTGTGTGTGTGTATGTGTTTAATTTTCCCAATAGGTGATATACTGCACTGAGTGAACAACTTTGCAACAGACATAACTTTAAGAGACGTAACTATGAAATAGCGAGGAGGGAAAAGCAGAGAAACTGGGAAGCAGGAAGGCCTCAGGGAAAAAATGGTATATTCTCCCCTTCCCTTCTAAGCTACACTTCCGTAAGACGCATTCGCTCCTAAGCACAAAGATAAGTCACAGTGTCCAAAGGAACCACATCCTATTTTATATATACGTGCGTTGTCAGAAATAAGGTTATAATCATAAAGGCTTTGGAAACCATCTAGTTCAACTTTTTCATCACACGGAAGCAGGCATTAGAACGGGACTGGACTTCCACTGAGCTAGACCATTAGGCATAACATCAATCAGCGTTACTTAAAATACTGAATTATAGAATTTTTAATCCTTTAGTGAGCTGAAAGGCCTCCAGCAATAAGGTGATGGAGTTATTCTCAGTCTTTCAAAAATCTTTTTCAATGCACCTTCGCCTTGCGGAAAAAACAACCCACTTCAGCAGTGACGCTCAGCATGTATATAGGGGTGGGGCAGGGGAGGGAATCATTTGAAAAAATGAAAAAGCTCTTTTCCCACTGGGAATCCCTTCTATTTCAAAGCCTTCATTTCAAAGGCGATAAAATGAAGGGTCAGAAAAGTGAAGTGCTTTGCCCAAGACCACACCTGGAAACACCTGAGCCCTCTGACCCCAAGAAGAGCTCTTCCTGCGTCACCACTGCTGCTAATCAGACAGCAGGACTCAACTGGAAAAGCCGTGTGGTTACCACGACCATAAACTGCTCTGCTCAAGACAGGAGACCAGAGAGCAAGGCCAACATCTGGACTGTCTTCTGCCTTCACATCCTGGGCACGTTTCAGGGTAGATTCAGAGGTTTGGTGAACAGCCATTTTTATTTCAGCTACCAAATTCTTTTTTTTTTAACTTTTCAAAGTAGAAATAGCAACTCTCTTCATTTCTGCAGGAAATCTACCATTTCTTGCCCCCCCCTCCCACCCCCCGCTTTTGTTGCTCACCTCCCACCTCAATTCCTGTGTATTTTCTCTAGTTTGTGTGAGAAATGGAAGCTCTCAAGGTCCCCAGGCCTGCAGAATTAGCCCTCTCTTATCTGCACTGCAAGAACAATTTTGGAGCTAGCCCATGTGGCACATCATGTGTCTTTATTATTTGAAATCCCCCCTCCACCCCCAAGTGTTAGACAGGAAGGTTGTAGAGCTGTCATGTGTCTCCTGATCTTATCTGCAGGTTAAACAAGGCTTTTTTTTTTTTTTTTAACATCTTTATTGGAGTATAATTGCTTTACAATGCTGTGTTAGTTTCTGCTTTATAACAAAGTGAATCAGTTATACATATACATATGTTCCCATATCTCCTCCCTCTTGCATCTCCCTCCCTCCCACCCTCCCTATCCCACCCCTCTAGGTGGTCACAAAGCACAGAGCTGATCTCCCTGTGCTATGCGGCTGCTTCCCACTAGCTATCTATTTTACATTTGGTAGTGTATATATGTCCATGCCACTCTCTCACTTTGTCCCAGCTTACCCTTCCCCCTCCCCATATCCTCAAGTCCATTCTCTAGTAGGTCTGTGTCTTTATTCCCGTCTTGCCACTAGGTTCTTCATGACCTTTTTTTTTTTTCCCTTAGATTCCATATATATGCGTTAGCATACTGTATTTGTTTTTCTCTTTCTGACTTACTTCACTCTGTATGACAGACTCTAACTCTATCCACCTCACTACAAATACCTCCATTTCATTTCTTTTTATGGCTGAGTAATATTCCATTGTATATATGTGCCACATCTTCTTTATCCATTCATCTGATGATGGACACTTAGGTTGCTTCCATGTCCTGGCTATTGTAAATAGAGCTGCAATGAACATTTTGGTACATGACTCTTTTTGAATTATGGTTTTCTCAGGATATCTGCCCAGTAGTGGGATTGCTGGGTCGTATGGTAGTTCTATTTTTAGTTTTTTTAAGGAACCTCCATACTGTTCTCCATAGTGGCTGTATCAATTTACATTCCCACCAACAGTGCAAGAGGGTTCCCTTTTCTCCACACCCTCTCCAGCATTTATTGTTTCCAGATTTTTTGATGATGGCCATTCTGACCGGTGTGAGACTATCAAACTCTTAGAGGAAAACATAGGCAGAACACTCTATGACATAAATCACAGCAAGATCCTTTTTGACCCACCTCCTAGAGAAATGGAAATAAAAACAAAAATAAACAAATGGGACCTAATGAAACTTAAAAGCTTTTGCACAGCAAAGGAAACCATAAACAAGACCAAAAGACAACCCTCAGAATGGGAGAAAATATTTGCAAATGAAGCAACTGACAAAGGATTAATCTCCAAAATTTACAAGCAGCTCATGCAGCTCAATAACAAAAAAACAAACAACCCAATCCAAAAGTGGGCAGAAGACCTAAATAGACATTTCTCCAAAGAAGATATACAGATTGCCAACAAACACATGAAAGAATGCTCAACATCATTAATCATTAGAGAAATGCAAATCAAAACTACAATGAGATATCATCTTAAACAAGCCTTTGACAAGCAGACAAGCCACTGCTGCCCCTGCTCAGTTTTCAGGAAGCCAAATCCTTCTCGAAACGTTTCAATTCTCCAAAACGCTACCACGCACTGGGGACAGAATGTAAGATCCCCTGGTATCATTTCAACGGCAGCTTTCTGACTTTCTGACATTTATACTATACCAAAGTAAAAATTCTATTTGAATGTTAAGGCAGGGTGGAGCTTGAGGACAGCTAGCTATTCTTAGGAGAGGTAAGATTTATTTGTTTGTTTGTATACGGAGTTACTATCAAGGCAATTTTGTTTCTCAAGTAGGTTAGATACCTCCGGTATACTCGATACACTTCTCACTGGCTGAGAATCTTTGTTTCTTCCATAGGAAAGTGGTAAGCAACAATTTCCTCACAGAGCTGCCTAATTTATTCCAAAAAAGGTCAGCTGTGATATCCTGCAACCTGCGTGGTTTTCTTTGTATCCCTGACGCTGCTCTCTGGCCCCAAGATTCACCAACACCGTTTTCTTCCACCTGGTTGCCTGGAGACCAAGGTTAGCCCAGAGGAGAGAGAGGAAACAAGTCAACCAAAAGCCTAATGGCAAAAGTAAACTGCATGCATGATACTTAATAAATGCTTGTTGAAAAATAACAAACATCTGGAGCAGAAGACTAGTCTATTAGTACAGCATAGTGGTAAAGGAAGTGGGCTTCACATGGAGAGGCTCAGGGTCTGAATCCCGGCTCTGCCACTTACTGTGTGAAAGATAAAGTCGATTCCAACAGGTATGGGAAGCTGGGGCCTAACAGGTGAAATGCACTGCATGGAAAAAAAAAAGCAGGGAGGGGGAAGTGGGTTCCCTGCTGGGAGCACAGCAAATATGCAGGTGACTGAGGTGAGACAGTGTAGGGCCTTAAATGATATGATAGGAATTGGATTCTGGAGACCTGTGGTTTTCAGATTGGTTGGTTCTAGGAGCTGCAGGGCTCCACCGAGGTCTTTTGGGAATCACTCGTCTCTCTGCTCCCTCCCACCTGAGATTCAACCAGAGCAACTCCACTGTGTGTATATATATATCACACTCACACACACACACACACACACACATTTAGTGAATAAAGGGAGCATGTGAATAAAAGGAGTCTAGTGTTTTAAAAAAGACTTTGAACTAGAACTTAAAAAAAAAAAAAAAAGCCTGGGTCCCACCCAAGACCGGCTGAATCAGAACTAAAGAGCACCTGGGACTGAGAGCCACTATCACAGATTATGGAGCCACTGAGGGTCTTGAAGTTCGGTCCAGACAGCAGCAGCTTCAGGCAGACCTACTCAACAGAACCTACTTTTAAGAAAAGAGCTACAGAGGGGGGAGGGATAAACTGCGAGACTGGGATCAACACATACACACTGCTACATATAAAACAGATAACTAAGAAGGACCTGCTGTATAGCACTGGGAACTCTATTTAATACTCTGTAATGACCTATATGGGAAAAGAATCTAAAAAAAAGAGTGGGTATATGTGTAGGTGTAACTGATTCACCTTGCTGTACACCTGAAACTAACACAACATTGTAAATCAACCTTATTCCAATGAAAATTAATTTAAAAAAATAAAGAAAGAAAGAGCTGCAGATGACCAGTATGGACACTAAAGGTTGACACTGATGGAAGTTTCTAAGTAGGGATCACACAATGAAATCCTCGTGATAAATAAGAGTTCCATGTACTGAGCGTCAGACACCGTGGCAAGGCCTTTTCCACGCTGCTCTGTAAAAGGGAACGCTGTTTACCTTGTGAGGGCTGTTTACCTTGTGAGGAACTAAATACATGTAGTGTCAAGTATAGCTCCTGGCAAAGAGTGGGTGCTTTAAAAACGGTAGCTATTACCCTTAACATATATTCCTTCAAATTACTGCCACTCTGCAAACTTATTGTTTTCTGAAACGCAGGCTCAAAGAAGGTCAGTGGCTTGACAAAGGTTACGCAGTGAACGGTGGAACTGAGTTTCAAACCCTGGATTGTCTCATTCAAAACCTCTTCTCCTTTCCACCCAGTGCTCTGACAGCAGGGCTCGGCGTGGAACGAGAGCAGGAGAAATGGAAGACGCGGCAGCCCTGATAGTAAACTAAACGGTGTCAGCACAGCTCCCTACGTTTCTGTCGAAGAGACGAGAATCGGCTAAAATGACGAACAAGTACCAATAAAAAGCAGAGTAGAGTCATTACGGTCTGAAGAAAACATGTAAAGTGCTAACATCCTGTAAATATTTAGCAACTTAGTTAACAATCTTTCTAGTAATATTTACTTAGGATTTAACAATCTTTCATCATTGGACAGGTTTAGAGCGTGCACAAAGCACTTTCGCAGGCATCATTTTTTTTTAACCTTCACCACAACTATGTGAGATGGGATTATTATTCTCAAATGAGACGACTCCAGTTACTTTTTTCCTCCTTAAACCCCCATTGAATCTCACAAACCAAGATTCCCTAATACCCTACAGTGGCTTTCATGAAAGAATCGGGCTTTGTGTTTAAAAAAAACTCCGGATTTTCAGTGACATGCACAGATTTCATCGTCAGTCATTCTTTCTTCCCTTCAGCCCATCAGCAAAGATGAGAAGACAGATGAGGTGTTGGTCCCAGGGAGTAAGAACAAGGAGGTAGTGTGGGTCCATCTGTCTTATCTGCTCCGTAGAGAGGGGCTGCAAGGGACGTGACTGAACTCTGGGGGCTCTTGGCACAAGTGCTGCCCCAGCTGGAGGTGATTTTTTAAATTTAATTCTTATTGGAGTATCGTTGACTTACAATGTTGTGTTAGTTTCAGGTGTACAGCAAAGTGAATCAGACATCTGTCTACCTATCTGTCTATCTATCTATCTATCTATCGATTCTTTTTCAAATTCCTTTCCCATATAGGTTATTACAGAATATTGAGTAGGGTTCCCTGTGTTATACTGTAGGTCCTTATTAGTTACCTATTTTATATATAGTAGTGTGTATATGTTCATCCCAATCTCCTAATTTATCCCTCCCCTCACTTCCCCCCCACTTTGGTAACCATAAGTTTGTTTTGCAAGTCTGTGAGTCTGCTTCTGCTTTGTAAAAAAGTTCATTTGTATCATTTAAAAAAAATTAGATTCCACATATAAGTGATATCGCACGGTATTTGTCTTTCTCTGTCTGACTTACTTCACTTAGTATGATCATCTCTAGTGAACTTTTAAGAGACCAGCCACACAGGATACCCTGATGGAGAAGAGAGAACGGGGACCCAAACGGAAGACTGAGAAGTTACTTTTCGACGTTTGGCGTGTTCACAAAATCTATGGAGTTATGTCCTTTACCCTCCACATCATTTGCGGCGTTATGTCTATCAGGCATCCTTAAGAGTCTACAAAATTCCTGATTCCACAGCTGTAAAGAACACACGTTCTTTTTTTAAAATTTTATTGGCGCACAGCTGACTTACAATGTTGTGTTAGTTGCAGGGGTCCAGCAAAGCGAATCAGCCCCCCCGCCCCATATATATCTATCCATTCCGTCCCAGACTCCGCCTCCACACAGGTCACTACAGAATACTAAGAGGAGAAGAACACCCGTTCTTACAAGGCAAGCGCACGAAAGGCTCTGGAAACGCTTTGTTCCCCACTTGGCTCCCGGGGGCGGGTTAGGACTGCACTTCCATACTGCTCAGTTGCCTATGGACATCCATCATGCCGTCACTTTCATGTGAGATTCTGCAGTCTGCCCTTGTAAAACATTTATGGAAGGGACTTCTAACACTCAACTTGGTGATTTAACCTTATACGAAGTTCATTAGTCATGGCATCTACATCCAATTTACTCCAGAAGCGATGATTACCTTTCCGAGTTCAGCCACTGCCTTCTCTCTTTGTAAGTGAAACACAGATTTTACTGAAGATCTGCTACTTAAGAACCACCAATTTATAGTATCCCTTAATAGTGCCTGTCGACGTAGGCTATCTTTGAGGGATTTCGTGGTTTTTGCTTTTGGCAGTGCCGCAACGGTGGAAATAACTTACACTGTCCACCCCCATCTTTCAGCGTCTGCTAATACGAAGGGTTGCCGACTGCCAAGCAGATTTAATTTACCTACTTCTCAGTTTGCATTAACCTTTGAATAATAAAGCACAGCTGAGGCTGCTGTAAGAAACAAACCGAGGAATGAATAATTTAAAACACCTTCTCAGCCTTGGAAAGACCAATCCCTAACCATCAGGAGAGTTTTAATTGTGACTGAACTAAAGCATTAAAAAGGCTAATTGTATTCTTTATAAACGGAAACAAACGCTAAGGACATAGTGTGCCTACAATATATATAGTATATGAAAAGCAACGGCTCTGAAAGCGCCTGGTAATTAGTTCCAATGAAAAAAAAGCAATAGGAGTCTGAGTCTAAAGAAAAAAAAAAAAAACTTCTAAAGATGGGCGCTCTCATTATCCAGGAACAGAAAAAAAAATTGCTACTTCTTACAGAAAGCCATTATTCATTTGATGCAGGTGGGTTGGCTGCAATAGCACTTAAAAAAATAGAAATGTTAAAGCTGAAACAAAGGTTGAGAATCGAATATATTACAGGAAAACCCTATCTTCCCTGAATCTGTCAAGTGCTTCTGCCAGCTGGGATTCTTCTTTGCTTCTGATGGATTTAATTTTCCTTTGGGAACCCAAATCCACATGCACCGTCATATTTATGTGTTAGGATCACAAAGCAGTCACTGATATTTTATAGTCTTGCTAAAATGTTGTTGGTATCTAACATCGTAGTCAAACCAAAAAGTACCCTATTTATCTGAATAGTTGGAAACAATTTTCCGTTTCTAGACCTCCAACAAAGGGCAGGACATCCCCCTAAATCAAAGAGGGCAGTTTCCTTCTATTACTGACTTTAAAGTAGTTATGTTTAATTTTTCTTAAACTAGGAAATTTCTTGCTTATGCTTAATTTTATTTTATTTTGCTAAATTTAAGGCTTTTCCCTCTACTTCTGTTCAAAAGACCGTATCAGTGCCCTTCCGATAATAACCTTTCCGTTACTGGAAAGTTAGGAAGATAGAATTCTTTTTTTCTGTACTAAGCAATTTTATGGCTTTTAAAACGGCCTTTAGTTTCCATTTTTATGCTTCTTTTGCTTCTCTGAATCTTCTCTAATTTTTTGTATATCTAACTTAAAGACGATTCTCTGCACGTAATAGATAAAAGGATGATCAAATGAGATCAGAATTGGATTTGCTATTTTAGTAAAGATCAGCTTCTCATCCAGGAGGACAGAAATACTATGTTTTGGTTCTTGCAAGTTATATTCTTTTTTCCCTTGTTTCTAATTTTTTAAACAATTTTAAACATTATAGTCCATTTACAGCTATTACAAAACACTGGCTACGTTCCCCGTGTGGTACAATACATCCTTTTAGCCTATCTTACACCCAACAGTTTGTACCTCCCCATCCCCTGTATTGTCCCTCCCCTCCTCCCCACTGGTAACCACTAGTTTGTTCTCTATATCTGTGAGTCTGCTTCTTTTTTGTTATATTCACTAGTTTGTGGAATTTTTTTAGATTCCACACATTAGTGGTATCATACAGTATTTGTCTTTCTCTGTCTGACTTATTTCACGTAGCATAATACCCTCCAAGTCCATCCATGTTGCTGCAAATGGCATTATTTCATTCCTTTTTATGGCTGGGTAATATTCCATTGTATATATGTACCACATTTTCTTTATCCATTCATCGGTTGATGGACATTTAGCCTGCTTCCATATTTTGGCTATTGTAAACAATACTGCTATGAATATTGGGGTGCATGTATCTTTTCCAATTAGTGTTTTTCTGTTTTTCTCAGGCATATACCCAGGAGTGGAATTGCTGGGTCATATGGTAGGTCTACTTTTAGTTTTTTAAGGAACCTCCACCCTGTTCTCCACAGTGGCTGCACCAATTTACAGTCCCACCGACAGTGTACGAGGGTCCCCTTTTCTTCACATCCTCGCCAGCATTTGTTATTTGTGTTTTTGATGATGGCCATTCTGACAGGTGTGAGGTGATATCTCACTGTGGTTTTGATTTGCATTTCCTGGACGATTAGCAATGTTGAGCATCTTTTCATGTGAATTTCTTCTTTGAAAAAATTTCTATTCAGTTCTTCTGCCTATTTTTTAATCAGGTTGTTTTTTGATGTTGAGTTGTATGAGCTGTTTATATATGTTGGATATTAACCCCTTATCAGTCATATCATTTGCAAGTATTTTCTCCCATTCAGTAGGTTGTCTTTTCATTTTGTTGATGGTTTCCTTTGCTGTGCAAAAGCTTTTAAGTTTAATTAGGTCTCATTTGTTTATTTTTGCTTTTATTTCCTTTACTTTAAGAGACAGATCAAAATAAATACTGCTGCGATTTATGTCAAAGAGTGTTTTTCGCCTATGCTGCAGGTTATATTATTAGTATTTTCCTTTCTCACGTCAGTTTTTTGATGTAAGAAAACTGCTGGCTTGTATTGAACTTGCTTTCCACTGGGACTAGAAATCTTGTAGTTTGTAGTCCTACTTGTAATGAGTCACCACTGGATACAGTTGTTCTTATGACTCTTGTTTCCAGTGAACACCACTAGACCTTTGCTATCACCTTCTAATTGTTAGATACTTGTTTAAATTTCCTTTGGTTTCCAGTCCACTGCTTTTGTCCCAGAGTTAGCCATTTTGTAACACTTGGTTTCACTCCAACCCCAGTGAAATAAGTGACTCCAGCCCCTGGTTTCCCAAGCCCACAACCTCTGTCTCCACTATAGCCTTAATCCCACGTTATGCTGTCTCCTGCCTTGAGTAGATCAGAGTCCCTTGGGGGCAGGCACTGTGTCCTATTCATCTTTGCATCCTATGTAGCTGCAACAGTGTCAGGAACACAACAGATACTCACAGAATGTTTCTTGATTCACTGTGTGAATTCACAAAGAACTGACACTTGTAACACCGATCAAAAGTGCTGAGGGCAGAGTAGTTACTGAATGAATATATGATTAACTTTTTCTGGGGGGGGATGATACTTTTAAAAATAAACTTTTTACTTTAAAAGTTTTAGATTTATGGAAACATTGCAAAGATAGTTCAGAGTTCTCATATACCCTATGGCCAGTTTAGCCCATTATTAACTTCTTACATTGGTATAGTACATTTGTCACAATTAATAAGCCACTGCTGACATATTATTATTCTTATTAACTAAAGTCCACACTGTACTGAGATTTCCTTAGTTTTAACCTAATGTCCTTTTCCTGTTCCAGGATTCCATCCAGGACACCATATTATTTAGTAGTCATGTCTACTTAGGCTCCATTTGTTTTAAAAAATAATACAATAAAAACTTAAGTTGAGAAACTCGGTGGAGTGTATATTGAACTACTCTGTACTATCTTTGCAACTTTCCTGTAAATCTAGAGTTATTCCAAAATAAACAGTTAATTTAAAAAGTTTTTATGACAAAGACAATATCTTTCTTGGGTTTCTTTTAAAGATAATTCCTCTGTGTACAAATGTTCAGCTTGTACAATGACAGTGTATGATTACGCATCTCTCTACATGGAGGTTTTCCCCAAATACTGTCAAATGCGTTACATTAGCTACATCCTAGTTTTATTAATGATACTGGTAATATGACTGTGCTCACCAGTATTATTTGTAAAATGTCAAAATTTAAAATCACTTGATTTGGAGGGAGGGGAGGTGTGGGGAGGTGTGGGGAGACGTGAGGGTGGGGATATTTCAACTGGATCTGTCCTGATACACACTCAAGTTAAAGAGTCCAAATTGAGTTCGCTTGATCCTTTGCTCCCTAGACCCTCAGCTCCTCTGTGCTATATCATTTATAATTTTACTAAGCTTAGTGAAAACGAATATATAGTAAAAGAAAAGTTAGCTGGCATGGGAATGGCTACTTTCCAGTGTTTTAGATCATGATATTTTAGGAACTCAAAATACCTTCCCAAACCCATCTCCCCCTTTATCTGAAGACTATCATTCAAGAATTTGTTTAAAACAAAGTGTCAATTGAATACTCAAGAGAAATGATATGAAAGTCCTAGAACTAGTTAAGATTTGGTCAATGGTCACTTAACAATTCCATAGGGCACGTCACTCCAAACTGTCCAGATGTCCATTCCTGTAACTTTCTGTAAGAAGCAGGGGAGAATGAATGGTTCCAATGGAACTACGGATGGTTATTAAAAGCACTTTTTAGTCTTGCAGTCCCCAAGAATCTTCTTTCCTTGGTACACTTGCCTGTCAGACGTCTGTCCGTGAAGATATGAAGGAAATCCGTACAGAAAGGAAACTGGTAAGAATGATAAAGTTGGGGAGAAACCTGAGAAAGAACGGAGCTGGCTGGGCACTGGCCCCCGCAGCACGCCTGCGCCTCCAACCACTCAGCCCACACGTGCTCTCGGGCTTGTGCACGTGAGAAAGGAGAAGAGAAAGCAAGGGAGAGAGAAGGCAGTGGGAGATCAAAGAAAGGTAAGAAAAGATACAGGAAAGAAAGCAGGAGTGAACGACAGCTGCTTGGGACCAGTAAAATGTGACTGGATAGATTTACAATCTACTATGATAGTTTAAAAGCTGGCAGAATTGAACTTTCTTGTCCTACCCCAGTTCCAGCCCCGATGCATATAAAATCTAATTTTGTCGAGATAAAATGTATTGTATAATATACGTAAAAGGAGAGCAGCTGTTCAACGACCATCTCAAAGAGTTGGGTAGGATTGCAGGGTAGAGGCAAAAAATGATTGAAAGTTACTCACTTGCGGGATTCTTATTTTACTGAATCGACTAAGAGAACATCAGCTTCAGAGGTTTCTCAAAGTTAATACATACAACTGGCAAACTGCTGGCTAAATAACAAGAGGACCCTTCCTCTGCTGTTTTACAGGCGCGCTTGACTTCCTTCACCTGCTCTCACTCACCCTTGCTTCTGAGCCCAAGCCCTGCCGGGGGCACATCCTGTTCCGCAGGGAGTCGTGATACTGTACCACGTCCAACCGCATCACTCATGGGTACCCATGACCCCGACAGTTTTCTTCTTTACATGGGATGATGAATATTTTTCAGTTTCAAGAGGGTTGTTCTTTTAACTGAGCACTTGTATATTCATGAATTTTTTGTTTGTTTTAATTAAAAAAATTTGTTTAATTTAATTTTTATTTTATATGAGCAGAGTTGGTTTACAATGTTGTGTGAGTTTCAGGTATACAGCAGAGTGATTCAGTTATGCATATACATATATCCGTTCTTTTTCAGATTCTCTTCCCATGTAGGTTGTTACAGATTACTGAGTAGAGTTCACTGTGCTATACAGTAGGTCCTCGTTGATTACCTACTTTATATATAGTAGTGTGTGTATATTAATTCCAAACTCCTATTTTAACTCTCCCCCTACCTTTCCCCTTTGGTAACCGTAAGTTTCCTTTTGAAGTCTGTGAGTCTGTTTCTGTTTTGTAAATTAGTTCATTTGTATCATTTTTTTAGATAGTGATATCATATATTTGTCTGACTTATTTCACTCGGGATGACAATCTCTAGGTCCATCCATGTTGCTGCAAATGGCATTATTTCATTCGTTAAGAATAAAGTATACTGTAAAGCTTCTGCCTTTTTATTTTTTTCCAAAAAGGGTGTGGTGGATCAGAATATAGACTCTGCAAACTGTTGTTGACAATCACAGTTTAACCAACATGGAGTTACTAAAACATCTCCAACAGATTTGATTTATATTTAATTGCTTTAATGGCCTATGATTTCTTTTTTGAAAAGATATTTTACTCTTTAATAACAAAGAAATGCTCAAAATATGTTAAATAAAAAGAAAAAAGATGTAAAACAAAATTAATTTATTTGTTCATTTATTCAACAAATATATTCTAAACTCCTTCTTTGTGCCTGGTACTATTCTAGGTAATACATTTAGCAGTGAACAAATCCGAAGTCCTCAATTTCATGAAATCTATATCGTAGTGAGGGGAAGATAAGAGTAAGCAAATAAGTAAATATATCATTTGTCTGATAGTGAGAAATAATGGTGAACAAAACAGAGTTGGTGAAGGCAGTGATTCCCCATTATTAAAAACAAAACAAAACCTAAAATACACATGTGGAACATTCAGGTATTACTTGTGAAATTTATCTACCTCTATAAATTGCATTTTTCCTATTCCAAAAACAATCATTAAAAAGCTCCTAAAATATTTATTAGCACATAATAAATTGCTTTCTCTGTGAAAGGTAATGCGATGTAGTTCCATGTTCACAGCTGGCTAAGGATTTGCAAAATATCGAGAGAAACTCTGTCCTAATTCGTGTAAGAATTCTTTCTATTTTAGGCTAACAATTTATTCACTGCAAACACGATTTATGACCAGGGCATGCTAAATATTCACAGTGTAATTTTTAAAACTGTAATGGTAAAAAATGATTATATCTCTTTAGTTCAGCAGAATAACGTTAAAATAAAGACAGAGAATGTTTTTAGTAAAAGAAGCAACAGGAAATTTAATTCAAACTTCCAGAGCTAAATCAATGCTCCAATTGGAAATACTAAACCCTGGGACTCAGCAGCTATTGTCATAACATTCCAATTTGATTACTCCTGTAACTTTAAGTATGATGTGGGCAGCAATTCATATAACATTTTTGTAATACACAGGATGGAAGCAACAAAGAATAGTGTATTAACCATTGGGCACAGTAGAATGGAAAAGAAAACCATTTAGAGTCATTACATTTAAACTGTGGGTCAATACTTTCTAGCGGCGTTCTACTGCCGATTTCATAAATCTTAAGGTACCTAGCATAATAATTATATTTAATGTCTATACCCACTATCAGAGTTAAGAAAATATCATACTAAGTGAAGTAAGTCAGACAGAGAACAACAAATATCATGTGATATCATTTATATGTGGAATCTAAAAATTAATACAAATGAACTTATATACAAAGCAGAAGCAGACTCACAGAGATAGAAAACAAACTTATGGTTACCAAAGGGGAAAGGGGGAGGGGGAGGGATAAATTAGGAGTTTGGATTAACAACATACACACTATTATATAGAAAATAGATAATCAGCAAGGACTTACTGTATAGCACAGGGAAGTCTACTCAATATTTTGTAATAAGCTATATGGGAAAAGAATCTGAAAAAGAATGGATATATGTGTATGTATAACTGGAATCACTTTGCTGTACACTTGAAACTAACGCAACATTGTAAATCAACTATAATATAAAATAAAAATTAAATTTAAAAATACCTAAGCTATCAAAACACCAATACTATTTTCTAAATTTCAAAAACAAAAGCAACAAGAAGAACCACAGAGAAAGGCAAACCAATATTGAGAGAAGTATGATGGATAAAGGAAGAGAAGTCTACTTAACAAAGCATATTTGTTTGCTGGGTCATTTGGGCAATGCAGAAAACAACGTGGAAGGGGAAGGTGAGCTCCGCACACGATAGAGTAGATTGCAACTCACAGTGAATGGGAATCCTTGGGAGTCCCATGCTTTCGCTTGGGTTGGTAGTAGTCTCTTTCCAAAGCCCAATAAGTCACCACAGACTAAGTGACTCCTCTGTTTTAAAAATTTAGAGCCTTATTCAGATGGCGGATGACAGATCAATTCATGCTTTTAACTCTTCTGTTTAAAAAGGCTCAACTCGTAGACACATTATGAGTGTGTTCACAGGTTCCCCTGTAATGCTCGGCTTGTCAATTCAGTGGCCTCGTAGGGTGGTTAAGCTAATTTCAGTGCAGGCGAAGGGTCTATGTTTGTATAGTTATGATATCACCACACATTAGTATATTTCTCTTAGAGTAAACAGATAGAAATATGTTCTTCCTTTTACGGGAACAGTCCAATGCCAGGAAAAAATTAAGACCTGCTAATATGTGGATTTCAAAGACAGCTGCGTGTCTCACTGAGAAATCCAACCCAAAACAGTCGAGACCTGCTTCCCTTTCACCGTTAATCGTGCTTAAAAAAATAAGCCCTTAGAAAAGCTCAAGCTCATCTCTCGGCAGTTTCCTGCTTCTCCATAACCCCTACACACACAGACCAAGAGAAAGACATTAAGGAAGAAGTGAAAAGAGAACGGAAGCCTCTTCCTAAGGGTGCTGCTAAGAACTCCAATCAGAAGAATGGTTTCAGAGACAAAAACTCTGAGATACGCTTTCTCCCAGAGAGTAGGAATGGCGAGGCTAGAAAGAAGCACCCCAAGTGCAGAAAAACCTACTTGAGGTTCTGTTAGGTCTGAATCACCTTTCTGACTCTGTCACGGAAAGATCAGGGGGGCTTGCAAAGCATCAGTTCTCTGAGCAAAGCAGTGACGAGTAGGCTAAACGCACACCCACCCCAATGATACAGCAAAGGCAGGGAAACAGAGATGATTCTCACGGGGTTATTCCTAAGAAGGAACCTCACGGGAAGGAAAGACCAGATGCAGACATGGACCAGAAACGGGCCAAACAGAGGAAAGGACACTGCGCAGGGCACCCAGGTTCACTCTACAAAGTGGCTGGTCGCCAAGAAGCTGCAAGAGACTGTCCAAAGAATACACGCCCTGGGGCGTCAGAGAGGCTTTAAGTGTATTACTTCCCTTCTCTCAAATTGTTGTCAGCATTCGTGCACATTAAAGTTCTGTGTTTCCTACACACTGCTGTATATAAAATAGATAATCAACAAAGACCTACTGTACAGCACAGAGAACTCTACTCAACATTCTGTAATAACCTAAAAGGGAAAAGATTCTGAAAAGAATAGATACATGTATATGTACAACTGAATCACTTAGCTGTACACCTGAAACTAACACAACATTGTAAATCAACTATACCCCTATATAAAATAAAAATTAAATTAAAAAAAGAAGAAAAAATATTCTCTGTTTCTCCACATCTAAGTAACAAAGGTAGATTTGAAAGCTATCTGGATCAGTGGTGGGATAGTTAACAATGATGGTAATTGGAATTTTAGGCATTACATCTAGAAACAAAAAAAAAAAAAATGGTAAGAGAATGTTTTGTATTCACAATTTGCCCACCAGACAGATTTGTGGGTCTTCTGAGGTTTAACCACCTGTTCTTAGGCAACATTTAAGTACAAACGTATTTGTATAATAAAGATCATTTGTTTTTTTATCTCTCATTTATTCATTTTAATTAAGTCAAAGTCACTGTAACCAAATGTATGAGGGTAAAGAAAAGAAATATATAAACAGCCTTAAGAAAGGAGGGAAAAGAAAATCTTTTCCTGAGCTCTAAAAGCAAAAAAGCTAGAGAACTGGGAAAATTTTCCCAGGAATCTGTGAAGGACTGGGGGCAATTCTACTGTGACGTGAGGGAAGGAGGAAAGCTGGGGCGGGGGGAGACGGTGGCAGGTAGAGCGCCACGTGAATGTCACATGTGTAGACGGCACAGCTGGGGCCTAGGCGGCCGCCTTGGCTGTGACCACAGTAAAGCTGACCACACCTGTCTGGCCCTCGGGTCACACTTACAAAGGTGAGGATGGTGGACGAAGTCCCCTTCAGCAATCACGTCTGGCCTAATCTCATGAGGATCTCTTGTGATAGAAGATTACCAAAAGTATACTAAAATGTCCTTACTTGTGTCTGATATCCGCACAGGCCCCTTGCAGAAGCACACTTTGAATCAAATTTGCTTTTTTTTTTTTTAAATTGAAGTAGAGCTGATTTACAATGTTGTGTTAGTTTCTGGTGTTCAGCACAGTGATTCAGTTATAGACACACACACACAGACATATATGTTCTTTTTCGGATTCATTATAGTTTATTACAAGATATTGAATACAGTTCCCTGTGCTCTACAGTAGGACCTTGTTGTTTATCTATTTATACATAATAGTTTATCCGTTTATATATACAGTAGTTGCTAATCCCAAACTCCTGATTTGCATTTTAAAGTAAGCACTAGAATCGCTGTGTGTTTCAGTCAGGTAACAGAATGTTCCGTCTGGCCTAGTCAGTCCAGCCACAAAAACTGAAGAAACGCTGGTGCTTCTTTTGACCCCTGTGGATAACCAGTAAAGACCACGTAAATTGATTTTGAATAGCAGAAAGCTACTAAAACACTCAGAAAAACTAATGTTCTTTCTGTAAAAGCATTTGAATAAAATCATGTAAGGACTTTCTCCCATACTAAGTTTTTTTTTTCCTTTTTATCATTTTCATTTAAACACAACAGAAGTTTATTTCTTGCTCAAGTCATTTTCAGTGTGTGTTGACAGAGTGGAGGGAAGGCTCCTATTAATTTAGAGACCCGTCTCTTTCCATTTAATTCAGGAGTTCTGAACCTCTCTTTTGCTCTATGACTCATGCGGCAGTTTGGTGAAGCATACGGACCTCTTCTCAGAATAATGTTTTTAAATGCGTTACATAAAGTGCAGGGTATTATCAAGGAAACGGATTATACTGAAATATAGTTATCAAAGTTATTAAAAAATTTGGTGTTGCAGGTGTGCTTCCTTATTAGATTAAATGACAACATTTAATCTAATCTGGTAAGTCTCATAATTATTGTAATCTTGAAGTAGTGAAGCACAGACCCTACTTTGAGCTATCTGGAATAACAGTAATGTGATTTCTACTGGTGTCAAAGAATATTTTGCTGGACCCTGTGCACCCGGCTGGCCAATCAGTGAAGCGCATGTGGAGGATGGGGCCTGGAGGTAACCTGGAGGCATTTCTGTCTCTCCACGTCAGGGCCAGAACTCAGTCACGTGGCTACTACCTAAGCGCTGGGAAACAACTTCACTGCTTCCTTTCCTGTGATGTCTCCTGGGTGTTTTTGTTTTGGAGGGGGATTGTCTGAAGCTCATTCTATAGCAGATTCCTCAGCAAGGGCTCATGAGAGCAGTAGTTCAGTTCTTACACGATTCATAACTCTTCATCTGTGGTTGTCATACCTGCAGCTAAGTTTGGGTAGAAAATTTGTGGCTCATGTTTTCCATCCTTGAGTTCCTTAAATATGCTACTCCATGGATTTTCTTCAATCACCTAATTTCTGATCTAATTCTGATTTATGTTTTCTTTCCTATCCTCTATCATTTAAACCATTTTTTTTTTACCTTGTTTTGAAATAATGGTTTAGAGTTTTCATCTATTTTTGTAGGCTTTGGGGGGCATGTTTTCATCGCAGGGACATTATTCTGTTCCTTGTTTTTCCCTTAGAAAAACGTTGTTGAATTTCATTTTGCTTGGTTTCTTGTTTTGTTTTTTTGTTTTTGTTTTTAATAAGTTCTCCTGTACTTTGAAAGGGAGAGCCCAGGATAGTTTTTCCAACTTTATGATTCTCGAACTCTCCCTTCCGTTGTTTTCACAACGTGATTTTCAAAAACTAGCCTTCCAGTCCGTAAGACGGCCTCAGTTGTCATCAGTCGCTTTTTACCTGGACACTTTCTTTCTTCTCCCCTATTGTCCCGTCCTGTTCAATTTGGATCCTGCTTCCAGCAGCTTTCCTCAGTGTGAAGATCTGTTTTGGAACAGAGATTTGGTTTGCTCGCTTCAAGAGTTTAGAAGGCCCAGATTGCTTTAGCATCATCCTACGGCATCGTTTCCAGTCCCCTAATATTCGCCTACGAACCAGATCCTGCAAAGAACACCCACCCAATCTCACGGCTACCCTGACCGGCTTGGTGGACTTTCCAGCAAGTTGAGGGATTTCCTCTTCTCGAGCCATCAGCTGTGCTGTTTCCTTTCCTCTGCTTCCTCACACATAGTTACTAACCCTACAAGAATCTCATAGTTGTTGGTAGTCTGTCCTTACCTGCTAGTATAGGGCGGTTTGTGGAGGAACCTGGCTTGTTGTAGTTGCTCTCTGTGGGTTGCGATTTTGATATCCCAGTTGCTCTGTTTTTATGGAGAGATGAATGAACAATGTGACTGCTGCCACCATCTTTTAGGAATCTCTTTCCTGAAGTCTGTATATTTTTTTTTTTTTTTTGTATTTTTTAATTTAAGCTAATTATTGCTCAAGGTCTACTTCAGAATATGATGAACTGGGACTATTAGTCATTCTAACAGAAAGGTAGTAAAATACCAGTGATCTTTAGACTGTAGTTCTGGGAAGCGTGGGCAATGTATGTGTGTATGCATGTCTGTGTGTGTGTACAGGCACCTCTGTTTTCCTTTCCTCACCCCACTTTAAACAGAGGGGATCCAGTATAGATCCAGTATAGATGAAATATTTCGTCTGAAGAAAAGATTATGTGGTTAGAACTGTCTGAGCATCACTGTTCAGGAATCATCTTTTAAAATCAGTATTTAAAACATAAGTGAAGTCAACTGACTCCTAAAACAGATTTAGTATTTGCAGAGATAAATTGAACTAAGAACCACGATCAGTATTGAAGCAAAAAACAGATCTTTTAATAATCTCTCCTGTTTTTCAAAGGCTTGAGGAGAAGACATACATTTATTACATTCCTTTACGTTTCTGTTAACAGTTTTTATTGGTCTTACGTTTCTCCAATTGACTATCTGTTGCCTGCATATCAACTATGGTATAGAATGTGGTTCTTAAGTTGTCCAACTACTTACTTAGAACAAATGTGAAAATTTAAAGCGACACATGCTTAAAGTAATCTCAGAAATCATCAACCAAATTTGATTTTTTTTCTACTTTGTACTATCTATTTAAAATTGTAATTTCCCTCATAGATGTTACGAACGAAATGTTGAAAAGACCAACTTTAGAAAAAATAAAAACCAAACCCTAACTGTCAGTGTTTGTGCAGGAAGACGGGACTCCTCCTGGGTAAGCCAGAGATCCCGGTGTGCAGTCTAGGGTACCACACGCCCATGGAATTGGACCCCATGGACCTGCCTCTCACTCACCCCCTGGATCAAAGAGACCGGGATCTGTAACACTTTTGTAAGCAGAGAGATTTTCATGTCCCTAGATGGTGAGACTCCCAGGAAGCAAGGAGGGCAGTTATCATAGTGCCACACTGCAGTTCTGGCAAACCAGGAAAGAAAAGGGTA
The DNA here is from genome assembly GCF_028021215.1 of Eschrichtius robustus. Lineage (NCBI taxonomy): Eukaryota > Metazoa > Chordata > Mammalia > Artiodactyla > Eschrichtiidae > Eschrichtius > Eschrichtius robustus. Next base: position 4,221,645 of record NC_090829.1, read on the forward strand.
GGCTGCAGGGCAATAATTCCTCCAGAGACCTCCAAGGCCCAACGTCAAGATCTGTTGGTGGATTCCAATCCATTAGCTGGAATCTCCATATTTGACCACTGGTAAACATGACCTTCCCAGGAAGCCTCTAATTACTGTAATGTTCTTAAGTTTTCCAACCTGCCTGGTACATACCAGCTTCTTTAACCTGAAGACTCAGATTAGCACTACTTGGGCCTTGTAACATCTGTCTGCAGAGCAACATGCCAGCTCTGTAACCCCAGGCATTGTAAACCCTTACCCAGAAACTTGCCAGGAAGGGACAATATTGAAGGACTGTGTGCATAGAAAAGTTGTGAAAATAAAGAAAAAGAAAACTGTGATTTTGTGTTTATTTTAGGAATCAGAGGACTTGAAGGAAAAACATACAAATTGGCAGTCGATTACATCTGTCTCTTCAATAGGCAGAGTCCTTCACTGAAAAATGGAGTGAATCAATGTTACGTTCTCTCGGAACTTGTTTAATCATGTGTAATACTGAGGAGCAGTCAAACTTGACGTGTGTATTATAAAATATAGCTCTTCTTCTGCCGGTGAATTACCTGCTTGCCAACTTGACAGGCTCAACTCTGTTTTAAGTTATTACTGAGGTACTTGACCATCCTAAGGGTGCAAATACAGAAGTTCTTAGTGGGCAGAATGGAACTGCAAAACTCAAGGGGAAGATGACACAGAGGCCCACCAGTATGACGACAAAGGTGAAGCCATACTGTCAGTGAGAAAAAAATTTTACTAATGACTAATGCAATTTAGATGTATCCACTTTTTGCTGCAACAGTTTCTTCTAGGTGAATTAAAGATCCTTAATGAGCTTAAAAAAACGGTATTAAGAATTCCCTGGTGGTCCAGCGGTTAGGGCTCCGTTCTTCCACTGCAGGGGACACGGGTTCCATTCCTGGTTGGGGAACTAAGATCCCACATGCTGCGTGGCACGGCCAAAATAGTAATAATAAAATAAATAAATACATAAATACATAAATACATAAATAAAACAATATCCTTTACCTCCTATATCTTCTCTCTGAGGTAACTGACATAGAAGGTTAGAGCTCAGAGGGATTTTGGTGACTCTCTAACTGAAGTCCGTCACTTTACAACTGAAGCAACGTTGATCCACAGAGGTTTATTTAAAAATAAACACAACGTTTATGCATCACTGAATCCCTCTGCTGTCCACCTGGAACTAACACAACACTGTTAATCAACTATGCTCCGATATAAAATAAAAAGTTAAAAAAAATTTATAAATAAACACACCACTTAGTGGGTGCCCACAACACCAGGCACCAACGCACACGTCCTGAAGTAACCCTAGCAGCTCTGAAGGATCTCGTCACGCTAAATTTAGAGACGGAGAGTTCAGGAGACGGACGACTCTACGGAGAACACACATGCAGCAAGCCAGTTCCAGACCCGAGATTTAAATCTGTAATGTTTCAGCAGTTGTGTGGTTCGGTTCCCCACTCCCCTGGATCCCGTCAATTTCACACCTAATGTTAAGTGACCCTGCCAAGGTCATGCAACTGGAGTCATATTTGAATCCAGGTCTTCTGACGCCAGGGATTTAGTGTATTTTCCCTTCTCCATTTCATTTTCATTATTGGGTAGTTAGGTACCTCCCTCAATGAAGTAGACTTTGATACTATTTCTTAGTGACTCCTATGAGTAAAGTACCACGGTAGACGTTCAGTGTAGCATAACCATCCCCAAAGTGAATGGATCAGAATGTGCCACGCTCTTATTTCACTTTATGACCACCACTCTTCCATTTTCTCAGTGGGTCTGATTTAATGTCCTCTTTCATCATCATCATCATCATCATCATCATCATCATCATCACGATTTTGGCATTAAGCCAGATAATTGTGGGTAATATGGAAAAAGTATAGGATACAGAGTTCTTTGCCCTCGAGTACTTAAAGTTTGGTTGGAGACACTAAGATCTGAATAAAGGAGTTAGAGGGACCGCCCTGGTGGCGCAGTGGATTTCGCGCTCCCCGGCCCGGGTTCGATCCCTGGTCAGGGAACTAGATCCCACATGCACGCTGCAACTAAGGAGCCGGCGAGCCACTATGAAGGAGCACACCGGCGCAACCAAATAAATAGAATAAATACATAAAATAAAAAATGAATAGGGGAATTAGAAGAAAAAACCGTTAAATTGTGTCAGCTAGAAGTCCAGATGAAACAGAGTAAAGACTGACATACAAAGGGTGGATGGCACGCGGGACCGACAAGGAGGCCTGGGATGGGGGAAGGCAGGAGACAGGGCTCGAGAAGGGACAGCAGGTGAGCGGCGCAGTTCAGAATGGCCTGTGCGGAGCCCGGGAAGGACACTCCGCAGGAGTTCATGGAAAGAAGGCTGCCTGGAAGTCCAGTGAGCCTTGGAACAGCAGGGTTCCACAACCGTACTTTATGGAGTCACTGTCGACGACTGAAAATAAAACTAATAGCTACCATCTATTACTCCCTTTACAGTCCTCCACATTAACCTTGATCGCAACTCCATTAAATAAGGATTGTGAGGCCCATTTTCAGTTGGTGGAACTGAGGCTCGCTCACGGCATCTTGCCCAAAGCCACAGGAAAAAGTAAGTGGAAGCTCAGTCTTCCAAACCATGTCTGCTGGATGCCAAACCCCTCACTATTTCTGGCAGTTATTTCTCCATGAAAACCAACAGATTAAACCACCAAAAACTTCACCAAAGCACAAATCTTAGGCTTTCAACTTAAATTATTTTCAACCATAACACCACAAAGGAAAAAACACACTTAAAAGATCAAAAGCCAAGGAAAGAAAACCTTACAGCCTGAGGTTTCTCTTGCAGCCAGATTCAAAAACTATAAGCACATGTAATGAAGTATATTATACGACCAACAGTTTCTGTGAAATCCCAACAGAGCATACGTTACACGTTTAACAGAGCACTTAACATTCCTTGTGGCCACCTTAACTGACTAATTTTTTCGGGGAAAAAGTGCTTTGAAGTTTTATCTCAGACTTTTCCATAGTAACATCTCATTTAAATTACCAAGAAGAAGAACTGCTGTTTTGAATTCACTTTGCAAACACATCACAGTGAACTCTGTGGAGCCTCTGCAATTTTGAAAGAGCTGGCAAATAATAAATATATTGTTGTAAGAGAAATAAGGAAAGAAGACTCAGAGGTTAACTGTTATTTTGAAACAAGACCAAAAATCCTGTCAAGAGTTTACTGTAATGCAAAGAAGAAACAATCCAAAGCTTTCATGAGAGACTGTCACAAAAGCAAGAATCACCAAGACTTCGTTACACAGGACACAACACTGTAGAAAACTGGCTGTGAGCTAACTGTGTATATCATGGGCCAATGCTTTCCACATAGCATTTATATGTGTACTTGTCTACTCAGGTACTAACTCTAGTATACTGCATTTAAAATTTTCTTTAATTTTTTTTTTTTTTAAAGAGCAAAAGACCTATGTAAGCCCTTTTAAAAAATAAAATATCTAGTTTTGCCTCAATTTAAAAATCATGAAATCATGGCTTTGATATACTAGTTCTATACTTTTCCCAATATACATTAAAATTAATATACGTAATTATACGTTCTTTTTTTTTTTACCTTTGGGTTTATTTATTTATTTATTTATTTATTTATTTATTTATTTATTTTTGGCTGTGTTGGGTCTTCGTTTCTGTGCAAGGGCTTTCTCTAGTTGCGGCAAGCGGGGGCCACTCTTCATCGCGGTGCGCGGGCCTCTCACTATCGCGGCCTCTCTTGTTGCGGAGCACAGGCTCCAGACGCGCAGGCTCAGTAGTTGTGGCTCACGGGCCCAGCTGCTCCGCGGCACGTGGGATCTTCCCAGACCAGGGCTCGAACCCGTGTCCCCTGCGTTGGCAGGCAGATTCCCAACCACTGCGCCACCAGGGAAGCCCCACGTAATTATACATTCTTAACGTTTATTCCGTACTACCAGTAATCATTGTGCACACCTCCGGTCGTAAAGCAGCATACTTTAAGAGATACCTTTATAGGTGTTTTCCTAATAAGGGGACAGTTAAAAAGTATTCCTCTATCACTGTGTAACTTGTTACACAACTCTAGAGTGTGAGCTCATACTCATAAATGCACACTAGTGCTTTGAGACGAGAAACTTGGCCAAAGTAGAAATTTTTGTAAAATTTGAGGCATGCTACATAACTCTCAGTTACGGCTAAACAGATACATGTTTCCATTGATAGCTAGTGTTCAAGAGAGCTTTGGTAGGTGTGCAATTAAAACGCTTTAAGGAGAAATAACAAACTAAAAAACGGTTTAAGGAGCTCTTTAAATGTGCCACGATACTTGTCATTAGTTAAGGAAGAAAGCCAGCTGTACTAGAGCCAGGAAGCTGAAGCGTGAGTCAGATCTGGGGATGTAAGGGACAGGAAGAATTCCACAGGCCTGGCCTGGGGGGCAGCAGAAGTGAAGCCCACTCCCCTTGTTCACTAAAGGATTTCCAAGTCAGCCAACGGCGTCACCACCAGCGGTCTCTGAGAGTGCCAGGGTCATACACTTTCATCTCACAGTCCGGTCATGAATTTGTCAGGCACCCTTAAGCAGCAAAATCTAATGGGTCTTTTTGTGGGGAAAAGTTATGGTCTCACCAGTTCTAAAGTTTCAGACGTTTCTGACTTTTGGGGGAAGGGGTTTAATATGAGATGAACTATATTGTATCTGGTGTGATTTGAATTCCCTACTGCAGGGGGTAGCTGAGCTGCCTGGGTTCTGGAATCACACAGATCTGAGTTCCATCTTAGTTCTGCCACTCATTAGCTGCGTGACCTTGGGAAATTCTTTAAGAAATTCTGTTTCAGTTCTTTCAATGGGGATACGAACGGTACCTACATCGTAGGACCGCTGTGGGGATTCAGTCATAGGGCATGCAGACACAGTGCTCAAAGAGTAAAAATAATCTGTGGATTGATAATCAGAGGTCGACATCTGGTGGCTGGCATTACAAGAAGCAGCACCCCTTTGTGTGAGACAAAAATTAAGATGACAATTCGAGTATCAGTAAAAGCTCGGGTGACACAACGCACTTGCCTTTCAGACGATGTTAGCTAAGTAACCTTCTAAGACAAAGACGTGTAGCTGTAGTCTTTGAGTCTATGTTGCTAATTGGACCATTTGCATTGGGGATTTCACACATATACGTTCAAAAAACATCTAGTGATTAACGGAGCATTTTCTCATCTATTATCTCATTGGGTTCCCACCACAAACCCTAAGTAAGCAGCACAAGTTATTATTCACATTCTGCAGATGAGGAAACTGCAGTTCAGAAAGGTGCTTTAATCGTCCCACAATTACAGTAACTGGGGAAGCACTTCTCACTACACCACCTTTGCCTTTAATAGCTGCTACTTGTTCACACTTACTAAAGAAATGAGTGTTACATAATTAAATGTTGATTTAAGATGACTGTCAATTTCTTTTGCTTTGGATGTCAGCAGAATTTGCAAAGTATTTTTCAGCGCAATAAAATTTCTAAATTAATTCTAATGGATGTACATATAGTTCTCTCTCTAGCCTTATTAGGTTCTAGAATAGTATCCTGTTTGGAAGGCCCTAGAAAGAAACGCAAACATTTATATCAATAGTTGACGTTATTCAGATGCCAAATAGACAGCCTTCCTAGACTGGCTTACTGCTCCAGAGCCAAGTTACTCTAGAACACTGCAATCACACGGTAGTGTAACTAAGCTGTTTTTCATGAAAGGTAGGATACTGGCTTTATCTTGTCTCCTTGGAAAAGAGTAGCAAGCACATTTAAATAGTGGATTAAACAGTCAATCTACCATCTACACAAAATACGTTGACAATATTGTTGACTGCACAGGTCAGGTTCTGGCTTACCCTTCAAAGACCACCCTTGTTACTGTTACAGAGGATTGTTCTCTTGTGCTATGGCCAGGCTAAGCTCCTCTGTCAGAGTTGTCGATTTTCTGCTAAATGTAAGCCAGGGCTTTACGACCCTTCAAGGTATCACATGGCCACAACAGTGATGTGTGATATGCAAACATGCCATCTTTCCATGAAGGTCAATGTTCATATGTTCTGTACACTTTAATTTCTCAAGAATATTATGATCTTTAACATGTTTATTAAAATTGGTTTAATGAAAATGGCTAGCATTAATCCCTCTGATTCTTTTGAGTTGAAAACAGAGGACCAGGTGATGTTACAATAAATGACAGTTACAATAAATGACAGTCACTCAGCATGAAGGAGTTTATAACTGTACTGGAATAAACTTAAAATGGGTTTAGTCTGAAACGCAATGAGGTGGCCAATGGTCACTATATTATGCTGGGTAGTAATTAAGGTGAAATAATAAGCAACTCAGGTACCGGTTTTTAAATTCCAGCCAAAAATTTAAAAAAAACAGTGGGGAGGAAAGAGAGCAGCCCATCAGACGCAGGAGCTACTCTGTGCAGACATCTGGCATCCTGGGACCCAGGAGCTCAGGCCAGTTCAAGTCACTGGCAAGAGGGTCTCATGGCCCAAATGCTCCGTGAGACCTGGACTGAGGGTCATGGCTACTGCTGGTTACTAGGAGTCCCTGTATGGCAGACACCAAGTCTTGGGTCTCTCCCTGGCTTAACAGTGATGCCATATCTTCTCTGATGTGAGAAGTTAAACTGACTTGGACATCTAGGTTACAGGCTCAGATTCTCTTTCCTAATTCCAGGTTGACTAGAATTCTCCCAATTAATATGATTTAAATAGGAAAGGTTGCTATAGGGTGTGGTGGCCACTAGCCAACCTGCCTTAAAAGTGGTTCAGTTTAGTGGATTATCAACTTTTCTCTCTCAGCACCCTTATGCGAGTGTTTTGGTGGGGTGGGGGGAAGACTGAGCGGTAATTCTGAGTAAGAGGCACTTATAAGAAAAGGCCGGTCTTTTAAGGAACCTCCACATTGGCTGCACCAATTTACATTCCCACCAACAGTGCAGGAGGGTTCCCTTTCCTCTACACCCTCTCCAGCATTTATCCTTTGTAGATTTTTTGATGATGGCCATTCTGACCAGTGTGAGGTGGTACCTCATTGTAGTTTTGATTTGCATTTCTCTAAAAATTCACGATGTTCATATGATCCAGCAATTCCACTCCTGGGCATATATCGGGAAAATACGAAAACTCTAATTCGAAAATGACACATGTACCCCGGTGTTCACAGCAGCCCTATTCACAATAGCCAAGACATGGAAACAACCTAAATGTCCATCAAGAGACGAATGGATGAAGATGTGGTGTGTGTGTGTGTGTGTGTGTGTATACACACACACACACACAATGGAATACTACTCAGCCATAAAAAAGAATGAAAATTTGCCATTTGCAGCAACGTGGATGGACCTAGAGATTATCATACCAAGGGAAGTAAGTCAGACAGAGAAAGACAAATACCATGTGATATCACTTACATGTAGAATCTAAAAAGATGATTCAAATGAATTTATTTACAAAACAGAAACAGACTCACAGACACAGAAAACAAACTTATGGTTACCAAAGGGGGAAGGAGGGAGGGATAAATTAGAAATTCGGGATTAACAGATACACACTATTATATATAAAACAGATAAACAACAAGGACCTACTGTATAGCACAGGGAACTATATTCAATATCTTGTAATAACCTATAATAGAAAAGACTCTGAAAAAGAATATACATATACATACATATATATGTGTGTGTATATACATATATAAAACAATCACTTTGCTGCACACCTGTAACATTGCAAATGAACTATACTTCAATAAAAAAAGAAAGAAAAGGCAAGTCCTTCAGGAACGGAACATTTAATAATTGCAACATTTGTTGACCCCCTTCTAGGTGTGTACCCGGCATCTCCCCTGTAGACAGCCTTAACCATCTAATTTGCAATAAGAATAATTTATTATACTGTCTTCTATAAGCCAGGCACTGTTGTATGCACTTGACGTCCCAATCAGGATGGGGTGCTATTACACACCATCCTGGTTTTACAGACAAGGAAACTGAGGTCCACAGAGGTTCAGTAACTTGCTCAAGGTCACACTGACGCTAAGTGGCTCCAGAGTCCTTGACCGATAAGTTACCTGATCGCTGTCAAAGAACTCTTCTATCAGATATGCAGACAGAAGAGTGTAAGAGACAGTGAGGGATGCAAACGATGAGGTGGGTGGGCATCAAAAAGCAATTTTCTTCCATGTTGATATTTGGTCGAGAATTGGTCTCGTTCTTTCCACGCCCTAGAAGTGCCCAGGTATCACTGAACTCTTGTCTTGTCTCTAACTCCACACATTCCCCTCCCGTCTGCTGAGACTGGTGTGGACCTAGCACCCAGGAGTGGGGCAAGACGGTTCATTTCCTGAGCTGGGGTGCAGAAACCGGAGGACACAGCCTGGGTCATGCGGAGCTAACAGGAGCGGGAGACGCTGTAGTTTTTCATCACACGTTATCACACGCCTGTGTAGACAGTTAAAAACTATCAGTGGAGACCAAGGGGGAGATTCACTGGTCTTTCAAAGTAAACTTAATAGTCTCTGGCATTTGTCACCACATAAAGAGAATCAGCATTTTAAGCCTGTGTCCTACTTTAGATGGGCAGCTTGAAAGTACTACTCTGCCTCCAAAATTCTAACAGACAGATCTTGATATGCATTTGGTAACAAAGGCATACAGTCACACACAATTCTTAGCAATATGAAGAATAAGCAGCATATAAAGTAGAGAAAACATTAGACAATGAAGACATCCAGCTGGAATCAATACCATACAGTGACAGCAACAACAGGGAGACATTTTTGAATTATGCTGTGTATCAATATAATATTTCATACTGAATTATGCTAATCTTGTATTAGTAGAAATGAAAAATATGTTACGCTGTATTCCAAGTAAATCCCGGAGTAGGGTATTTATGACGAATCAGTTCACTCCCAAGTTTACACTGCAACCAGAACTGGATGGAATTACAGTTTGTTATAATTTCAGAAAACCCTATATAGTAGATGAAAATCACATTTAATATAAATGTCACATCATATAGTCGTTTTATTCTTGAAGTAACAGTTTTATTGGAGTATTGTGAGCTTTCAGAATATGCAATGTAATCAAGACATTTCAAGTAGAAATATATTCACTTTGCATTTAAAATGTAACAAATATGCAATAGCATAATCATGGGAATATGATGAATTCTTCTAATGCTAGAAATATCTGTCTTGCAGATTAGATGGAAGGAACACAAGTTGTGGCTTATTATATCAACTAAAATAAATAAGAAATGCAAGTCATGATATTTTATCCATATGAAAAATCCTTTTAAAGGGAAATGATACTAATGGTAACTAGAAAATTGTTCAGAATACTATGGTCTATGAATAGATGCCTACTTTACTTGACTAGTATGAATTTATAATTTCCTAACATGAATATTTAAAAATTCTTATTTCTTATTTTTACAAATATCTTTGAGTCAAGAATCAAGAACACACCGCAGCACAGCTTAAGACCTGATATTCATTTACCGGTTAGTTTCAATTTGATAAACTAAAGACAACAACATCTGAATCAAAACTACCTAGCGAACTTCAGCTAATTATGGCAAAATGGAGCAAAGATCACACACAGTGTTAATCAGCACACTTGCTTTGTGGTTGCCTTCTAGGTCTGTCACCAGCAACTTGTGGGTTTGGAGTTCCATTTACAGTGGTGGTGCTGGATTTACAGGGGGTCATCTACATTGTCTCTCCAGCCCTCCTGAATACGGCACACATTTTAAGAAAGCAACCTTGGGCCAACTCTATGGTTGATGGCCTTGAAACTGTTTCAACTTAGACTAACAGGCAGTGTACGGCTGTGGACAGACATGAAATTTAGTGCTTGTACAACTGGTTTTCCCCTTCTACCAATCACTGCTGTGAGAGCCTCAGTTTCCTTATCTAGAAAATGAAAATAGTAAAAACCCATCAGTAGTTTTCTGTGGAAATTAAAGTATTTTGTGAATTACACAATATTGTAAGGGTTTCCAGCACCTAAAACGATAGGCTATGTTCACGTAGACACATGGTCAAAAGATGGACGAATGTAATGATTCCTTGAAATTAATATAGTAACTTAGTAATTAAGCATATTGTTTTGTTCAGGTATTTGCTTCTCCTTGGAATGTCCTTCACCACTTTCACTTCCTTCAGCCTAAGCATGTCCAAATTTTTACGATCCTTTAAGGCCAAGCTCAAAAACCACCTCTCCCAAAATCACTCCAATGATAACCCTGATGGAAAAAAATCTCTCCTTCCTGTAATTACCAAAGAGCTTTGTATTATCCTCATCCTCCTGATATTATTTTTCTATATATTTAATCTCCTCTGATTATATATCAATAAAGATTATAGCATGCTGTCAAACATCTCATTAATCCTAATAATAGTAATAGTAATAATAATAAGAAGCTCTAGAGAGCTTATTATACACCAAAAATCATATACAGTAAGTCCCCTACATATGAACAAGTTCCGTTCCAACAGCACGCTCATAAGGCCAATTTGTTCTTAAGTCCAACAAAATTAGCCTAGGTACCCAACTAACACAATCAGCTATATAGCACCGTACTGTAATAGTTTTATAATACTTTTCACACAGCTAATACGTAAAAAGCAAACAAACAAAAAATAAAGAAAACATTTTTAATCTTACAGCACACTACCTTGAAAAGAACAGTAGCGCAGTACAGCAGCTGGCATCCAGGGGCTGGTATCGAGTGAACAGGCAAGAAGCGTTACCGACTGGAGGAGGGAGAGGAGGTGGGAGGTGGCAGAGCTGAAGGATTGTCAGCAATAGGAGATGGAGGGCAAGCCTGCAATGTCACTCACGCCTGACGTTGATGGCACAGGCCCTGGGTCCTTGCTGGCTTCAATTCTATCTACTCTCTTGAAAAAACGATCCAGTGATGTCTGGGTAGTAGCTCTTTTTTTCTCGTCATAGATGACATGGTAGCACTGGGTTGCATTCTGAGCAGGTGCTGCAACCTTCGTGGACCGTTCTACATTCGCATCCTGTGCCTCAAAAACTAACAGTGCCTCCTCAGATAAAGAAAATCCTCTGCCATTTCCTGCATCGGGCATCTGTTCGTTTCTTCAGTTACTGCTTCTTCCTCTTGCCTCTCTTCGTCCTTTCTCTGGGCCTCCAATTCCATCAGATCTTCATTAGTAAGCCCCACACTTGCATCTTTGAAAGCTCACAACTTGAAGGTTTGTATGTAGGGGGCTTACTGTAGATTTTGAGAGCGTTTTATATAACCTACGAGGTAGGTACCACTACCACTTTATAGATGAGGAAACAGGAAACAGAGATGGTAGAGCCAGGGTTCAAGCCTGGACACTAAGCTAAACCACCCCTGCCACAAGCATCCTGTGCGGCACACGCATCCTGCCCGGCAGGCCAAGAAGGACTTCTGAGAGGCAGCTCAACAGCTCAAAGCGCCCACCAATCACAACGAGTCCAAATCATAAAATAACTCGGGAAGTGTCACCCATGGGGTTGCTGCTGCCCAGCACTGCCATGAAGGTGACAGCCAGCTTCGTCACTAACCTCCCTGCCAGGAAGACGGAGGTACACACCTGACCCCCACCCAAACTCACAGGATTTGAAACCAAGGGGGGAAAACAACCTTTTAGCCAGCAGTCCCCAGTCTTTTTGGCACCAGGGACTAGTTTCATGGAAGACAGCTTTTCCACGGACCGGGGGGTGGGGAGGAGATGGTCTGGGGATGATTCAAGCGCATTACATTTATTGTGCACTTTATTTCTGTTATTATTACATTGTAATATATAATGAAATAATTATAGAACTCACCATAATGCAGACAGGAGGCGGAGCTCAGGCAGTAATGGGAGCGATGGGGAGCGGCTGTAAATACAGATGAAGCTTCGCTCACTCGCCCGCCGCTCACCTCCTGCTGTGTGGCCTGGTTCCTAACAGGCCACGGACCAATACCGGTCCATGGCCCGGGGGTTGGGGACCCCTGCTTTTAGCTATTCAGAATAAAATTATTTAGCACAAAGTAAACTTTATATTTTCTTCTTTTCCTTGTGATCATTTAAAACTAACAAAATTATTTGATTCGTTATATAGAAAAGATGCTGAGAGAAGGGGGCTTCACTCTGGTCTGTGGTTTTCCCAGATCACAGAAGTTCTGAGGAATACACAATTAAGACAGGCAAAGTAGCTCTTTGCTAGCAGACCTTCTTCAGAAACTTCCCTTACAACCTACAGTGGCCGAGGCACGGATAATTGGCTCACGCGCTGAGTTTGTGTGGCAGCCCTCAGAGCAATAGAAGGGTTCGTGCAGAGGCCCTGGGGGTGTTTATATAGCTCCCCTACTGTAAAATAGCACTCGCTTTTCTTTTTTCCTCCTCATATTTCGGTTCATGTATATGTTGCTTCATAATCGTGCATGCATTTGTAAACATGTTATGGTTCTTTTAGCACTCACTTATTTTCTCACGCTCAGAAGCCAGAGCAGAACTAAAATGTATCAGTTAAGCAACCTTTAATGATGGCTGAACTAATTTTGAGTGTAATTCAGCTATACGCATTGGTTACAAGTTTTGCTCTTAGTGTCTCTCATCTTTCTTAGTCATGTCTAAGCAGAGTGCTTACGAAAGAAAAAAATTCATTTTGTTCTAGATAACTGAAGGATGAAAAATAAATTTCAAGAACAAGAGTCCCAGGAGCCCAGGCTGGCCTTTATGGAACGTCCCATGGTTAGATTTGTTTATTAAAAAAACAAAAAAGTGCTGGCAGGCTTTGAAAACATAACAGGGGTCAATAACTTGTGAGCACACACACACGATGTGTGCTTAGTTTCAATGTGTGTGGCACCACAATTAAGGCAGGAGAGATCTAGTTCATACCACCACTTGCAAAAGATGAGGTGGAATCTGAGTTATTAAATCAGCCTGTATGTAAAACATAGGCGACTCATGATTACCCTACTTTTTGATTTACTCGTATTTACTTGACTTGTTTGGCAGACGCAAAAGGCACTTCCAGGACTTCCCTGGTGATTCAGTGGTTAAGACTCTGCGCTCCCAATGCAGGGGGCCCGGGTTCGATCCCTGGTCAGGGAACTAGATCCCACATGCATGCCGCAACTAGGAGTTCGCATGCCACAACTAAGGAGCACGCCAGCCGCAACTGAGACCCGGTGTAACAAAAAAAAAAAAAAAAGGCACTTCCTATTGGCGTTTAAGTTGGCACTGACAGTTCAGCTAGGTAGCTGAACTGCTTAATTTCAGCTCTGTTGACAGTTCTGTCCCTCGACTTACTCTGCATGCCGGGAAGCCTTTTGGAAGGCCAACGTTTCAGGTCTCCCAGAAAGAGGAGAGAGCAAAACCTGCAGTCAGCTGTTCTTGGCAGGGATAGGCCTGACTATGGCAGAAAGCTAGGACGAGCCTAGTGAGCTCTTAGACTTCTTTGGAATCAAGTCCCCACCCTTGGCCTCAGTGATGTGAGAGAATCTCTGACACATCCGTCAAGGAGCAAAGCACACTGCCACGTGGAACCCAAGCAGACCAAAAATGTTCCTAACATCTCCCGTGAAATGCGAAGAATCTGAGATCAACTGCAGCTAGATTAGTAAATACACTGTACGGCTTAAAAGGAGGTAGGCTTTTCTTTTAGTGTTTGCATTTTATGCAGTTTAAGAAGCTTGGCACCTTAAGACTTTCACATAGTTCAAATACAGCTTGAAAAGCACTGCTATTCTAGGTGTGTTTACGCAGCATTATTTCTCGTGTAAGCATCCCCGCACATCACCCGAAAGTGAAAGGCAGCTGCCAGGTGACCCTGGCAGCAGGCTGGGGCACGGGCCATGCTCTCTGGTTTACGAGGTGACAGTTCTCCTTGTCCTGATGTAGGCGAAGGCGCTAGCGCTCCTCCTTTCACATCTGCTTGCTGCTTCCTCTAGCTTACGACTCTGTTGTCTTAGGCTTTCTGAGAATTTCTTCCATAGCTTCTGTTTTAAAGTTCTCTGAGACTAAAGAAGACACGAGGTAGAACACGAGGCTTAAATCAGATTTCAGAGGGCAGATGGAAAGCACTCAGATAGGAGATGCCCTTAAAGGTCTAACCCAGCTCTCAGCTTTTAAAACAGGGACTCCTTTCACGGGTAGCACCATTTCAAATGAACCATTCTTTTTCAAGGCTTTTCGTTCTTCTAAAATAATAAACTCTTTCTAATAATCTGCTATAAATTAATAACTAATAAACATACCATATGAAAGAAGTATATTATTACACGTAAGTACCACAAAGTTTTAAAAAATGAGTTACGAAGTATTAAAATCAATCAAATTTAAGAGCAGCTAATGAGCATCGAAAAAGCTCATTTGCTTATAAAAAAATCCAAATAGTACAAAACTGAGGAAAGTAAAACACTGTCGCTTAGTCTTCCCGTTAAGTTGCGTTAGCCTATGATGTTAACAGGCACCTGAACTTAGCTTCAGAATTTTACACAATCTGCAAATATCTCAGAAATGCTGCCTCCCTACCGTGAAACTCAAGAGTACAGAAGACTGTTTCTTTCAGGTTATTTTACGGCAGGCGGCTGAGCTATTTGCTTTGGGTCATTTATCTTCTGTGAGAGCAACTCTGGAGAAGCTCAGGAAGAGGGTCCTCAAGGTATTAGTAACATCTTAAAACTTAAGAGGTGCTTCCTGGGCCAGTGTGCAAATACATCCTGGAAAGAAAGCTGTGACATGGTGCCCTAGAAGAAAGCTCTGTCGGTTGCCGACAATCAGGAGAACCTATAATTAAAATTTTAATTATTATTTGCTTTGCCAAGTGGCTTACGTGCAATATCTTGACTTATACTCGATGAGGATCTTCAGTGATTTCCCTTCCGGACTCAGCAAGGCTTCTCAATGGATTTTTTAAATCCCCAAACTACCAGTTCTAGTCATCTAAAATTTGTACCATTTTTAAAAAAATGTCTTTTTTCTTCCAATTTAATTGAGATAAAATTGACATACAGCACTGTGTAAGTTTAAGGTGTGCAACATCATGACTTGACTTACATACACCATGAAATGATGATCACAATAAGTTTAGTGAACTTCCGTCCTCTCTTACGCTACAAAATTAAAGAAATAGAAAAAAATTGTTTTCCTTGTGATGAGAACTCTTAGGATTTAGTCTCTTAACAACTTTCGTATGTAATGTATTTGTACTGTTTATAAGTGAGAAGTTGAACACGAGGAAAGAGAAAGTATGCTAAAACTTTAATCCTGGGGTTTTTTTGTTGTTGTTAATACTTTGGGTGTTTATTCTGCTGAACTTCCTTTAAACCATATTCACACCAACCCTCTCTTTAAAAATGGGTTAAAGATATAAAGTATTCTCTCTTTTGCTCACAATGGAAAGTAACAATCAAAGATCTAGAATTTAAGGTACAGGAACAACAGCATTAACAGGCATATGACAAAACAAAGCCTGTGATAGGAAAATGGGAAAATAACACTGTAATAATAAAATACTATGCCACAAATTACTCTAGGTTCCTTAAAAATTTAGTCTTATAAAAACTTTGTCTTTATGAGATAACCAACCACATCCACTCCCCCTTGCCCTTTAGATATTGCTCTCTCTTTTTTTTTTTTTTCATTCTTAGCCACTGTCTTAATGAAACACACATCAATTTTTCAAAACCCCACTAACACAGACATTCCTTGTCAAGAGAATATGAACATTTTCCTCATAAAAATAATGAACCACTGCATAAAGAATAAAATCGAAATCACTGTAACACAAAGCATACTTCTATGTTTTTCAAGTTGTATAAGTAATTTACTACCGTATTACTTTATTTTAGATTTCTTATAGTGGAAAGTTTGCTTGCTACATTGATGGCAGAGAGAACACACCTTATACTGCATAATCAAGATTCCTTAAGAGGTAACACAGTTTAGTGGTTAAAAGACTGACTTGCTAGGTTCAAATTCTGGTTCTGCCACTGACCAGCTAAGTAACCTTGGCTGAATTACTGTGTATTCCACGCCTCAGCTTCCTCACCTGTAAAATTATGATAATATTATCTCTCAGGGATATTCTGAAGTTGCCATGTTGTGACACTTACTTAAGTGCTACCCACTGCTGATCTGATGATTCTTATTTTGGATGCATACACAGCTATGTTAACAAATATAAATAGGTGGCATGAGAAAATATGATGTAAGCAATTTTTAAAAATAAACTTTAAGAAATTTTAGAATAGTTTTAGAGCTATAGAAAAACTGCACAGATAGTACAGAGAGTTCCCATATACCCCACACATAATTTCCCTTATGCACATCTTACGGTGTAAGCAATTTTTAATGATAGCCCAATAATGGAAGGACATTTACTATAGTAGTTAAAACTACAAATTTAATTAACCTGTAATCTCAATAACCCACCTATCAGAACCAAACTTTGAAACTTCTAAGTACTGTATTATAATGAGTACATGCTGAATTTAATGTTTTGGTAACAGCACTGCACTTACTGCACTAATGTAGGATATTTTATAGTCTCATTTAAAGAGGAATAATAAAATGGGAAAGTTATTTTACTGTGTGTGATTACTTCTAAATATATACTGAAGTTGCAAATTAAAACGTGTGAGGAAGAAAATAAAGCTGGGATATTTAAACAGATATTACTTCATAATTTTAAGATTGAATTTCTCAAGATCATAAAGTAATTAAAGCTACATAAGGGCAAGATGGGTGAATACATTTTGAGATGAGAATTTTTAGCTTAAGTATTTTCTGACTATTAGAGAATCACATTTATAATAATGCATATAATACAAGGAAAATTCTTCTGGGCTATTAAGGGAATAGAGGTAGAGAGGTACACCTGTAGAAATGTTCAAAGACAGCTCAGGCCCATGGCGTTAAACGTAGGCATATTCACTGCCCAATTTAGCAGCCACTAGTCATACATGGAGAATTAAATTTAAATTAATTAAAATTAAATTAAGTTAAAAATGAAATTCCTCGGCTGCACTACATTTCAAGCACTCAGTAGCCGCGTGTGGTTAGTGGTTACTGTATTGGAAAGTGCAGCTGTGGAACATTTCCACCACTGCAGAAAGTTCCACGGAACAGAACTGCTCAGGTAGCCACAGACTGTTTCACTAATCACGCGTAAGCTGAGTCTCAACCAAGAGCCTTCACCTCCTAACCAGACAATTTCTATTAAACTTGCCAAAATGAAGCAAAGGGACCCAAAGGAGGCTTACATCTCCTTTTCTGAAATGTTTAAGGGGATGAAAGGGAAGAGGGTCTGGCTAAGTCTCACATCAGACAAACGGCCACCAAGAAATGGAAGACGTGCTGAGGTCCTCAGAGCCGTGTCTGTACTCACGTGGTGGGGGTGGCAGGTGGCAGGGGCCAGCGGCCAGGGGGCCTCCTCTTCGGGGGTACATGTCCTCACTAGGGGAGCGGCCCCCATATGGGGCCTTCGCACTGGTGGGACCTTCCCCATTATGGGGCTGGGGTTCCTGCCAGTGAAAAACGGGAAATTTCACTGTTAGCCAGCTTTGAGTCTTTCCCTACCTGAGATATTAAACATGCTGCTTACTGGATTATTCAGTTAATTCAAAACAGGGTTATACGAGATCAAGTCTCAGAACTGATGAACCACGACCGCGTGATGATTCTCCCTGCCCCTCAGTCTCCCAGGAAAAATAACCAGCAGCAGGCCTGCAACTGTTCAAATCTTAGCTCTAGTCACGTACCAAAAAGATTAGATTGAACCAGACAACAGTTTTCCCAATCAAGATAAAAAATAAGGAAAATTGTTTTTTAACTATCAGTGATGGGCAGTGGTGGAAAGAGAAAATGCAATCAGATGTAATAAAAACCTCACAAAATTCCACGGCTCCTAATTCTCACCCCATCCAAACGTCTAAAATGAGAGTTACAAATGAGAAGCAAACGCTTGAATTCCATCCACTTACTTCTCCTGACCGTTTTGTGATTTGGGAGTCGTTAATGGTGATCAAATGGTCAAAACAAGGATCTGTTGTTGTGTTTTCAAACAAGTTTTAAGAAACCCGTGTAAGCAGTTTGTTGATGCCTAATAATGCGGCTAACAATAAAAATCCCCCATGAACGCTTTCACGCACAAAATGTTTTCTACTGGTGCGAGATGACCATTTGCATGGTTTTAGCTGTGACATGCACACTTACGGTGGAATATTTCTACTGACATTCTGAAACGGGAAGAAATACCCTAAATTTCTCCAGTTCAAACTCCTTTTGCCTGTATATTTTACAATGGCATACTTTAGGGCAGTAAGGTTAGAGGCCCATATTAATAAAATACTATGGATTTCTCTGGATAATGGATAACATCACACTTCTAAAAAGCACTGAAAATGAGACAGGCTGGGACCTGGGCCCCTTTGCTGCAGTGCTTGCACCTGGAAAAAACGTCTCCTCCAGCAACAAAATACAAAGTAACTATAAGGGACTAAAAATAGCTGCGTGCATGCACTGTTGGGGCAAATTATGGACAAGAAGATACAAAAAGGCCAGAAAAAACCCCAACTGCCACTTCTGAAGAACTGGGAGCAAAAGCAGGGCACTGCGCATGCCCCCTGCACTCAACACCGCCTAAGGGGTGGGCAGACCACCTAAGCCACACCTCTAGCCGGATCCCTGGACACACCCCTACCCTCACCCCATGTGAGGAACCAGCTCGCCCCCTCTCAGGGAGCAAGCAAGGGAACGTTTTACTTGTTTCTGATCCCCTCTGATGCAGCAGGGGCCCCAATAAAGCCTTGCCTGAACTTCTTGTCTGGCCTCTGATCCATTTCTATTGATTAGGGAGGCCAAGATCTCTGGTCGGTAACAAAAAGATGAGAAAATTTCAGTTTGTGGTGAACTCTGAGATGCAAACAGGACTTGTGCACTGAAACACACGATTTTTCCTACCAGGTACCACAGATCGTGGTTCTGCCAGATTTGCTTCTCCTAATCTCTTGAGTTGCAGCTTTCCCCTCTAAATCTCTTATAATTACCTGTGCTCCCAGACAGCAATCAGAGGTCAGGTTACTGCAAAGTACACTTCTCTGTCTGTCCTACAGTGAGCATGGGGGATGGAGAAGGGAATCGTAAGCAGGAAAAGCTACTTTACATAAAATTAGATGATATATTTGAATATAAATTATAGACCTAAAATAGAAATTATAAACCTTCCAATTCATAACAGAAATGCCTTTCAGATAGTTGGAAGGTATCTAGAATCTAAGTACTTAATGTAAGTTTGAATGTTTCCCACAACAGGAACTAACATCCTTCTTGATTAGTTTCTTATCAGTATCCTTATGGCAGGCCCTGCATAAAAGTATTAATTTAGTAGAACATTTCCTAATTGTGTTCAACATCTTAATTGTAGTGAGTAAATTAGGTTTAGCTGCTGCGGCAAAGTACAGTTGTAGAAATTTAAATTTTGACACAAGCAGTATGAAAAGCAGTTCCAGAGTATATGGTCAAACAAAAACACCGACATAAATATCAAAGTCTACATCAAACATCAAAGGCACGCCTGCCTTTCAGGAGCTGACCAAAGTTCCCAGGAGTGGGATTGGAATGCTTCCCTGCCAGAGCTTCATTCTAAAAAGATTATGAGGTCACTGACCGGGACAGTCTCAATCAAAATGAAATTCTGCTAGACTTCCTGTCTACCCAGAAACACCCTGATATTCTCAGATCAAAACTTCTTCACAATAGGCTTATCCATTAGGAAAAAAAACTGCCTTAAAGAGAATGCTTTTTAAGAACAGAAACTTATCACAGGGAACTCTACTCAGTGTTCTGTAATGACCTGTATGGGAAAAGAATCTGAAAAAGAATGGATATATGTATATGTATAACTGAATCACTTTGCTCTACACCTGAAACGAACACAACATTGTGAATCAACTATGCTCCAATATAAAATAAAAATTAAATTAAAAAAATAGAAACCTATTCTTCCGAATGATACTCACTTTGCTATATAGTCCAAGTTTTCCTGTAACCTTTCTTCCAGGTCACACCATGCAAAAACAGGACGGCAGTGCCTCAAACTACAGAGAATGTTCTGTTCTGAACTGGGAAAGAAAATTACTCTTCATAAAGCTTAGGCTAGCTGAAGCGGCCACACACGGTACTGCTGGTTCCCTTTCCCAAAGACAGCTGGTGGAGAGTGCCTGACACCCTGACCCCTACATCCAGCTGCAAGGCTGCCCTGGAGAAAGAAATGCCTCTTTCTAATTCACACCAGAGGCCATATATGTTAACAGAGGCCCTGAAGACCACTGTATATAATATCACATTTCACTGACTCTAAAATGATGATGAGCTCTTACTCTGAACCACTAAGAAATTTAAAAATTGCCAAATTAAACTATAACTGATTTCTTATCACAGAAAAATCATACTTATTGAATGGGCTCTCATGATAAGTAGAACATGATATACGCTAATCTTTTTATTTGTGCTCAAGAGTGACATTATGGAAGCCAAAAAAATGGATTATTAGAACTTCTTCACGTTCAGATTTCAAATCTTCTGCCTCACTTTTCAGCTCCAGGATGACTGTTTGACCACCAAACATGGCCCTTTGTGTCATCAAGAGCCTTGCTGGTGCAGTGTATCTCGACTGTTGCTCTAGTACTGTCCTTGGAATTTTCTTCCAAGCTGCTGACACCCTTTTTACAAGTTTTTGTTTGCTTGCTTTTTTGTTTTTTGGGGTTTTTTTTTTGCATGCACAGGCAATAACAACTAAACTCACAACAGCTACCCGGCCCAAAGCAATTGATATTAGAAATGTTAAAACATGGTGGGGGAGGGCTTCTGAGAATCGCTAAGCTAGAGTAACGGGGCTCCTGAGGCCAGGGTTCTCCGCTGCTTTGTCCCATCCACCTAACGATTCACTCATTCCTCAAATAGTTATTAAGCACCTAGTATGTGATGCAGGTACCAAGTTAGGGAGAGAGCAGAGCACAAAGCAGGGAAGGACACTCCCCTCAAGGACCTTAGGAAGAGACTGGCATTAATTGAAAAACACAGAAAATTAATACAGAGCTACGATTATTTTAAGTAAAGCAGAGAAGAGGCACATGGTACCATACTAACATATGACTGATCTGCCCTCGTCAGGGAGGTCAGGCAATACCTAAGGAAAGAGGGGAGAGAGAAACCCATCAGGCAGAGAAAAGAGCACGTGTAACGCGGAAGAGAGCGAAGAACTTTTCTGCATGGGTAACTGTGCCCTGCGGAAAGGACTCTAGGCTTTTTGAGGACTATTACGTCAGGGCTCCAAACCACACCGACACTGGGGAATCTTAAATGCCGTTATGTCCCGGTTCGAATGGGGCCTTACGGGGGCGAGGTAGCGACTGGAGTTATTTCTTGACTTCAAGTGTGTAACTGGGAGACCCTCAGATGGGTCTCTGATATGGGGAGTAAGTGTCATTTGGGTGTGAAGGACTGAGTAGAAGCCTCTGAAACTTTCCCCCGCAAGTGTATTCCTCACTCAAGGTGGTAACTCAACAGCAATACCGTGTATACGGGGAAGAACTGCAGAGATGAGAACACTACCAAAGCCTTAGAGAGGAGGAGCAGTGGTCCCTCCTTATACCCCCTTTTCTATACTTCTAATGACCCTGCAGAAAAAAAAACGATGGACCACTGTAAGCTAAAAGTGGTGGAAATCCCGAATAGTCCTTGTCATGCTAGATATGACATTATACAGCTTCTGGCACTGGGTACCCCGCTATTTATGTGAATATGGCAATTACCGTCCATGGGTAGAGACAGGCTACTTACTCCCTTGCCTCCTGGTGATGTGAACTCTCCCGATCTCCCTCAAAACTTAGTCTGCAGGGACCCGGACCATCTTGGCTTTCCACAGTACGCGACTCTAGCCCACTATACGGACGACCACATGTTAACTGGAGCAAGAAATGGAAAGCACCCTAGTGGGCCTAGTGAAACGCAAACACCACACACCACAAAAATTTAGAGACAGGGCACACTGCTTACGTTTTTAAGAAGCCTAGGGCTCCAGGACAGGCTGAGAACATCCTAAGGAAAAGAACAGGTTGCTTCTTTCAACATCTACGGCTAAGAAAAAGGTGGGCCTCTTTGGATTCTGGAGCATGTACATTCCACACCTTATAACACTGTTTGGACCCATTTATCAGAGACTTGGCGGCTGCCAGTTTCAAGAGCGACCCGAGGGACAGAGAAGACTTTTGCGGCACATCTAGACGGTGATGCAGCTGTGGCCAGTGGATCTGGGGGTGCAGACCTATCCTCGATGGCTAAGGAGTGCCAAGAGAGAAGTCACACTGCAGATCCCTGGGGTTCTGGGGCAGAGAACAACATTCCGTTTAAAAACCAGCCCCTAGTACGTTACGGGGCCCAGGGCCTTGGCATACCCAACCATGGTCAACAAATGACCCTCTGACATAAAGTTAGACGGGCAAAGAAAACACCCACTCTAGGATGGAAATGGCTCATCTGGGATTAGGCCCAAGTACGTTCAGAGGGCACAAGGAAATTACATTTATAGGTGACCCAGACTCCCATACGACGGGTGTCTCTCTGTTTCATGATCAATAGACAGAGAAAACAGGAATCCAGACAGAGCCCCAAGTGACCTGGTGCTACACCGCAGTGTCATGCAGCAGGGGACCTGAGGGACCGTGGGAAGAAGTGTGGCGGGTGAGGACACAGTGCAGCCCTGGGCGCTCACGCCACGTGGAGGGAGGGAAGGCCTGGGCCACAGACACACCCTGACTCCAGGGCAGCAGCGAACGGACAGCTGGTCAGGGGCCTAGGGAACAACAGGGACAGATGACGTGCTGAGGAGGTCTGGGAAGGACGGATGCACGCGGCACAGGTCAGGTGCTTTCTGTGCTTCAGGCTAATGCCCACCAGGAAGCAGCCCCCAAGATGTCAACATGTGTGCTGTCAAACGTCAACAAAAGGTGGACAGGACGAGTCACTCCAGGGCCGTCAGCCAGCCTCCCGCTCAGGCCAGAAAAGAGTTGATACCACGGGCCTGTGAAGAGAGTGGCAGAGGCTCTCCCTCTCACCAATGCCGGAAAAGTTACTGCAACTGCTACATGTCTCACCTGCCAGCCACAGACACTGATACCAAGCCCTGGATACGGCATCATTACTCCAGAAGACCCATCACTGACTTGGTGTAAGATTAGTTCTGTGGGAAGGGGCAATGATCTGTCTTTACCACCGTGTTTGGCTTCCAGCTCCCAATACTTTGCTGCCACCACCATCCCTGGGCTTATAAAATAATTGATTTCTCAGTAGGATATTCCACAGAACACCACCTTAGGCCAAGGCACCCATTTTATAACAAAGGAAATGTGACAATGGGTCCATAACCTTAGAATCCACCGATCTGACAATGACTCATCCTCAAAGCTGGCCCAACAGGCAGGGAGAGTGGTCTACTAAAAAGCAACCCAAGAGGCATCTTAGGATAACTTCCTGCAGAGTTGGAGCCCTGCCCTCCAGGATGTGGTATAGGTATTGAAGCAATGGCTTCAATATCTGGTCTGCATTACCGAGAGCTACAATACTCAGGTCTGGGAACCAAAGGATGAAAACAGGATTGGCCTTTGTCATCATCAATCCCAGGGACCCACTTGCAAAATTTGTGTTTCCCATCCATGCAACTCTCGTATTTGCCAAGTTAGAAGTCCTGATTCCTAGGCAGGAGTGGGGGATGATTGTTTCCTCCAGGGGACACGCAAAAGTTCCAATAAACTTGAAGCTCTGACCATCTCCTGGTCATTCTGGACTCCTCGTGTCAATACACCAGCAGAAAACAGGGAGTCAGGTGACTGCCAGGGATGTTCCATCCTGATATCACGAGCAGCAAAGACTATGGCTACACAGTGAGGTAGGAGAGGATGTGTCCAGAACTCGAGGGATTCATCAGGGTATGTCTAGGTGCTTCCACAGCCAGTGGTAACCATAAATGGGAAATTTCAGCACTTATGGCTCAACAGCAACAAGGCAACCAAGGGCTCAGACAATTGAGGGAAGAAGGTCTGGGTCATCTCAGCAGGCCAGCAATTCAAACCAGGCCAATTTGGTACCGGTGCAGGAAATCTGGACCGGGTGATAGATCGTGATGCTGAGTCCCAGGTGAGCTGCAGCAGTGGAAACTGTAGTTCGTTTCTCCTCTTGCCTCAAGGCTCTTGCATGTGATTACAGCAGGGCTTCCCCTCGAAGGGGACTCAGGTACGGCCTGCACTTGGATATCTGGTCTCTGGGAGGAAGTGAGGGCATCTCACTCTCACAAAAGCAGAGGCCCCATGTCGTAGTACGGAAGCGACGGTGTCTGGCATGGGTGGGTCTGAGCGGTAAAGGGGCAGATCATCCTGGAGCCCTGGATGTACCACTTGAGGCTCTCGCACCCTCTCCTGTCTTGTTTCAGCTGCTCCATCAGTACTAGTGTCCCTGGGTAGAGTCTGACAGCCCCTGCTCATGCCTGGGGGCAGCTCTTGCCTCTCCCTCCATGGCTTCTGAGTTGACAGGGCTTTGGATCCACACTTTCACACTACCCATTAACTACCTGGGGGTGTGGAGGAGGTAATACATCGGAGGGAAACCTTTGACCAGTGAGGGACAGACAGCAGGGGAAAAATTCTTCTTCCCTTCTCCTCTCTCTCACAATGCATAATCTTAGGACGCAGTTCAGAGGATGTCTTGGCCTGTGATCTTATAGGATTGGGCAGTCCCAGTAGCTTACACACGCATGCGCTCTCCCTCCCACCAAACTACACTCTCCTGGTCCCTCTCCCTCCTGGGATGCTATCCCCCGATGAAGGAACGGCACACAGCTTGCTGCTTCAGGCTCTTTTTCTGGGGAACCTAAGCTAAGATGAACAGCGTAGGAGTGGTGTCTTTATGATCTATCCGCTAGGTCATTCATTCCTCTGGTGCTCAGAGGTGGTAAGTGAAGCCACAGGCAGAGCTGAGATCACTCAGAGAGGGAGACAGAGTGAGAAGAAAAGAGGGCCTAACACGTGGCCCATCAATGGCCATAAGGATAACGGCTAGAACAGAAGATGGGCACTGGCCAGACAGGTGGGCGAAAAACTGGCAAGTTCTGATATTACCGCGAGGGAGTGTACTAGGGCATGGAGAAAATCTATTATCTGGGAATTCCCTGGAGGTCAGTGGTTAGGACTCTGTGCTTTCACTGCCGAAGGTCCGCGTTCGATCCCTGGTTGGGGAACTAAGATCCCACAAGCCCCATGGCCAAAAAATAAAAATAAAAAAACAAAGAAAAAAAAAACTATATCTAAGGAGCTGTTGCTTTTTAATTATGTTAGATGCTGACTGCTGTGGCTACTTGATTTGATGTATTACCAAAGGAAATGAAATAATATGCAAATAAAAGTGTGTGGAGGAAGTTTTTTCAAACCACATTCCTCTAGGGGCGGAAGGACTCCAGGCAAACTGTGTAAGAGTGGAGGAATCAGAAACCAGGAAGCAGACCTCCTTCTCTGCCTCTCTGGAGGGCAACCTGGTGGGGATCCAGGCTGAGAAGAGGACGATCTGGTGGTTATCAATTTACAAAATTCTGTCTTTTAAAGTTTTCTCTCTTTTTTTTTTTTTTTAATAAAAAGCTTAGATATCCAAAAATAAAAGAAAAAAGGCTTGTAACACACAAACTTTTTTAAGGAGATACTATAGAAGAAACACAGAAAGCTCAACTTCCTGAATAAGGCACTTTGGGAGACTTAAAACTATATTTCACAGCAAAATTTTCTTCCTTACACACAGGAGGACATGGGAGTTCATAAAAATGCTTTATATGTCTTTATGAACACGGAGGATCAGAAAACAAATCTTCCTTAATACTCAGAATTCATCACAAAGCCTACAGGTATGCAATAATGTCAACTTCTGTTACAAGAAGCCACACAGTCATCAAAATTTTTTAAATTAATTCTATATACATATCAGTCACAGAATTAAATTTTTTAAAATTTAGAAATGTTGTAGTACTCTTCTTTAGCTCATTAAAACTTCTATTTATTTAATTTAATGTATTGCAATCAGCTCTCCCTGATTTTCACTATAATTTCAATATCTGTGAGTCTGTTTCTGTTTTGCACATAAGCCCATTTGTATCATTTTTTAAAAAATTAGATTCCACGTATGAGTGATATCATATGATATTTGTCTTTCTCCAGACAGGTTTTACTTTCACAGCATGTATTACACCGACCACATTTAAATCTAAAGTTATAGTTAACAACATAAAAGGCAAGGAACTAAAATCTAAACTGTAACTAACAATATGAACACTGGGGAACTTCAATTGAAATAAATATGAAATGTTCTTGAACACGAGTGTCACAGCAGTGGTAAATACACACAAGTGTTTCAAAGGACCCAAGTGGAGAGTTTTATTCGCTGTCACTGCTTTTGGTAATTAAAAAACATATTTAAAATCTTTAGGTCATCATATTGCCTCAAGTGCTGTACAGTTAAACAGCTGTCCTTCAAAAACCATGGCACAAAGCCATCTCGAACACACTCTAACTTAAAAATAAGGCAGAATCGGTGTCCCTGATCCCCAGTGTTGGGGGCTACTCTGGGCACGTGAACATGAGAACCAGCTCAGTGGGCTTCTCTGCAATAACACAGCCCTTTGCCTGCCTACTGAGAGATGGTGACATATCCTCCACATTAAGCTCTCCGTCCCCAGTTTTCTGATTCAGGCTTAAGTGGATGGATGGTATTCCAGCAACTCTAATTCACTGACAGGCGAAACGGCTGCCTGCCAACACCAGGGTGGATTTTGTTTTCATTTGATGCTTCAGAATACCCAACTGACACACCCCGCCAGGTCAGGTGACTTCAGAGGTTTAAGAGCTGGCCTAAAAACCCCAGCATTTTAACACTAGACTTCAGTCTCCAAACGATCCATTCTCTCTTTAGAATTCTAACTAAAATGTGAGCAGCAAAGGGTTTTGAAAAAAAGCCTCTAGGTGTTTCAAATTTCCTGTGCTTGGTTCAGCAGACTATCGGCCTGTCTAACCATAAACAAGTCTCAGGACGTTTTTTTAAATTTTTATTGGAGTAGAGTTGATTTACAATGTTGAGTTAGTTTCAGGTGTACAGCAAAGTGATTCAGTTATACATATACATGTATCCACTCTTTTTCAGATTCTTTTCCTATATAGGTTATTACAGAGTATTGAGTTGAGTTCCCTGTGCTATACGGTAGGTCCTTATTAGTTATCTATTTTATATATAGTGGTGTGTGTATGTTAATCCCAATCTCCCAATTTAACCCCCCTCCACCTCCCCCCTTTGGTAGCCATAAATTTGTTTTCTATGTCTGTGAGTCTGCTTCTGTTCTGTAAAAAAGATCATTTGTACCATTTTTTAAAAAATCTCACGACTTAGATACCCAGCTGTACCCCTGCAGGGGTCAATAAGGACCAGTTCCAGGGAGAGCAGGAAAGGAATTGGGGGGGGGGGGGACAAAATAGTCGGAAATGCCTTTCCCCCCCCAAATCCAAGTCAAACAATAACTCAACTCCTTATAGTTATTTAATATCTGAAAACTATTCTCCTAAAAGTGAAATTTACCAGTCTAACAGAAGTCAACTTAACTAGACTGCAACCTTTAGTCTGATCTTATTTTTACCCTTTACCTCAGTATCTCACCTAACAGCTCTATATTTCAAAGCCCTGACAGATTTGTTTGACTGGCATGATCTGTGACCACTTCCTTTCTATCAAGAAATACGGTTTTCTCCTTTTGATGCTAAACTATTTCTGTTCACACAGTATGAACCCTTTGGTCTGTTTAGACTCTGAGGTACAAATGTTAACATGGAGACCATGCGGGTCATTATTTTACATCTTATTAGGTGTTTATTAAAAAAGATAAGAACGTCTAGGATTAATAAATAGAGCTTTTCTGGCTCCATGAGTGGCTCATCTGGATACACTGCTGAGACCAGGCAGGCTTGAAGGCCACCGACGCTGCGATTGGGTAGGTCACTGAGAGAGCCATGGTACTGGAGTCGTACATCTGGCTTGCGGGATGGGGCTGGGATATACAAGGCATTTTGGCTGAAGATGTTAATCTACTAAACATGTTAAAAATAAAGGTCTATCTTTCCATTTTCAAAAGCTGGTGTCATGGGACAGGGATTGCAAGCTGCTTGAGGGGAGGGGTGCAGACAGCTGCTAAGAGAACAGCCTGGAGAATATTCATTGTAAGAGGGTGTAGCATTCATTCCAGATCCCCAAGGTTCCCTCTCATAATTTCTGGGGTGTTAGAGGCTTTGGGCAGCTGGCCAGCACGAGGGCTCACTTAAAATTCTCGTTTCATTTTCCGAACATTGATCCATGAGAATCCCTAACATAATTCCAGGGTTCAGACCCTGGGGAGGGGTGCCCCTGAGTTTGGCAGTATCTCCTGGCACAGTTGTTATGAGACATTCTGTATCCCTTTAGTCCCTGGATTCCTGCATCTGGCAAGTCACAATATGTGATAACCAATTAGGAAGGAATTCAGTCACATGGCTTCCTTCTGGAATGTACATTAGGGAAGAGAGTTTCTTAGCCACAGAAGCAGCCTATAAAAACAACGGGTTGTTTAAAAATCACACATAAGAAGCAAAACATCACAAACTCACTGTCAAGAAATAGAAAATATTCCTTTTGATCAACCTGTTTATAAGTGTTACTGAGTTCTCTCCCCAAACTTTGTACTCTTACCAAATTTCCTTGTTGATGAAAATAATTTGACATTCAATTATTTGGGGACAAATCTAATAATATTCATGTTTTCCTTAAAATGAAGGCAAGAAGAGTTAACTGTGTGGTGTGGTGAGTGTTCAAACATGGGTGCAAAGAAGTTACAAACCTTACGAGAATACTGAGATGTGGTATTGAGAAAATCTGGGGCTCTGGTGGTAAATCTGACAATCATAAAACTACATTCATTCTGATTCTTTGATGGTTTCAATCTGAGTACAACTGAAACCAAATATTTCAATTTATGAACGATGTAAAGTTTCTCTTTTCCATTTACACGTGGGATAGGCCACTTCCACAAGAACTAATTTCTTAAGTATTTCAAGAATATATCAAGCCCATGATACATAAACTACAGTGAAAAGGACAATTTTAATACTTTAAATATCACTCAAGTAAAGAGTACACGACTAAGAGCTGAATGGCTTCCCGACACCTGTCACTATGCTGTAAAATTTACTTAGTATCCAAAACTGTACAATTACTTAAAGTGCCTGCCACATAAAGTTGAGATCTGTCCTTTTTAATTCAAACCATTTCAAACAAGGAATTCGTGATACCAGAGAAAAGACAAATGTATGATCTAATTTTGAGTACTACTTCTGCCAATCTTTTGTTCACACCTTCCACAGGTTCCTAAATGTCTATATAAGAAAGCCCATGTTCTAGCTCGCTGAACATTTGGGGTCCCTCGCTGCAATCTTACTTCCTCTTGCTCTAGAATGAGGAAATCTTTCTTCTGGACAACCTGAAATCCTGGACCTTGCCCACTCTATGCCTCTACCTGTGCTCTTTCTAAAGCATGCCTGGCCCACCTTTCCTGCTTCTCTCAAGTCCCGTCTGAATCCATTTTAAATGCTTTAAGGGAACCTATATCGGTTCTGTTTGTGGTCCCACAATCTTATTAGCTCAGAGGCTGGCATGAAATGATGCTCTTCAAATGTCTGTTGAATTAAACAGACTCTACAACCAACTTAAGACCCCATGAACAATATGCTCCCCACAGCACCAGCTGGACCATTTCCAGTAAGTGATCTTCGGAGTCACTGGGCTCATCCCGCATCCACGTGCCCACGCTGAGGGTTCTTAAACTTGTTGACTTCACAACATCTCTCTCTCTCTTTTTTTAAACATCTTTATTGGAGTATAACTGCTTTACAATGGTGTGTTAGTTTCTGCTGTATAACAAAGTGAATCAGCTATACGTATACATACATCCCCATATCTCCTCCCTCTTGCGTCTCCCTCCCACCCTCCCTATCCCACCCCTCTAGGTGGTCACAAAGCACTGAGCTGATCTCCCTATGCTATACGGCTGCTTCCCACTAGCTATCTACTTTACATTTGGTAGTATTTATAAGTCCACGCCTCTCTCTGAGTGTTTCTTATACTGATCAAGTAAGTGGTCACCTGTCCAGTGTGTAGAGCACAAGGGTGCTAGGATGCAGAGATGCAGGACCAGCCCTTCTATGAGGACATACACTCAGTGATGATACAAGGAAGATCAAGGTCAGTATCGTGGGAGAAGAACCAAAAGAGCCATGGAAATCCAAAGCGGGAGGATGGGGCGCCTGTCTGCGGGCAACAATCAAGACTCCATAGAGACACAATAGCGCTCAAGTCTGCCCTCGCCAGGAAGGTTCTTGTGATGACTCAGGGCCTCAAGGACTTCTCCCCTTTCTATAGCATTAATGGGTTACGGTACTTCTTTACCCTTATTGATGATGACGATTAGAAACCGACTGTGTTTACCGAGCGCTCACTCTACACCAGGGACTCACAATCAGCACTTTACATGCACCGATGCACTCAACTTTTACAACAATCTAACCTATTAACATGTCGCCATTTTACAGATAAGCAGACTGTGGCACAGAGAAATGAAATATCTTGGGGAAAAAAATCTCACAGGTTGTAAGAGGTTGACCTGGGAACCGCTGGGCATGGAACAGTCAGCGGGGTCAGCTTTGGGTAGCACGGTCAAGGGATGTGTCTTTATAGATGATGC
This sequence comes from Eschrichtius robustus, assembly GCF_028021215.1. Lineage (NCBI taxonomy): Eukaryota > Metazoa > Chordata > Mammalia > Artiodactyla > Eschrichtiidae > Eschrichtius > Eschrichtius robustus. The sequence continues at coordinate 4,252,575 of NC_090829.1, forward strand.
CTGGACAGGGCCCGAAAGAAGAGAAAGAGCTAGACGTGGAAGGAAGAGTACTCAGGCCGAGTAACAACATGGAGAATCAGAATGGTGAGAAGCAGAAAGACGGCCAATGTGGCCAGAGCCAAGTGAAAGGGGAGGAAACACAGCAGAGGAGGGGGCTGCCCTGGCAGGCAGAGCCCAGCTCATGGGTGGCCCTGGGGGCCTGAGTACGGAGTTCGATGTGTACTGATTTGCCTCTACATTGTGCAATCCTTATTTCTTGTTCTCCACACTGAGAGTCTCAATGGCAGAAACCATCTCTTACGTTTTTAAGTATTTCTTGCAGCATTTAGCCCACAGTGTAGGATGGGGTGGGTGTCACCGTGAGTAGGAGTAGCTGAAAAGGCCTAATGTAGGAGATGCAATTGGAGAAAGAGGGCATTCCGGACCTGGGGAATGCCAGCTGCACGGCTGTGAAGGGAAAGTAAAAAAGTTCTAATAACAGTGATGGAATATGAGGAAACAAGATTTTGTTTTGAGCAGGGAAGGTAGAATTCTTGAAAGGAAAAAAGTTTTCTCTGGGAAGAAGAAAACTCTAAATCAAGATACAATTAGGATAAATGGTACATATATATACAATGGAATATTACTCAGCCATAAAAAAGAATGAAATAATGCCATTTGCAGCAACATGGATGCAACTAGAGATTATCATACTAAGTGAAGTCAGTCAGAGAAAGACAAATATTATATGATATCACTTACATGTAGAATCTAAAAAAAAGGTACAAATGAACTTATTTATGAAACAGAAGTAGAGTCACAGATGTAGAAAACAAACTTATGGTTACCAGGGGATGGGGGGAGGGATAAATTAGGAGATTGGGATTGACATACACACACTACTATATATAAAATAGATAATCAACAAGGACCTACTGTATAGCACAGGGAACTCTACTCAATACTCTGTAATGGCCTATATGGGAAAAGAATCTAAAAAAAGAGTGGATAGATGTATATGTATAACTGATTCACTTTGCTATACAGCAGAAACTAACAACATGGTAAATGAACTATACTTCAATAAAAATTTTTAAAAAAGATACAATTAGGACTTACACTCCAATTTCCTTTAAAAGGAAAAACAAGTTCTCAAATTCTTTCCCAAATTTGGGAGTGCTCCAGTATTTTGTGAGAATACAATAGACACTACAGTATATAAATTCATAAGACAAGACTAAGAAATGCCCAGAGAAAGGAAAGTACTTAGTTACTAATAAAATGTTGACATGTGGTCCTAGCAAGGGGAAGAAGTGCCACGCAACGGTGGAATAAACGTGGGCATGGAATCAGAAAGTCCACATTAGAATCCTGGTTTAGCCACTGTGATGTAAAGACCTGAAGTCAAGGTTCAGTGTCATATGATGTCTTGACATCTGGTAAAATCAGATGAATACCTGACCGTGGGTTGCCCTCCCAGCTTGCCCCGTGCACACGGCCCCCTATCCCTCCTTATCAAAGGGCTCAGGGGCCTTCCTGCCCGTCCCTCAGGAGCAGGGCTCAGTCCCCTGCCCGCCTGCAGAACCATTTGAACAAGCCCATCACAGCCTTCTGTGGGGACCAGGGGATGCCCCACCCGCTTTGTACCACAAAGCCTGCCCCCCGGCAGCCTCTGGCTGCTCGCTCTATAGACATGTGCAGCTCCCCTCTGACCCTGCTGGCCTGCAGTGCCTCTCTCCCTGAGCATCGATCTCAGCTTTCAAGGGTCGGGCGTCGTGTGTTCAGTCCTGCCCACAGCCCTATGGCAGGAATCCTTTTCTCATGAAAGAGATGAAGAGGCGATCACAACAGCCACTTACTGACACAGAAAACAAACTTATGGTTACCAAAGGGGGAAGCGGGGGAGGGATAAATTAGGAGTTTGGGATTAATAGATAAACAACAAGGTCCTACTGTATAGCACAGGGAACTATATTCAGTATCTTGTAATAACCTATAATAGAAAAGAATCTGAAAAAGAATATAAATACATATATATATATATGTGTATATACATATATAAAACAATCACTTTGCTGTACACCTGTAACACTGTAAATCAACTGTGCTTCAATAAAAAACAAAAAGAAAAGGCAGGTCCTTCAGGAATGCAACATTTGGTAAATGCAACATTTATTGAGCCCCTTCTAGGTGTGTATACGGCATCTCCCCCGTAGACAGCCTTAACCATCTAATTTGCAATAAGAATAATTTATTATACTGTCTCCTATATACCAGGCACTGTTATACGCACCTACTCAGGATGGGGTGCTATTACACACCATCCCAGTTTTACAGACAAGGAAACTGAGGCCCAGAGAAGTTCAGTAACTTGGTCAAGGTCACACTGCTGCTAAGCGGTTCCAGAGTCCCTGACTGTATAACTGAATCACTTTGCTGTACACCTGAAACGAACATAACATTGTAAATCAACTGTACTTCAATAACAAACAAACGAACAAATAAAAAACCCAGCCACTTACTGGATGTGTGACTCGGGCCTCAGGCCAAGTCACTTAACTTTCACCTCCGAGCTTTTCCTTCTGTGGAAGAGGATTAATGATGTTCACCTTGGGCACTGCTGGGAGTGCTGTGTCCAGCGGTCAGTGCCAGACTCGTGGTTAGGTCTGAGCCCACCCCACCCTGTCACCTCCTCTGCAGCACCACAACTGACTTTGAGCCAATCAAAAGTTACAATTAATAACTAGCTGAGTTGGAAACCATAGGTGCGGATATACACAACAGATTGGCCAGATTTGGTTCAAACACAATCTGGCTTGTTAGAAAAAAATACCGTTTCAATTCCAGCTACCACCAAAAGGACGACAAGGAGAATTTACAAGAGTTTTGGGCAAATAACAAAGTAGACATGAAACCAAGACTGCTTTCAAGATACTAAACAGTGGATTTAACCGTACTTGGCGTGAATCTTGATATGCAAATAATGTAGCAATTTATAGTGGTACAAGACTTCGTGATAAGCTACCATTGTGTGTGCAAATGCTTTATTTTTAAACAAATGAAAAATCTGGTTGTTCCAGATATGAAACGGGGGAAAATGGAGCTAATAAAGCTTCACTCTGGTGGAATTTCCTTCTCATCAGATTTTTTCTTGTCTATCACATCTCGACTTGTTTAAACACACACCCCAATGCATCCGTGTTTCCTGTCTTTCAATTGTTATGTAATTACATAATTTATACAAGTTTGTGTATTTATGTATTTGGAAAGAAGGAGAATTAGAAAATATATATCATATATACTCATATTAAAATGAAATTTTAGAGCTATACAAAAGAGGGGGGGGCGAGAGACTTTTACAAAATATTGAAGATCCTTTTGGACACACAGTGGGTGATCATTTTGAGGTGTCTTTTTTGTACTAAGAAGTTTTTGACTTTAGATTTTGGCTAGTGTAGTAGAACTGATACGTAATTGTCTCCTTTGGGGGATACAAACTTTATTCTCTTCAGAATTCTAGTTGAACAGTGAAACATTACTTATTATTATAAAGTTTGAGATAACCATAATCCAGGTTATGTTATGTTACTCAGTAAGCAACTGAATGCCATTTTGAGATATTTTTTAAATGTACCTTGTAAATACAGCTCCTTGGCTACCACATTCAATATATATTTCAGCAGGGCTTACAGTAGATTACTGTTAGCATGTTGTGAGTAAACTGCAGTGACAGAGCTTGCAATAAAAATAAGCAGGACACCCACTGCTCCTCCACTATAGCACTACAGTGTATACTAAGTGTATTAGCTGGTCTCAAAAACATTAACTTTTACCCAAACTGCAGCTGTATTCCGTCCAATCTACTAGCTTCAGCCGATGCACATTAGCTGCAGATTATTGGAAATCTTTATGTTTATATGTTCAAAGGAAACGGTTTTCACGTATTATAAATAAGTATATATAACATTGAGGATTTATCTCAAATGCAAATGAGAAAAGAAAGGAAACCTCTCTTTCATCCTTACAAACAAGGTAGCTTAAAAAATTTACCATTGCTGGTCTATATGTATTCCCATATTTTACACCTTGGAAAAAAGCAAGACATGATGTGTTTCCATAATTAAGTTTTCTTTTTTGTAAAAAAATGTATTTATCTTGGCCACGCTGTGCGGCTTGCGGGATCTCAGTTCCCCGACCGGGGATTGAACCCAGGCCATGGCAGTGAAAGCACCGGATCCTAACCACTGGACCGCCAGGGAATTCCCCATCAACTTTTCTTAAGGGTTATAAATTTACAAAAGAAGACCACTGATGGGTCAGATTTTTCATTCACTCTCATTATGTTAAGTCTACCTTCCCACTTGGGTTGAGTATTAAAAAAACATGTAAGTTAGTTCAGTGCTAAAAAAATTCTTTTTAAAAAAGCCATAAAGAGAAGTCATTTTCTTGATTCCTTAATATTGCATGGTATGTTCAACATACAGATATCCCATATTCTGGTTAATTATAGCCAATAAGATGTCATCAGCCTATATAAGTCTGCATCAGTCTGTTTTTTAAAAAATTTTAAACCAATTTACAGTGCAAAAAAATGCTCCAAATCATGTATATTTACTGTTGAGATTAATCCAGAACATTCATCCGCATCAAATTTCATTAAAACACGTCAAGAACTCTTATCACCATTTATCTAAAACCGCACATCAAAGAGGATGCCAACTTCACATAGGATAGGATTTAATCAGCTGACATTCACAGTGTTTTCCTTTTTTTAAGGTATAAACTCAGGATGTTTTTGTTTACTGTCATGAAACTAGTCTAGTTCTTCACAGGGGGGTAAATCAATAATACAGCAATTCAGTTGGTGGAAGATATACAGTCGTGAGAACAAGATTTTCTTTGGTACACTGCAGTATCCCAGGTGCCTGGCATAGTGTGCCTGCCATACAGAAAGTGACACTCAGTAATTATTTGTGGAAGGAATAAACACGTGGGTACAAGTCTTCTACCAGAAAATTTAATTTTTTGCTTCCATTAACATCTTATCACATACATGAACAGAATATCTGTTCAAGGCATCAAAAGCTGAAAATACAGTGTTTAGTATTTTCACTTGCAGCATAATCCAGAATCTTATCATGAAAGCAAACAATGTCTATTCTTACAGGACCGCAGAAGAAGGTTTATCAATTTCATTCAGAACTTTGAGAAAAAAGTAGCAGAAGTCTGTATATTATTGTTACCTCAAAGTGAGTCCAGAAGTAAACATATCTCCGTAGGGAGGGCCGGGGTGGGGAGAACTTTTTAAAGTATTTAAGTCCTCTTTCATTGAATATGAAACATTCAAAAATGAGAAAACTACTATTAAATTGGATGGAATAATAGGAAGCGTTATTCTCAAATACTACATTTGCTGGGAAAAGGAAATAAAGAGAAAAGGAGAACATAACAGAGTTGTGTAGAGATTTACGGCAGCAATTTACCCACAAAACAGTATAATGGGTACACCGAGATGTGCAGTTGTGTAATAAAAAGCCTTCTAAATACTTAAAAAATTAAAGTCCTCTCACCAGATGTAAAAAAGTCTGTTTCAAGTCTAATGTGATAATCATTTTTGGAAATTTGTGTTTAAATGCTGGTACTATTTGTTATGATGTTTGGCTTTTCCTTTTATTCTGCCTTTTAATTATTAAATATGAAGAGTGTTCATTCAAATAAACAGTAATTTGCACTTTACGGCATCTTTCAGTCCACGATCTTAAAGCATTAATTAATTAAGGAGGTACTATTTATCCTAAATTAGGGTAATCAGAGTTAAGAAAGGCAAAGACTCCTGCTTTTTTTTCTCGATATATACCATTTTGGAATTTGAAACTGCTTGTGATATAATAACTGTATTTGATAAAACATCGAGAATATTTTACAGAAATTACTGAAAAGCTGATTTCTGGGTATAGCTGCAGAACATTTACCCAAATCTTCTGGACTGAAAGTTGTATATTACACCATGTGATCGAGATTAGTAGGGTTTACCTACGTGCTTTTCAGTTAAGGTATTCGATTTAAAGGTGGTTTTACATGAACTGTTTGCAAGAGCTTATTTAGTAATTGCACATCACAGTCTTCTGATTACTTATCAGCTTGCACTACAGTATGTGGGCCAACTTGACCACATTCTTATCGAAAATATTTTGAATTAATTTTAATCCCTAAAATATTATGGCTTTATTTTCACTAAGCATCACTTAACTGCACTTCTGTAATGTCATCATTTATGATAAAAAAAAAACCAAACTCAGGTCCTTAACCTCCAGTTTGCAGGGCTTAGTAATTCAAATAAATGGATACTACCTGAGAACAGGAAGGTTTTTCTATATACAGTGGTTATTGCAAAGAAAGTGGTTTTCAGAGAGTAAAACTCTGTTTATACTATTTTATTGTCACTGCAAAGCTCTATTTTGTATTTAAGAGGCGACCCACAGATACATCAGGAATGGTGGTAACTCTATAAACTCCTTATGCGACTCATAAGATAGCTCTATTGACTGTAATACGTTAGCTAAGAAAAGGATAATAAAATGAATAGCTCAGGGTTTCCCTGGTGGCGCAGTGGTTAAGAATCTGCCTGCCAGTGCAAGGGACACGGGTTCAAGCCCTGGTCCGGGAAGATCCCACATGCCGCGGAGCAACTAAGCCCGTGCGCCACAACTACTGAAGCCTGCACGCCTAGAGCCCGTGCTCCACAACAAAAGAAGCCACGACAATGAGAAGCCCGCGCACAGCAACGAAGACCCAACACAGCCAAAAATAAATAAACAAATAAATTTATTAAAAAAAATTAATAGCTCAAGAGAAATGAGAGAATGTTTAATGGTTACAATCTACCCGTAGTAAGCATACTATACTGTATTCAAGCCATTTCCAAAGAGTAACATAAATTGGAGACTACATGTCTTGTTAAGCAAAGGGACAATCTTAATAGGAAAATTACAAAAAGATAGACTAATAGCCTGATTATTCACATTTTAAAATCTATCAAGTTATGCTATCTAATACCTCTCACATATTGAGCTCACAAACAAAATTTGTTGATTTCCTCTTAAACAGTAAAATCCATCTTCCTCCACGCTGGACTCGACTCAATATACTTCCAAAAGCATGAATCTGTGGTGCAGAGAAGTGATTTTCAAATCATGCTCTTGTAACTTATATAAAAGACTCCCCTTTGTCCCCTACCTTTTCTCAAAGGAGGAGAGGGTATGTGAATGAGGATTCAGCTTTGTATGCCAACCCCTAACGGAGCAGCTCAGCTTTGACATGTTCTAGAGTCTGGGATCAAATTCTGTTTAAACAGAATTCCATAACTTAACAACAACAAATAAAACCAACAAAAACCCAAACCAAAAAACCACTGTAAACAAGCAGATTTCTTTCTCCTTTCTCCTGTTTTCCCCTGACCCACTGTTCCCTACATACTCACATTTCCTACCCTTCAGATACAGAGGAAGTGAAAAACTGAGAGTAAGAGGTGAGAAAGGGTTGGAGAAAGAAAAGGAAGAGATGGCGCTGCTGTGAAACTCACACGAGCATCCCGCTGAAGCCGAGTGCGCGCTGACCCTTGAGTGCTTGTGCAGGTTCAGAGCTAGGACTTGACATTAGCATGCCATCATGGGCCGCATATACGCATCAGCGTCACGCCAGTACTTGCGGGCTCTGCCAACACGTGTGCTCTTTGCTCTGCTTAGCGAGAGTGGCAACAGTGACAGTGAGTGACAGTGACAGTGCTTCTGGAAAGCCAGGCAGGGTACTGTCGTTATCTTTGTTCCCAGAGCCATTGTTGTTGATAAGAGTAACAAAAAAGTCGTAGCATTACAGATTATTTTCTTTCAAAAAATTTTAAGGAAAATTTAATTCTATTAATGCAGTGAAGAGAGTAGACACGGTCCTCAAATTGGCTTTTCAATGCCTCACAAGTGCCTGGAAATATATCAATGCTCTATTAGCATGTCAAACTCTCCAATTAATTCACAAGGCTCTACTGAACATCTTTCCCACAGTGTTCAGACAATATATTTAATTCCTATAATGATACAAAAAAAAGTTGGCTACTATATTAAAACATGTTTTGAATATTTGGAATTCAGCTAGACATTTTCTGGATGATTCTTAAACTGTAGAGTATTCAGGGATTTTTCTTCCCATCCCCAAAGAAATTAGATTTTTCTTTTTAGACATTAAGGCAATTTTCTTTTTTTTTTTTTTTTTTTTAGTTTTTTTTTCTGGCTGTGTTGGGTCTTCGTTTCTGTGCAAGGGCTTTCCCTAGTTGTGGCAAGCGGGGGCCACTCTTCATCGCAGTGCGCGGGCCTCTCACTATCGCGGCCTCTCTTGTTGCGGAGCACAGGCTCCAGACGCGCAGGCTCAGTAGTTGTGGCTCACGGGCCTAGTTGCTCCGCGGCATGCGGGATCTTCCCAGACCAGGGCTCGAGCCTGTGTCCCCTGCATTGGCAGGCAGATTCTCAACCACTGCGCCACCAGGGAAGCCCTTTTTTTTAGTTTTAATAACCAAATTTTGCTCTCCTATTCTCACACGAAGAATCAGTTTATTCTTATGGTAATTTATTTGTGAGGACAGAGACAGAGGAAGGAGAAATAGGAGCAATAATCCGGAGGAAAAAAAGTACATAGTTTACTAAGATGGAATAAATGGATTTAATGTCTCACGTGAGAACATGATACATGGATGAGAAAGTTAAAATATCCAAATCATGATAACTTTGCTTCCTTAAAGGATAAAAAGCCACCTCAGGATCTATTTCTTCGTCACTACTCATCAATAACACCTACCTGCTCTACGCAACACGAAAACAGCAGAATGATAGCATCTTGATGAAAAGTCCCTTCACAGATTTCAAAAAAAGGATAAGCATAGTTAAGCATTCTGTGTTAGGTACACGACTAAATACATTAATGGAAACCTTGCAAGAGCAAGGACTTCCTGGACAGACCTCAGTTTGAATTCTAACTTAGCCATGACTTGCGGCAAGTAATGTAACCTCTTTGAGCCTGACTTTTCTCACCTACAAAAGAAGCGTGCTTACCTTGCACAGCTGTTGTGAGGATTATAAATAACGTGTATAAAGCATCCAGTAGAGAGGTGTGTAGGAGGTTCTTCGCATAGGTAGCAAAATTCAAAGTCTTTAGTTAACTGAATCTTCAAAAAATAAAAGGAGAAAAAAACAAGAGAATTGCAAACTATGGAAAGGTTATCAAAACGTCAGTAAACGTGGGCTTCCCTGGTGGCGCAGTGGTTGAGAATCTGCCTGCCAATGCAGGGGACACGGGTTCGAGCCCTGGTCCGGGAAGATCCCACATGCCGCGGAGCAACTGGGCCCGTGAGCCACAGCTACTGAGCCTGCGCGTCTGGAGCCTGTGCTCCGCAACAAGAGAGGCCGCGACAGTGAGAGGCCCGCGCACCGCGATGAAGAGTGGCCCCCGCTCGCCGCAACTAGAGAAAGCCCTCGCACAGAAACGAAGACCCAACACAGCCATAAATAAAAAAAAAAAAATTAAAAAAAAAAAACGTCAGTAAACATAAAAAAGAGTTACACAGTGATACCGAATCTCAAGCGATGCAATCCCAATGTTGGTATCTCAGAAACTGTAAACTGAGCGACGTGAAGACTGGCTGGTGGCACCTGTTCTCCGAGGCAGCCCGCTGCCGGTCTGCCTCACCCTCCAGAGACACGTTCAGGTCAGCATCTTTTAACAGCCTCCTGGGCATGGCCAAGAGTGGACCTCCATCATATTAAACAAAACGATTCTCAGCAAACATACCCCCCCCCCATTTCTGCCATTTTCTCGTCCTTTCAGGGGCACCATCATTCTTTGAGTGACATAGGCTCAACATGTCAAAGTGGGTTTTCATACCAAAGCCTGACAAAACTACCTCTGTCATATCTCGAGCAGCCATCTCAAAACCTTTTCATTTCGAAACTCCAACCTCCAATTCCCCGTAAAGATGCCCAAGAGATTAATTTCCGAACAGACCTAACCTCACGGCTGTAAAGCCTCCACAGACTGTTTGATTTTGTGCAGTTTCTCTACGTGAGGTCTGGGGGCGACCTGACGCAGACCTCACCCAGACAGTTGCCAAGATGCACTGGCCAAATCCATGCCGACCTGGTAAAATGCTCTGGCAATGGGATCCAGCGTTTCACAAACTTCCCAATTGGTTCTTATGTACCCAGAGGCTTGTGAACTACTAACTGTAAAATAAATACATTTCGCCACCACTAGGAGTAATAGCCAACATATTCGAGGCTCAACATGGCCTAGTTTGTACGGATGAGCTCGCTTAATCCTCGTGACAACCCTGCGAGGCGGGCATCACTGACACAGCGCTGGACACAGAAGGTGCAAGGCAGAGAAAGGGTAAGTGCCCTGCCCTGGGCCACACAGCCGGAAAGTGGTGCAAGCAGATTAAGTGCAGGCGGTCTGCATCCGGAGGCTTTGTTCTTCAGCACTGCAGAGACCACTTCCGTCTATCATTCAAGGGCCCTGACTCTCCAAACTTAGCTTTTCTAGAATGAATTCCGACTACTGTCCTGTATGCATGCGCTCCTTCATCCAGGCAGATTCTCACTGTTTTAGTGAGGTCGTCAGATCCTCTAAGTGAAACCGAGATAAGCAAAGAGGGCATTCACTGCGTTACTTATTGTAAATCCAAGAAAGCAAACCCATGAGTGCAGAACATGAGGGCTCTGGCTCCGTGGCTGCCTTCCTTCTTTGTGATGGCTTCATCTTCCATCTGGTAGCAAGGCAGTTCCAGGAGTTCCAATCCTCTTATCTAGACAGGACCACTTCCGAGCAGGGAGAGAGAGCGTAACTGCCTGAGCTCTCCTCCGTAGACGTGAGGAAAACATCTCCAGACTTCACCCAGCCCACTTCCCCTCACGTCTCACTGTTCAGGCCAATCCACACAAGGGAAATAGGATGATCGTGAGTGGCCTGGACGAATTACGGGGGTGGAACGGATGTCAGGGTCAACGGTTATGACCACTACACTCATTCTTCTACATTTGTACATACTGCCTTCCTGTCTAGAATATTTCCCCTTCTCCATTTCTTTCTTCCATGGTCTCCATTTGTCTAAACTTAGCCATATTTTCCAAACCTCACTGCTCACCTCATGTCTACCCTCCCTCCCTCCTTCCCTCACTCCCTCCCTCCCTTCAGCCCTCCATCCACCAAATACGTTTGGAGTACCGGGTATGAGACTCTCTTGGAGCCCTGGAGCTATTAACGGCAAGGTAGACAGACACAGTCCCTGCCCTCATGGAACTCATGTTCTAGCACGGCAGGAGGCAAGAATCACAAAAGCAGACCAAGCGAGAGTTATTAAAAAGGTAACAAATAGGGGGAGAGGGAGCTATTTTAGTTATGTGGTGGTAAAGAAAAGCCTCACATGACAGGGATATTGAAGCCGAGACCTACAGGATGAGAAGGAGCTGAGCAAGAGGTGGGAGGGAATCACAATGTGGAAGGTCCCTAAGATGGGAAAGGCCTGAGAGCGGTCCTCAAATGGAACAAGGAGGAGAGTGGCAGCATGAGGGCTGAAAGGCCAGGTCATGTAGGGTCTTCAGGGCACCGTAAGGAGCTTAGAGTCAGATTTATTTCAGGCATTACGGGACGTCCGTGGAGAGAGAAAATCCCACCTGCGTTTTATGAAGGTTGCTTAGGCTCCTCTGTAGAGACTGGACGGGGCAAGAATGCAAGCACGAGAAGAGGGTGCTATGAAGAGGAGACAAACTGGTGATGTATTCTGTAGGTACGATGGACAGGACCCAGGGGTGAATAGCACAGGGGGACGAGTGGCAGGTAAAAACTGATTTCCAGAGGTCTGGCTTGAGTTACTGGGTGAACGGTGTGCCATTATAAGTTGGGAAGAGATGGGGCGGGGAGAGAATTGCAAATCAGTTTGGAGAGTAAAATCAATTGCTCCCTTTAACATGTAAAATCTGAGATGTTTGTAAAGCATCCAAGTGAAAATGTCAAGTAGGCAGTGGTACAGGTGGGTGTGGAGCTCTGGGGAGAGAACGGAGTCGGACGCACACACACAATACATGTGTATACGTACTTGGAAGTCATTAGCGTAAGAGGTTATACCATGACAATCGTGGTGTGCTGTGTGAATGTGACACGCCTAGATGCAGTTCTGGGGGGCACTTATCCTGCCTGGTGTTCTCTCAACTTCCTGGATCTGTAGTTTGGTGTCTGCCACGAATTGGGGGAAATTCTCAGTCTTTATTGCTTCAAATACTTCTTCTGTTCTTTTTTCTCTTTCTTCTCCTTATTGGTATTTGCATTACATGAATTTATGAATATTCCTGTAGTGGTTCCACAGTTCTTGGATGTTCTGTTCTGGTTTTTTTGTTTGCTTGTTTTGGTTTTTTGGCCGCACCAGTGGCTTGCGGGATCTTACTTCCCTGACCAGGGATCAAACCCGCACCACCTGCAGGGGAAAAGCACAGCGTCTTAACTAGTGGAACGCCAGGGAAGCCCCCTCTTTTCTGTTTTTTATTCTTTGTTCTCTTTGCTTTTCCTTTTCGGAAGTTTTACTGACATATCCTCCAGCTCTGAGATTCTTTCCTCAGCCGTGTCTAGTCTCCTATTAAGCACACTAAAAGCATTCCTCATTTCTGTTACAGTGTTTCTGATCTCTAGTATTCCTTTTTGAATCTTTCACAGAACTTCCATCTCTCTGCTCATATGCCCATCTGTTCTTGCAGCCGATCTATTCTAGCCATTGGAGCCCTTAGTATTTTAATCACAATCTGTTTTAAATTCCCCGTCTGAGTCTGATAATTCCAACATCCCTGCCATATTGGAGTCTGGTTCTGTTACCTGCCCTGTCTCTTTGACCTGTGTTTTTTGTCTTCTAGTATGCCTTGTGATTTTTTCTTGACAGCTGGTTGTGATGTGCTGGGTCAAGGGAACTGCTTCAAATAGGCCTTTGGTAATGCAGTGATATGGTGCAGGAAAAGGGGCAGCATTCTGTACTCCTATGATCAGATCTTTCTTTTAGTGAGCCTTTGCCTCTGAACCGTGAGCTTCAGGGCTTCTCAGTACCCCCACCCCCCACCCCACCCCACTTAGGTGGGACAGCATGACTAGACTGGGCTGGAGTTGCGTATTTCCCTTCCCCAGGTCCATTAGGCTCCGATAAACCCCCAGGAGTTTAGGCTCCGATACATAGTTTCTCTTGAGGACAGCCTCTGTTATGAAGAACAGAACGCTCTGGAGTATTTCACCAAGGCTCCTTTCCCCTCCCCCTGCCAGAAGCATGAGGGATTCACTGTAAAACTACACAATTGTGGGGTCACTATGGCTGGGTCTCCCCGGAGTTCTGAACTCTCTCTCAGGCTTGTCCACTCTGCACCTCCAGCAATCTGTCAATTACAGTTTAGGGTTTCTTACCCCTGTGCTGGTTTCCACAGATAGCTCTGCTCCAGTAAGCTGTGATCCTCTGTATTTGCCTGACTGTCTCTCCAATTCTGGGGCAAGGGTTTGCCTTGTGACACCACTTCTCTGACAGATTTAAGGAGAGTTGTTGATTTTTCAGTTTCTTTGGCTTTTCACTTGTTAGCACAGAGTGATGACTTGCAAGCCCCTTACGTGCTGGGCCAGAAACTGGAGGTCGCCTCATTTTTTACATTACGAATTTCAGGGACAGATGGGATTTGAGAGACCATCTTGAATCTTCTCTTTTTAAAGACAAGAAAGCACAGGCAGGGGAAAGTTAAATGGCTTGTCCAAGTACCTAGAGCCACTTAAAGGCATCAGAACCTGGCTGGACTCCAGCATTTCTTACTTCCTACCTGCAACTAGAAAGCAGCTCTGTTTTTTCAATAGTATTATAGTCATGTTTAAAGAGAAAAAGGTTCTTAACTTATAGAGCCACATACTGAAATATGTACAAGGAAATGATGTGATGCCTGGGATCTGATTTCAAATCTGAAGTGAGATGGGGGTGGATGGGTATAGTTTGGCCACGTGTTGATCAATGTGATGGGAAAACAGACTTCATTATACTAATCTCCTACTTGGTATACGACAGGAATTTCCCATAGTCAAATGGTAAAAACATGGCAAAGCAGAAAAAGAATGAAACGAGTGTTGATTTTGACTTCATCATTCACACTACTCAAAGAATTCATGCTATTATTATTACAGAAGGCTTGTAAGTAAACATGAATTGAAAGCTGATACCAACTTACTGGGCTTAGTACATCTACCAAATCATAGCGGTAAATAAACTCTACCAATTATAAATCAAATTGATTTATATAAAAATCACAGCCCTACATCTCTAAACGTCTCCATTATTGCACCATCTCACAGCTATCAGGGTACCTTAGCCCCAGCTGAGATCAAGTGGACGCAATACTTAACTACGAACCTCTTACACAATATAGTAACTCAATTTGCTTTTTCATTCTCAAATAAAATATTTTTCCTGCAGCAGAAGAACTTTCATTAATGGTACAATGTGCACAAGCCTGTAAAAAGACTGCTCATTAATCCAAACAATAGGATTAAATTTTCTATATTTACCCTTAGAAACCAGAAGAAAAAGCCATCAAATTCAGTATTAATTAAGGCACACACAGGAAAAGCAACGGTATTCAAGTCCATTAATATTTGCTCTCCATGCAGAAAGGCTACCCAATCCTCTATTAGAGGAGATCTGTCCACTGACTGCTTCTTTTGTGACTGATTGTAGATAAATGAATACAGTTAGGAAATCATTCGTACCTTAATATGATAGCTGCAAGTCTTTGCTATCTTTTCATTAACATTGTACTACAAATTATGTAGTCTTTGCTTTATTTCTTAGACTTATCTGGTTGACTACAGAAAAGAAGCTCCTTAAAGATTTATGTCTTATTTAACTTGGTATTTTCTGTAGAGCTTGGCACAGCAGATAACTACTGAATTAAACAGAATTATCAAACAGTACTTATCTTTCCAAATGAGTCAGGGAAGAAAAGCTTGAAGGGAAACTCTTAAAATATCCACTCACTCTCAAAATTGTCAGGAGTGTTCCTTCCCACTATTCAAGAGGTCAACCCCCAGACTCAGGAACTAAGCTGGGCAACTGAGCATCATGAGTTGAAGGAGGACGTGGGATTCTGTTTTCAGCATTCCAGAGCTAAGGCATGGTCCTTACGCATATAGACAGGCAGCACCAGGACGTATGTACTTCCGATCTTAGGATTCAAGAAGGGATGTCGGGGACTTCCCTGCCGGTCCGGTGGCTGGGACTCCGCACTCCCAATGCAGGGGGCCAGGGTTCGATCCCTGGTCAGGGAACTAGATCCCGCATGCCGCAACTAGGAGTTCTCATGCCACAACTAAAGACCCCGTGTGTGGGACTTCCCTGGAGGTCCAGTGGTTGAGACTTTGCCTTCCAATGCATGGGGGTGGCGGGTTCAATCCCTGGTGGGGGAGCTAAGATCCCACATGGCTTACGGCCAAAAAACCAAAACATAAAACAGAAGCAATACTGTAACAAATGCAATAAAGACTTTAAAAAAAGTCCACATCAAAAAAATCTTAAAAAAAAAAAAAGGATGTGGGATTTACGCTCTATTGTCACTGATAATATTCATTAGTATCCTCATAAAGACTTCATACATTTTGCAAAAGTGCAATGGCTCATATTCCAGTTTAAGATATATGTTTGAAGTACCTGGTACCTCTTACAATAACTGTTCACAAATGAATATAAACACACTGGTCATGCAAACATTATACAGATTATAGTGTTAGTTTGTTATCAAGTAATTAAAAGCAGTTATAAGTGAAAGAAGACCAAGAGCTCTTATCTAGGCTGACAATGTATTAACTGCCATCCTGATAAGAGAGAAATTACTTGTTAAACATTAAAACAAGAGCTATGACCAGAACTAGACATACACTCTTATAATAAATCTTCAGAAAAGATTATATATACTGAGAAATGAAAAATGAACTAGCAGGGCTTTATTTTCGTATCCTTACTATTAAGATAAATAATGAAAATATAAGATAATTCCAGTTAAGGGTTTTTTTTTAAAGTTATCTTTAGGTCACGTCACATTGCATGGCCAAGACATCTGGCGTGTTAGGACTGGGGTAAAGTGGCTTCAGTTAAAGCACTAGCTATAAACTGTTTTATATGTACTCAGGAGAACGAAACAGGGACAGCTTCAGAGATGCGAAAGCTTTCGCTGAATGTTGTGATTCCTTAACCTAGAAGGGACCTTTTACACAAGAACTGCAAACTCTTCACCATACATTGTAAATAGACAAGGAGAGAAAACCAAGTCTTTAAGAGCAATGGATTCGCTTGCCCGGTATTGGGAGGCTGTTCACTTGCAGGACGGCTCAACAGGGACCTAGAACTTGGTGATTCAAAAATCTCAGGACAGGAGGGAACTTGAAATGTCATCCTGTCCAAAGCCTTCACTGTATCTTCCTGACAACTGATCATCCACCACCGGCTCGAATGCCACACCTTCTAGAAACAGAATCTTTTCCAAGCAAACAGCCTATAGAGTCAGCCCTCCGTATCCACGGGTTCTGCATCCGTGGATTCAACCTACCATGGATCGAAAATCTTCAGAATAAAAAATTCCAGAAAGTTCCAAAGAGCAAAACTTGAATTTGCCATGCCCAGCAACTATTTATGTAGCATTTTATTTACAACTATTTACATAGTACTTACATTGTATTAGGTATTATACGTAATCTAGAGATGATTTAAAGGACACAGGAGGATGTGCATAGATTATATGCAAATACTACGCCATTAATGTTTTGACTCACTGACCAACACATCTCCTGGTCTTTAGTCAACAGTGGTAAACAAATCTACCAGTATGCCACATTTCTCTCATTCAATAACTGCCATCATTTGGGAAAGCCAAAGTTTGTGTATTGCATTTATTCCTGTTACGTTTCACCTTTTGAATAAGCATAAGCCCATCTCCCAGGCCAGGGAATAATAGACTGCAACAGAATAGATCACTACCTAATTTCATCAGAGCTTGTGTCTACCACAAACATGTATGAAATATCTTCTGTTGCATTTCCGCCTAAATGATCTGAGAATTATTCTTCAAGCTAACAGAGGAACACCCCATACAACAATCCTACAGATGCTTTAACACTACTAGTTCACACATGATCAGGTAGACCATGCCCTTTGGAAGAGTTTTAACTTTCAGAAAAGCTCTCCCCAGTACTAAACTAAAATCTTGCTTCCTCAGTTGAAAGCAAAAGGAATAAGGATGCTACTTCTCGTACACGAGCCGCACGACCTTCTTTTTACCCGTCTGAAAACAGTTCTTGTCCTCTTCCTCCAGGTTACTCTGTTCCTGACGAGGCAACGCTTCGCCTGGAACATGTGTGGTTCTAATTACGAAGGCAGAAAAACATACACGTAAAGACCATTCCTGTCCTGGAAAGAAGGGGAGTCTGGGGAGAAGACCTCATAGAAGAAACAGGATTTAAACTAAATTTCAGATATACGTATCAACAGACACGTATATATCAATATCATGATTCAACACTCAGTGACTATTCTTGCCTCTTTACAAGTGGTTCTGGTGTAAATGGTGAAGAGAACTGTGAAGACCTGCCATGGAAGTTAGAATTATGAACATGACTTGTCCCCAGACTACAGATAACAAGGGACGGTCACCGAGAGATGGTGTGGCCTTGCTTCTTAGAACCGTCTGTCTCCTACAGTACTCTCTAGCGCTTCCGATTACTTTAAGCTTCACTTCCAACACCACATAAAAGAGCCTTGTATGACTTTTATACATACATCTTAACACGATGTGACTGACTATGGGACTGTCAATTACAATTATTTTTCCAAATCACATAATCATAAAAACTTGAGAGACAGAAAGACCTCTTTTATAAGCTTTCTAATCCAATTCCTTCATTTTATTCAAGAGGTGACTCAGTAAGCAGTTACAGAGTTCCTTCTGGGAAATCTAACCAGTTCATACCTTCACTAAGCATTTACTGGGCTCCTGTTATGTACAATGCACCATGTGGGAGGTTACAGAGGTTACAGTACGAATACTGATATTTACGTACTTTAAATGGAAACAATGTAAATATCTAAAAATAGAAAAAATGGTTAAATAACATATTCAAACAGTAGAATATGAAGTCACTACAAATTATATATTTGAAGATTTTTTTAATGATATGGGGAACTTGCTCAGTGAAAAAAAGCAAACTAGAGTTAATTTTATCTAATTTTTATAAAAATTACAGGCACAAACAGAATAAAAACCTGAAAAGATATCAACATGTTGATCTTCATCATCTCTGGATGGTGAGATCACAGGTGGTTTCCATCATCTGTTTGCGCCTTTATGTTCAAATTCTCTATAAGGAGACTCATTTTCTTTTACCATGAAAGGAAGAATTGTATTTAGAATGTCATTGGTATTCTTACTACAGAGTTATATCTCATTAATAAGTATCAAATTAATGAATGATTAAAAATACGTGTGAACAGTCATATCTCACGCAGTCAACGAGCTCACATTCAGCAGACAACTGAAACTAACATAAATAATAACTTCTGTTAGAACATCTTGAATTCTACAGTAGATGAGGGCCACTTGTTCTAATGTTCCATCGTGGACTCCTTCCTTCAGGCATCTGTCACCTCCCAAATGCCTCCAGAGTATTTTGTTCATCAGAACCATTTTTTTTTTTTTTTTTTTAGATTCCATATACATGTGTTAGCGTACGGTATTTGTTTTTCTCTTTGACTGTGAACCTAGGGGCAGGACAGGAGTAAAGATGCAGACGTAGAGAATGGACTTGAGGACACGGGGAGGGGGAAGGGTAAGCTGGGACGAAGTGAGAGAGTGGCATGGACATATATACACTACCAAATGTCAAATAGATAGCTAGTGGGAAGCAGCCGCATGGCACAGGGAGATCAGCTCGGTGCTTTGTGACCACCTAGAGGGGTGGGACAGGGAGGGCGGGAGGGAGGGAGAGGCAAGAGGGAGGAGATATGGGGGGATATATGTATACATATGGCTGATTCACTTTGTTATAACGCAGAAACTAACACAACATTGTAAAGCAATTATACTCCAATAAAGTATGGAGTATAAAGATGTTAAAAAAAAAAAGTATTTTGCTTATTCGTTCTTGTGTCTACAAGCCGAGACTTAGCCGCCTACCAGCTGGCCTTTTGTCAGCCTCCATGCAAGTCTGACTGCTGGTTTTGAAACCGATTAGCTGAGGAGCGAGGCAGAGTCTTCAGGATTCGGCAGCCCTGAGCAAGAGTGGGCAGAGGGAGAATGCCCCCACTGCATGCGCTAGGTGCCATGCAATTCAAATCGGCTGACCAGGCCTCCAGAGAAGACGACATCAATGAAATGAATGCGCCATTCATTCACTTGGCAAATATTTATTCGGCTGCTTCTATGTGCTGGCACAAAGACCGCCATGTGAAGGACAAGGCTCGCGGTCTAGTTCAGGTCTCTCTCAAGACCCTGCAGAGCAGGTGAGTGGGAATGCTGTCTGCAAAGCCCCTACAAAACGAAACACAAATCCTCCCTCAAGCACCTCCCTGTGCTATTTCAAGCCCTGAGTGGTTTCCACTCCTGTCGTTGCCATGTTGGCTCTCAGGGAGATCTGGTAAGAGAAACCCATCACTGTACAGATAGAACAACGAAAAGGGCTCATTCCGAGGGTGAAGGAGGGGTAGCTCTTCTTTACATTTGCAGCATCTGCATAGCCAGAGACGGTACAGCTCAAGGGTTACGCCGGGCACATTTGAAAAGTCACGTTTGTGAAAGACAAAATCAGGAAGACTAGAACAGGTGCTCAGGTCTTTAATCTAACATCCTTACCGCCAAGGGAATTTTAACCGTATTAAAGTATCATTGGCAAAGTAACAGCGTGACTTAAATACTGCTAAATCTGGCACTGAGACTCATTACCTCTGTGATCATCACATCGCATCCCATCTCCTTCTACTGTTGTTCTGAAGATTCAGGGAGTGTGTCTACAGGCTAACATGAGAGATCTTTCATAACAGTGATTTTTAACGCCTCCAGAGAACATTCTGTGGTTGACAGAATGCCTAGCATAAAACCTGCTTTTCAACAAACAACACTTTTTTCTTTTCAGTTACTATCTTGGCTGCCAGTTCCGCATAAGAGTAACGGAACTTTGGAAATATGGGGAAGGCTTGGATGTTTTAGTTACTAAAATAACCCTCAAGAAGCCAGTAAATTCTATTCTGTTATAAATCTGGGATTGACTAAAGTTATGGTTGTACCTCATCTGTAATGTACTCTAAAATACTAACTGCTGATTTCAAACATTTTTGTCTGTGTCTGTGACAGCGGGCTATACATCTTATATCACTACCCAATGATATATACATATGTAACAGAAAGAAAAGGTTCACAAAATAATACTTACTACAAGGCATGTACATCTATCCCATCCCATTCCAAATTACACTAAAGCACAAGATGTTGGTCCCACTGATTTTTCACAAACCACTAATTGATCATCGTTGAGACTTGAAAAAATATCAGTATAGATCACATGATGTATCTCTACATACGCAAGTTAACGTGCAAGGGGCCTGGTCAAGGATTACCACTCTGAGAGTGGTTAGTTAGCTTGGCCAAAGACTCTCTTCAAGATTTTCACTCCAGAGGCAGATGGATGCAATGTGTTTACCTGCACCTCCAATGGAGGCTGCATCTGTGAGCACCAAAGAGGTCAGCAATAGATTTTATTGGGGAAATAAACAGCGTTCAGAATAAGTGACTGGCCAGAAGTAGCACCCAGGCTCCTCCACCCCTGCGTGAAGGGAGTGGGTTCTCGGGCAAGTCCCGTAGTCTAATTCCTTTTGAGTTGCATGCAAGGTCATGACTGCCTTCAGGCCTGGTTCCTGCACCAAACACGCTTCCCAAATTAGTAGAAGATTCTGATGCCTAATCAGACTAGAAAGTTAGCTAATCCTACCATCAGAATATTTTCTTGCCTTAGTGCTTGCCTGAGCATGTTTAAAAGGACAAAGCAGGGAATTTACTTGCCTATGAAAAAGGGTTCTATGATCTTTTTTGTGTCTGCGTGATAACAAAGGATTGTACGTGCGGCAAAATTTGGTCTGAGATCTCAGTTCACCTGAAGCAAGGCTGTGACAATTACCAAAAGAACCTGAAAAAATATGAATAATCAAATTGGCTTGGATAGGTTTGCAACAGAAAGGTCCATATAATACTCATATAATACACAAATCAGTATTATTTCATCAAACATTTAACTACTTTGTGACATGTTTTAAATTATAGAAAAAGATCTTTATCAAATAATTTCGTAGGTCCTAAAATGATCTCTTATCAGTTTCTCTTCAGTGAATGATTTTACTATATTCTAATACAATTTTATATAAATTCCTTTTTCAAAGCACAGATGTCAGATGCTGTAGTAAACTAAAAATTGGCATAGCAAGGACAAAAAAAGAGAATGGAAGGAAATATCCTATTAAGAGTCAGGAAAAGCTTTATTCTACGAAGGAAAAAAGAAAACCTAATCTCAATGGGAAATGTAATAAGTCTGGGTCCTAAATAGCTTCCAATTTGTCAAGTCAGAGTTTAATACTTGTTTTACAACATGAAACAGATGCATCCTTTATAACATTAAAATGTGGACTATTAAAACGAGATATTACTTTGAAAATCAGTTTTATCTTCTCGTGGAATTAAACAACATATAGTCCACTTTATCTGTTGTTTATTACTCTCTTGTTTTCAACACCACCCCCCCCCCCCTTTTTTGGATTAAAAAACCCTCTTTATTCAAAGGAACCTAAACACCATAATGGAGTTCCTAGCAGCTTAAATCTGTTTGGCAGAAAACATTTCATGCGTTGTGGTATTCCTAAAGCATCCAGGGAGCCCTAGCATTCTCTGAGGCTAGGTCTTATATACATGAGCATTTTTTAAAGTTATACACACAACCATATCTAATACTAGTGCTATTAAAATAATTTTCTAGTAGTGCTACGTACAGATGTTAGGGAGAAGGAACAGAAACTATAAAAAAAAATTTAAGCAGTATTGCTGAAAGTGTGGTTTTCACACTCACACTAAATTAGATTCTCTGGGGTTGAGGCAATTTACATATTTAACAAGACTTCTGAGAAGTTACTGAGTTACTACAGTTTGAGAACCACTATACTAGAAGTCTGTGTGGAAAACACACACAAATTCAAAATATTTGAGTTTTACACTACTCCACACAATTACTTCCCCAGAAACGTCTGTAATTTTGGTGTATTTCCTTCTGAAAGTTTTCCTTTGCTTAAGTAACTACAGCTATGTAATCACTTCCCTCCTTTTACTTAACATAAGCAAGTCTTTCCATGTTTATATATATATATACATAAATATGTATAATATATATCAATCAACATTTTAATGGCTGCCTGTTCATTCTGTTGAATAGATATACCACAACTTACCTCATTAAGCTCTCACTGCTAGAAGTTTAGGGTACTATTACACAAAATGCTACATGACGAGCCATGGACAAATATCTTGGAGCACCTGTCCAGTTGCTGCCTTTGTAATTTCACAGTCACAGGACACACACTGCTGAACTGCCAACTGGAAAGACTGTGCCAATCTACAGCGTCACCAACAGCATACGATGCTGCCTGTATCCCCGCATCCTTGACAAGCCGAGTTACATCTTTTTAATCTTTGCCAATCTGACTGACCAAATATGGATATTTGGGTTTTCTGGTTCTGCTTAGTAGTCACTATGGTTAATTTAAAATATTTCAGGTTTAAAACACAAATGAAACCAAATTTATGGTACAACAGCAGCAGAGGTTAATTATTTTCCTTCCAAGACTAAACGCCAAATTCCTATAGGACTATTTTAAAAAAATATTATCAAATAACCATAATCTGTAAGAACAGGTACCTTTAGATCAGCTTTAATCATAACATAATGAGGTGATGACTGAATTCACCTGTCAATTTGGGACGTATACCTGGATGCAGCTTTTTTTCTTTTTAAGGCTAATATACTATTTCTTGAGCTACTGACACTGATTCATTGAACGCCTATCTTTTGCCAAACGTGATAAAAAGAAATCCCCACTATGAAAGTGAACTTGGAAAATACATGATAACATACAGCTAATAACCTTTAGAAGCTGAGGACAAGGCTGTACTTGAGAACCTTCCTTGACAGTTAATATACTGATCCCCCGGCACTGAGCCAGTGTATCGGCACCATTTTTCAAACAGCATTTGCTCACTTCATGTCTCTGTGTCACATCTTGGTAATTCTCACGATATTCCAAACTTTCTCATTATTATTTTACTTGTTATAGTGATCTGTAATCGGTGGGAGGCGAGGAAGCTGCAGAAGAGAAGTTTGAGGCTAGCAGAGGTTGGTTCATGAGGTTGAAGGAAAGAAGCCGTCTCCGTAACAAAGAAGTGCAAAGTGAAGCAGCATATGTGGATGGAGATGCTGTAGCAAGCTATCCAGAAGACCTACCTAAAGATAATTCATGAAGGTGGTTACACTAAGCAACAGATATTTCAATGTAGATGAGACAGCCTTACATTTAAACAAAATGCCACCTAGGATTTTCATAGCTAGAGAGGAGAAGTCAATGCCTGGCTTCAAAGCTTCAAAGGACAGGCTGATTCTCTTGTTAGGGGCTAAAGCAGGTGGTAACTTTAAGTGGAAGCCAATGCTCATTTACCATTCTAGAGCCCTTAAGAATGATGCTAAATCTACTCTGCCTGTGCTCTAGAAATGGAACAACAAAGCCTGGATGACAGCACATCTGTTCACAACATGGTTTCCTGAATACTTTAAGCCCACTGTTGAGACTTATTGCTCAGAAAAAAAGACTCCTTTCAAAATAACAACTGTTCATTGGCAACGCACCTGGTCACCCAAGAGCTCTGATGGAGACGTACAAGACTCATGTTGTGGGACTTCCCCGGTGGTGCAGTGGTTAAGAATCCACCTGCCAATGCAGGGGACACAGGTTCGAGCCTTGGTCCGGGAAGATCCCACATGCCGTGGAGCAACTAAGCCCGTGCGCCACAACTACTGGGCCCACGTGCCACAACTGCTGAAGCCCACACACCTAGAGCCTGTGCTCTGCAACAAGAGAAGCCACCGCAATGAGAAGCCCGCGCATCGCAACGAAGAGTAGCCCCCGCTCGCCGCAACTAGAGAAAGCCCGTGCACAGCAACGAAGACCCAATGCAGCCAAAATAAATAAATAAACAAACAAACAAATAAATAAATAGACTCATGCTGTGTTCATGCCTGCTAATACAACTTCCATTCTGGAGCCCATGGATCAAGGAGTAGCTGTGACTTTCAAGTCTTATTATTAAAGAAATACATTTCATAAGGCTATAGCTGCCATAGATAGTGATTCCTCTGATGCATCTGGGCAAAGTCAACTGAAACCTTCTGGAAAGGATTCACCATTCTTGATGTTATTAAGAACATTCGTGATTCATGGGAAGAGGTCAAAATATCAACATTCAGAGGAGCTTGGAAGCAGCTGATTCTAACCCTCATGGATGACTTGAAGGGGTTCAAGACTTCAGTGGAGGTAGTAACTGTAGATACGGTGGAAACAGCAAGAGAACGAGAATTACAAGTGGAGCCTGAAGATGTGACTGAATTGCTGCAATCTCACGAGAAAACCTGACTGGATAAGGAGCTGCTGCTTCTTATGGACGAGCAGAGAAAGCGGTTTCTTGAGACGGAGTCTACTCTGGGTGAAGATGTTGTGAAGCTTGCTGAAATGACAAAGGATTTAGAGTATGACATAAACTTAGCTGATAAGGCAGCGGCAGGGTTTGAGAGGACTGACTCCAATTTTGAAAGAAGGTCTAATGTGGTTAAGAATACTGTCAAACAGCACTGCACGCTGCAGAGACATCGTTCATACAGGGAAGCGTCAGTTGATGCAGCAAACTTCACTGCCGTCTTATTTTAAGTAATTGCCGCGGCCCCCTCGCCCTCAGCAACCACGACCCTCATCAGTCAGCAGCCATCAACGCCAAGGCGTGCGAGACCCTCCAGCAGCAAAAAGGTGACGACACTGAAGGCTCCGATGATGGTTAGAGTTTTTTAACAATAAAAAACTTTACGGCACTTTAAAATTAGGCATGTACATTGTTTTTAAAGATATAACACTACTGCATACCTAGCAGACTCCAGTATAGTGTAAACATAACTTTTACACACACTGGGAAACCAAAAAAATTCACGCGTCTCGCTTGATTGTGATATTGGCTTTACTGAGGTGGTCTGGAACCCAACCCGAATTACCTCCGAGGTGTGTCTGTCTAGTGCATAAAGGGCTACAGAGCAATACACAAGCAAGCACTTTCTAGTGCTAGGCACAGGATCTGTGGGAACACAGAGAAGCTAAGGGAAGTTTACTTCAAGAAATGTCTAAGCTAAAACCTAAAGAATGAGTAGATCAAGGCAAAGAGCGGGGGGAAAAGGATGCTTCCAGACAGAGGTAATTCAATCTCTTTCACCAAAAGGTGAAGAAGGAGCGTTAAGAAGTTGAGGGAAATAAAGTCGTTTAGACTGAGTCTTTGGGAGCCAGGGCAAGGGGAGGTACCAAACGATTAAGGCTGGACTGACCTTAACGACTACAGTTGGAACTTGAAATTTAATACTTCCAATCTCTTCCCTGAGGGTGTATAGTTAAAACATCATCAGGAAAAGTTATAATCAAAGGGATATTAGCCATACTACTGCAGAAATCAATACGATATGAATTTCTTATTAATGGCCTGAAACATTTATCATTTGTTTCTATTACAAAGCTAAAGGGAAATTTTTGCCTAATGTTAACCACATAATGAGCTGAAGTTTAAATTATCTTTTCAATAAGCATCTTGATTCCCTATCTACGATGCAATACTTTCTCTAGTTTGTCAGTTTTTCCTTAAAGTTTCCATCAAATTGCCAAGAGCCAATGTGATAAAAAGCAATGATACTCAAGTTTCAGCTGCATCAGAATTACCTGGAAGGCTTGTTAAAACACAGGTTTCTGAGCTCCCAGCCCAGAGTTTCTGATTCTGTAAGCATGGGGAGGGGCTGGAGGGTGTATATTTCTAACAAGTTCCCAGATGATCCTGACGCTGGGGTCCTGAACCGCACACCTTGAGAATCACTGCATCATGTTGTAAGCGTACCTGAGTCAAGGTACGAGGGAAAAAGAATTGTCTCTGGACTCTTACCTATGGTAGATACAGTCAGGTGTCCAAATTTCACTTAGTTGAATTGCATTTTCCAAACATCTTGAGGAGCTGACATGCCAATCTTCCTGTCTGAATTTACTGTTCCACCAGTAGGAATTCTACTAATAGTCTACCTCTAATTTCACACAGAGCGGTTAAATACTTTAAGCTTGTCAATGATGTCTAGCAAGAACCATCAGCTAAGAGCATTGTGCCTTTGAAAGCTCTCTGAAACCACTTTAGTCTGGCTGCTTCTACTACAACTAAGTGAAATTATATCCTTCCAAAATGATCTAGTGTACAAATAAGGTCCTTTATAAGGCAAAGGATTTTTAACATGAACAACAATCTTTTCTTTAAAAACACAGCAAATAAATTTTCAGATAGTGAAAATGGAGATTATAAACAACTGCAATGCATGTTATTAACAAAGGCCAACATTTACATACATTAAGTTATTCTATTGAATTAAATATGTGATTATAATCATTGGTAATTCTGCATCATCTCTGGGGGGCTTGACACTTCCGTGAACACAAGTTAGCTACATATGAGGTCCATACTGTCATCTAAACGTGCTGTTGGCACAATTTTAATGATCAATATACACACAGACAAGCAACCGTGATTTCACTTTCGTTCCAATCAGAATTATTAATTTTAATAATGCATAGTTAGAAATGATGCATGAAAGAGTCTCATAAACTGCTGAAAACAAAATTATGCATATAATTATAACAACAACGTTAGTTCACTGACTCCTTGGAAGTCTGCATGCACTGCACTAAGTACTTAATTTTCACACTCTGTACCTCAGTCTTCTAGTGGAAGGAAATGTAACCCAGAGAACTTAAGTAACTTGCCGAAAATGATACAACTGTTAAGTAGACAGCTGGGACATTTCTGGCATTCTTCTGAGACACTATTATAGAAGAAACTACTGGAGTACTTCTAAGTTGTAATATTGAAAAATTTAATTTAATTTAGCATACATAAATTTGACCTCAATCCCTTTTTCCTCCTGACTCTTCTTAGGATGCCCTCAATAACCAACAGACATGCAGGTGAAGCCCAGAATTATCCTGAATCTCCAAGGGAGAAAGCAGGAGTGGAGTTTCACTCTCCTCAAGAACCAAAAGACCAGGGCTAGAAGGGAAGGCTTGCCTCTCCCCCAGGAGACACGGATCAGAGACCAGCAGGTTACGTGCATTTAGGACAGAGGCTGCTGGACCCTCACAGGGTCCCACCCTCCCAACCTCAGGTGATGCTTGGGCCATGCTGACCTACAACTGCCACGTGTAGTTTAGAAGCTGAGATGGCTTCTTCCAGGGCTTCAACGGCAGGAGACAGTTTGCTGCCTGATTCCTGGATTTCCCTGGACTAGAGCAGGCACTGTTTGCCCTGAGTTTCTGCTCTGTGATGTGAAATATCTGCACTTGATCCTTCAGAGCACATTACTCTACAATGATCATTCTCTTTCATTTGTTCACCAAACTTTTTAAAACTTAGAAACTGTATGCCAGTTCCAGGGCGGGGAAGAGGGGTGAGAAGGAGGAAAAAAAAGGGAAAACGGATGGAAGGAATGGTCTGTGTTCATTCTATGTTTTTCCTTAAGAATTGTCATTCCTTTTCCGTCACAGCTCACCCACTTGCTACCAAAGCAGCCTATAGATACCTCTAGCACTGACATTACATTAAATATCATTGCTTGTTGCTTGTTTGCACCCCACACTAGATCTAAAGGCCTTGAGAGCAGGGGACATGTGATCTGTTCTGTTAATGTTACCTACACATACCGCCACTTGGTGCACTGGACAGGATTCATATTAACTCTATATACTTCAGTTCTCCCATCGTTTCAGTGAATATAATACATATTCTAACTTCACAGGGCTACTGTAAGGGTAAAATTAGTAAGAAAGAAAAACTGAAAGTACTATACACGTCATAATTAATAGTAGTCCTCAACCCTAATCTCCGTAATAAACTAGAGGGTTTATTAAAGCATTCATAACACGGACGCCTCATTCCTTTATGTGTGTGCTAAACAACAGAGTTCACAGCCGGTTATTTCCCACCCTGTATTTACTCTCTTGACATCTATTTCTGGAAATCTGTGTCAAGTATGTGAGCAACAAAAAATAAAAGGAGGAATCAAGAAATCATATCCTAAAGGTTAAAACTGTTGTTTAAACACTATCGAGAGAAAACAAAAACAGAAAATTTTAACCAAACAAAACATTCTGTACAAAGTAAAATCACCTCTCACTTAACACAAGTTCCCATTATGTCAGAAGACTGATCTCCACTTTTTAACTCTGCGATTAACAATTTTATAATAAAACCAAGAAGAAGTAAAACCGTAACTCTGAATCTAACACTGAAAAGCAGCCCTTCTGCTTATCGCTGATTATGGCCCCTCTACTGAGTTAACTTG
This sequence comes from Eschrichtius robustus, assembly GCF_028021215.1. Taxonomy (NCBI): domain Eukaryota; kingdom Metazoa; phylum Chordata; class Mammalia; order Artiodactyla; family Eschrichtiidae; genus Eschrichtius; species Eschrichtius robustus. The sequence goes on from NC_090829.1 coordinate 4,281,348, forward strand.
TCTCCCTGAGAAAGAGATGTTCAAGTTCTAAGCCCTGGAACTTGTGAATGTGATCTTATTTTAAAACAGGGTCTTTGTAGATGTAATTAAGTTAAGATCAGGTAATTAGAATGGGCCCTGAATCCCATGAGAGGTATCTTTATAAGAGAAAGGGGAGGGAGACTTGGGTACAGAGACACAGAGGAGACACACGCCGGCAAGAAGGCCACGCGACAATGGAAGCAGAGATTGGAGTGACGCATGCAGCTACAAAGCCAAGGAGGGCCATGGAACTCCAAGGACTGCTGGGGCCCTCCAGAGGCTAGGAAGAGGCAGGAAAGGATTCTTCTCTAGACCTTTCAGAGGAAGCACGGCCCTGCTGACACCTTGATTTCAGACTTCTAGCCTCTGAAACTGTGAGAGAATAAATCCCTTTTGTTTTTAAACCACTGAATTTGTGGTGATTTGTTACAGCCGCCCTAAGAAATTAATAGAGCCTAAAAAAGAGGAACATACATCAGTTATAGCAGAAAGAGTTCAAAATAAAGAAACAGTTTTACGGCATCCATTTTTCCCAGTTGCCTTACAAAGTTAGAGGGAAAGTATTTGGGAGGTAAGATTTCACTAGAAGGAATGACAACATACAAATGACCCCTGAACAACACAGGGGTTAGGGGTGATGACCCGCTGCACAGTAAAAAATCCATGTATAACTTCTAGCTGGCCCTCCATATACACGGTTCCACATCTACAGATTCAGCCAAGAGCAGATCACACAGTACTGCAGTATTTACTATCGAAAAAAAAATCTGCGTTTAAGTGGACCCTGTGCTGTTCATGGGTGAACTGTATTGTCTTTTCACCTCCTACCCATGTAAGAGCATGTTAATCAGGGAGCAGCCGTAAGGCTACTTCTAGAAAATTCTACCCAAGGGTTCTTCTATTCTATGTACATCTTACTAATACTTGATTGTTTTGTACACACGTTGATCTTGGTTTGGCATTCTATCACAGCCACAGAAACCTCTCATTCTGTGATCCAATACTTGTTTTCTAACAGTCAACCTGTGTAACTCTCCCTTCGGTGCTTTTCCTGCATTACTGATGTTGTGTGGAGTATTTAAAGATGCAGTAGACACGTGGTACCCTGCCCCTTTCACAGTCATCTAACTACACTCATCCTCAGGATTGTGGCTGAAACAGAAGCAAGGATACAGCACAATCCACTTTCCATTACTCTTGGGAAAGTAAAGCCAATGGTTGGAACGGCAGCCGAACAGACGATACCATCAGAATGATCTTCTTTAATAATGAAGTATGAGGAGAACCAAACTCATGATGGTGTAATAGTCAACCATCTGCTTTGGGTACTGTGGCTACTCAGATCTAACAACTTCCTGCACAAGTAGAAATGAAGCACACGGCTCCATATATAGCAGCCTGCTCTTTGAGTCATGCAAAAACCATTACTGATTTCTGATAGCATAATTTATAATCCCTGAGGGAAATCCATCATGAGCTAAGATAACTCTATGCATTTGCTCATGCTTGATATTACATCTGAGTAAAGCAAAACCACAAACATTGACAAGCATATTCCAAGTAACCAGTGTATTCCTGAAGGAAAAGAAAATGAAACAAAAGTATTGGCAAAACTTGGGGAGTTTCTGTGAACTGTGACCCTTAGATACAGGTCGTGAGGCCCAGCCGGGTTCTGCTTCGGTGAGCAGCTTTCACTGTCGTCAAAACTCTGCTCCCAATTTCCAACTCTGGTGTTAAACTGGGAAAAGTTCATTTCTAATTCAGGTTCTGTATATCTTACCATAAAGACTTAGGACCTGCAAGAGGCCAACAGAGTGATACGCTTCGACAGAGGTAATGCCTTACCCAGGGCTGGCACACTTACCAGCTTTAAACTCACATCTATCCCGGCTGGGAGAGAGCGCTGCAGGACCAAAGGAGCAGCATGTGTGTTATTTAAAGATTTAGATGTCCAGTGTGACCCAGATGGAATGATTTTTCCAAATAAATTATATCCATTTTTTGACAAATAAGGTATCTAACCCAAATCAATACTAAATGGCCTTCTCTTGAAAACATTTTATTAGCACAAAGAAAGAGAAAGCTGTATTTCTTTACAGACACTGGAGGAGACTGATCACTCGATCTTGGGGCCACAAATATATATCCTATCTAGCTTTAGATAACCCTTTCCCAAAAATGTGTGGACAGCATTTATTTATAGTCTTTTCCTAAATGGCTCTGCCTCACTAAATACGGAATTGTGAGCAGAATTAGCTCAGGGTTATGTTACAAAGACACCATCATGCTGTGCTAGTGTATTTTAACAGATTCTTTCTCAAGGTTCGACTGTACAAAGAGTGCTTCCACTTATGCAAGGCCTCAGGATCAGGTGAGACCTTATCTACACATTCTCTACCCAGGCTCAAAATCTCCCAGCCAGGGACTCCTTCAAAACTTTAATAAAAGATATCACTTGATCTCCCCACCAAACCAAACCAAACAAAAAAAACTACAAATACACAAACACACAAATAGCTGTATTAATTTCTAAAGGTTCCCATACCCACCCAGGGTTCTATAAACTTCACATTAAAAATTGCTGGGACTTCCCTGGTGGTCCAGTGGTTAAGACTCTGTGCTCCCAAGGCAGGGGGCCCAGGTTTGATCCCTGGTCAGGGAACTAGATCCCGCATGCATAAGAGAAGGAAGGAAGGAAGGGAGGAAGGGAGAGAGGGAGGGAGGGAGGGAGGAAGGAAGGAAGGAAGGAAGGAAGGAAGGAAGGAAGGAAGGAAGGAAGGAAGGGCGGATGAAAGAATGAACGAACGAAAGAAAGAATTGCTGAAGCAAGATTATTATAAAATCAGAAATCTTTGGAAAACGGAAATGTTTACATTTCTGTACTATTGGTAATTCTTTCCCGGGGTTGGGTGGGGGGAGGGAAGGGAGGCATAGGTAAAAGACTTGAAAGTTTTCGGTTTTCCGTGGGATGTATAATGAAACTTAGGAGTGTAATCAAACGAGGACTGGCATTTTCTTCAAAATACTCCACACACAAAAAAACCCCAAACCATAAAAAGTGGGAGGAGAAGTGCAGGAGAGAGAGATGAAATAGTCCAGCAAATGTTGATGGTAGCGGAAGCTGCTAGGCGCCTGGGGTTTCACTCCCTACTTTTGTGTATGTTTGGACATTTTCACAATTACAAGTTTAAAATTTTTCAAAAAGAACCCTCCAGCTAATCAAGACATCAAAATGTTAAGACATAATTTGACATCTGTGGACACTGAGATCCTAGCTATGGTCACAGAACCAAAGAACAGACATGTAGACACCTAGGGCTGATTCCATGATGCCAGGTTGTCTCAGATCTCACCTGGGGCTTTAACTTCTTTCCCAAACAAAAAGAGAAGAAACATGACCGGTTAGTTTTGGATACAGGCTCCGGGAGGGAGGGAGAGAGAGAAGGAGGGAGGGAGGGAGCAAGAGAAGGAGGGTATGAAGGGGCTTGACATCCACTTGCATAGTGGCAAGTCCTCTTTTTTGGGCCGTTCTGAAAGTCAGGGCTCTCCTGAGAAAAAGAAAGAATATGCCATCCTGATGACATCCTTTGGCGAATATCTTTAGCACGTGAAACTGAAGAAATGTATGTCTCCAAAACAATTGGGGAGTTTGGGAAGAAAACAGCCCATGAATTCAAAATATCACTAAGTATGGTCGCTTTAAGATTTGGAACGGGCTTTCCTGCCGACCTTTCTCCCCCTGTGAGGGCCCTGGCTTTGTAAGGAAGCTATATGCCAAGACAGATAAGTGAATTAAATTGAATGCTCGGTGGCAGAGTTTGGCAGGCAATTCATCACCAGGGAAGTCTCAAGTACTGCTGGCTGGATTTTAAAGTACTTTCTCTAACTAGGCTGGCCACGCCTGCCTCTGGGCACACGCCTGCCTCTGGGCACACGCATTTTCTTGAAGTTGGCAGGAGCACTGCTTCGCCACCGCCTCTTTCTTACGGTCAACTCAATTAGCATGGTCTCGGAAGACAGGGTTAGCAGGGATAACATCAGGGATAATTTTTAGGAAACTCATTTTCACTGTTAGTTTCAATCTCCTCTTTAACCAAAACCTTTTATTTAGCAACCCATAAATCATCAAATTTGTTTGAGCTTTTTTTTTACAAATCATCAAATTTGTTACTCTGTAGTTTCAACTGGATGCCTAATGATAACAGTATAAAAAACTCCTGCTTACTAAATGTGCCCTTGAAATCTGTTTTCTCATTTTTCCCAAAAACCTCATAAATTAGGCATTATTCTCTCCATTTTAACAGATATGGAAATGGAAGCTTGCTCAGAGAGTTAAACAGATCATTCTGAGATCAGACAAGTAGTAAGTGACAGAGCCAGGATCTGAACCTAGGGCCTGACCTGCCCTTTGCAGTACGCTGCATCATTTCTACAAAAAAAGGAATCAAAAAAGGCAGGCAGCAAAAGACGGAAGAAGAAAACTGGACAATACACTGGCAAATCTTTTTTAATTTTTATTTTATATTGGAGCATAGTTGATTAACAATATTGTGTTAGTTTCAGGTGTACAGCAAGGTGATTCAGTTATACATATACAAATATCTATTCTTTTCCAAATTCTTTTCCTATTTAGGTTATTACAGAATATTAAGCAGCGTTCCCTGCGCTACACAGCAGGTCCTTGTTGGTTATCTATTTTAATTATAGCAGTGTGTACACGTCAATCCCAAACTCCCTAACTATCCCTCCTCCCTGGCCTTCCCCCTGGTAATCCTAAATTTGTTCTGTAAGTCTGTGAGTCTGTTTCGGTTTTGTAAATAAGTTCATTTGTATCATATTTTTTTTAGATTCTGCATATAGCGATATCATGTGATATTTGTCTTTCTCTTTCTGACTTACTTCACTTAGTATGATAATCTCCAGGTCCACCCATGCTGCTGCAAATGGCATTATTTTGTTCTTTTTTATGGCTGAGTAGTATTCCATTGTATATATGTACCACAACTTCTTTATCCATTCCTCTGTCGATGGACGTTCAGGTTGCTTCCATGTCTTGGCTATTGTAAATAGTGCTGCAGTGAACACTGGGGTGCATGTATCCTTTCGAACCATGGTTTTCGCTGGATATATGCCCAGGAGTGGGACTGCTGGATCATATGGTAGCTCTACTTTTAGTTTCTTAAGGAATCTCTATACTGTTCTCTACATTGCCAAATCTTTATGAACGGCATGACCTTGGAGAGACTAACACTGGCTTTTACTTTTTGGTACCACCTTCAGGCAGCCGATGTAAAACTTCTAAGCGATCCTGTTTTATACTCAAGTTACTGTCTTTATTCATTTTTTAAAACAAACATACATTTAGATCCTTACTAAGATGATCTTCATGGAGAAAAGTGTCATTAAAGACGCTGAGATTTTAACATGGCACCAGTTATGGAAAACTCAATAAACAGTCAATTCTTCTGAGTGACATCAGCACTGCCACGAATTTCTGTTACTGTGATCTGTATTTGAGTTGGGGATAAAAGGGTGTCTCCACATGACAGATCATGCAAATTTACGAATACCTAAAATGAGTAATATCGGGAACGAGAAATGTTTCTAAGTGAAGTTAAAACCCACCTCAGTCTCACTCAGACCTGCTTCATGTCCCTCCTCTGCTCCCCACCTCACTGAACGGCCCTTTATCGACCGCCAGCCAGCCGAGAGCCTGGACGGTTCTCAACGCCCCCTCTGCCTTTCAACTATTACTGACGCTTAGAATTCTTGAGGAAAGTCCTGAACAGAATTTTACAGGGGAAAACTAGCTGAAAAGGTCGTAACTCTGCATAACCATCTGCCAGGACCCAGACTTCCTACTAGCTGGTAAACACTAAAAACGTGCTGTGATTGAAAAACCATTTCTGTGTGTCAGACGACCAGACTTTTGACTGATACCCGCCACTAAGGAGAGCTGGGACTTCAGGGCTAAAGAAAGGCACCAGACACAGTGTTGGATGTTTTACACAACCCTGTTTTTCATTCTTAAGCTCAGTGAGGGAAGTGTATCATTCACGCTTTAAAAAAAGGATGCAAAGGCTCAGAGAGTTAGATGCCCTGCCTAAGTTTACGAAGCAAAAAGATTTGGAATTCAAACGTGAATCTGTGTACCACATTATATACCATACCATATGACTTCCCATCTATAAAATTTTTAAAGGAAAACAAACCCAAGGATATTGTCGAGAAATCTGTTGCTGTATTTCTCAAAAATGCACTGATTATAAGCAGCATCAACTTTGTCCACACTTTATTTCACATCAGAGAAACACCTAAATACCTGAGTCAAACTATACAAGCCAGATTTCCTAATACTAACAAAGTGGCTGAACTAAATAGAGGAGTGGGACACAGACTGTGGTAAACTACTCGTATCCCTAATTCCCTTGGGCTCAATATAGACACAATAAAATATAATTTGACAGTGCAGAACACCGAAGAAAATTTATAGGCAAGGTCTCTCTGCCTGTTGCCAAAGGAGTGTGGAGCACAGACATATTAGGCCTGACAAATATTGGAAAGCTGAAGTTGGCAATTATCTTAAACACAGAGCATAAAAATCATGCTTCTTAAATTGCCAAAAATGCTGACTTAAAAAAAAAAATCTTTGCAAAACAAGGTACATGGGACTGCTATGAACACACTCATAAAACAGAATAAAAAATAAGAAAACCAGTAGACGGTTTTAACCCTTTGCTTGTTCAACTCCAAATGCAATATTTCTAATAGTCGTTCAAGTGATCTTTTCGTCAAATAACAAGGAAAACTCACAGCTCAATGCAGGAACAATTGGTTTATGTGCTAAAAAATGATAAGCCTGTGGGTTATGGGGTAGTAAGTCTAAGGTAATTCCTACCCGTTACAGAAACATTCCACTGATTTGGGAATTTATTTTTGATAAATGCAGTCACGTGGGGAGGGAGGGGTGGGAAGAACAGATTAAATATTGGCATCGAATCTTATTGCACTCACATAAACAGCCAATGTTCGAGAAATATCAATGCAGATATTCCTCATATGATATTCCGACATGCAGAATTTCATTACTACTGAGTTTAGAAATAAATGTATTTGTGTGTGCTTGCACGCACGTGTGTGTGTGTCTGTGTAATCCAACACCATTCTCTTCGAAAGTAATGTCAAAGGAGGGGAATCAAGAGATTAGGGGTGAGGAGGAACCAAGATGGCGGAGTAGAAGGACGTGCTCTCACTCCCTCTTGCGAGAACACCAGAATCACAACTGGCTGCTGGACAATCATCGACAAGAAAACACTGGAACTCACGAAAAAAGATACCCCACATCCCAAGACAGAGGAGAAGCCACAGTGAGACGGTAGGAGGGGCGCAATCAGAGTAAAATCAAATCCCAGAACTGGTGGGTGAGTGACTCACAGACTGGAGGACACTTATACCACAGAAGTCCACCCACTGGAGTGAAGGTTCTGAGCCCCACGTCAGGCTTCCCAACCTGGGGTTCTGGCAACAGGAGGAGTAATTCACAGAGAATCAGACTTTGAAGCCTAGTGTGAATTGATTGCAGGACTTCGACAGGACTGGGGGAAACGGAGACCTCACTCTTGGAGGGCGCACACAAAATAGTGTGCGCATCGGGACCCAGGGGAAGGAGCAGTGACCCCGGGGGAGACTGAACCAGACCTACCTGCTAGTGTTGCAAGATCTCCTGCAGAGGCGGGGGGGTGGCTCTGTTTCACCGTGGGGACAAGGACACTGGCAGCAGAAGTTCTGGGAAGTACTCCTTGCCGTGAGCCCTCCCAGAGTCTGTCATTAGCCCCACCAAAGAGCCCAGGTAGGCTCCAGTGTTGGGTTGCCTCAGGCCAAACAACCAACAGGGAGGGAACCCAGCCCCACCCATCAACAGTCAAGTGGATTAAAGTTTTACTGAGCTCTGACTGCCACAGCAAAAGTTAGCTCTACCCACCACCAGAGCCTCCCATCAAGCCTCTCAGATAGCCTCAACCACCAGAGGGCAGACAGCAGAAGCAAGAAAAATTACAGTCCTGCAGCCTGTGGAACAAAAACCACATTCACAGAAAGACAGACAAGATGAAAAGGCAGAGGGCTATATACCAGATGAAGGAACAAGAAAAAACCCCAGAAAAACAACTAAATGAAGTGGAGATAGGCAACCTTCCAGAAAAAGAATTCAGAATAATGACAGTGAAGATGATCCAGGACCTCGGGAAAAGAATGGAGGCAAAGGTCGAGAAGATGCAAGAAATGATTAACAAAGACCTAGAAGAATTAAGGAACAAACAAACAGAGATGACCAATACAATAACTGAAATGAAAACTACACTAGAAGGAATCAATCGCAGAATAACTGAGGCAGAAGGACGGAGAAGTGACCTGGAAGACAGAATGGTGGAATTCACTGCTGCGGAAGAGAGTAAAAAAAAAAAAGAATGAAAAGAAATGAAGACAGCCTAAGAGACCTCTGGGACAACATTAAACGCAACAACATTCGCATTATAGGGGTCCCAGAAGGAGAAGAGAGAGAGAAAGGACCAGAGAAAATATTTGAAGAGATTATAGTCGAAAACTTCCCTAACATGGGAAAGGAAATAGCCACCCAAGACCAGGAAGTGCAGAGAGTCGCATACAGGATAAACCCAAGGAGAAACATGCCGACACATATTAATCAAATTGGCAAAAATTAAACACAAAGAAAATCAATTGAAAGCAGCAAGGGAAAAATGACAACTAACATACAAGGGCACTCCCATAAGGTTAACAGCTGATTTCTCAGCAGAAACTCTACAAGCCAGAAGGGAGTGGCATGATATACTTAAAGTGATGAAAGGGAAGAACCTACAACCAAGATTACTCTACCCGGCAAGGATCTCATTTAGATTTGATGGAGAAATCAAAAGCTTTACAGACAAGCAAAAGCTAAGAGAATTCAGCACCACCAAACCAGCTCAACAACAAATGCTAAAGGAACTTCTCTAAGTGGGAAACACAAGAGAAGAAAAGGACCTACAAAAACAAACCCAAAACAATTAAGAAAATGGTCACAGGAACATACATATCGATAATTACCTTAAACGTGAATGGATTAAATGCTCCAACCAAAAGACACAGGCTTGCTGAATGGATACAAAAACAAGACCCATATACATGCTGTCTACAAGAGACCCACTTTAGACCTAGGGACACATACAGACTGAAAGTGAGGGGGATGGAAAAAGATATTCCATGCAAATGGAAATCAAAAGAAAGCCGGAGCAGCAATACTCATATCAGATAAAATAGAATTTAAACTAAAGAATGTAACAAGAGACAAGGAAGGACACTACATAATGATCAAGGGGTCAATCCAAGAAGAAGATATAACAATTAAAAATATATATGCACCCAAGACAGGAGCACCTCAATACATAAGGCAACTGCTAACGGCTCTAAAAGAGGAAATCGACAGTAACACAGTAATAGTGGGGGACTTTAACACCTCACTTACACCAATGGACAGATCATCCAAAATGAAAATAACTAAGGAAACAGAAGCTTTAAATGACACAATAGACCGGATAGATTTAATTGGTATTTATAGGACATTCCATCCAAAAACCGCAGATTACACTTTCTTCTCAAGTGCGCACGGAACATTCTCCAGGATAGATCACATCTTGGGTCACAAATCAAGCCTCAGTAAATTTAAGAAAGTTGAAATCCTATCAAGCATCTTTTCTGACCACAACGCTATGAGATTAGAAATGAATTACAGGGAAAAAAACGTAAAAAACACAAACACATGGAGGCTAAACAATACGTTACTAAATAACCAAGAGATCACTGAAGAAATCAAAGAGGAAATCAAAAAATACCTAGAGACAAATGACAATGAAAACACGACAATCCAAAACCTATGGGATGCAGCAAAAGCAGTTCTAAGAGGGAAGTTTATAGCTATACAAGCCTACCTCAAGAAACAAGAAAAATCTCAAGTAAACAATCTAACCTTACACCTGAAGTAACTAGAGAAAGAAGAACAAACAAAACCCAAAGTTAGCAGAAGGAAAGAAATCATAAAGATCCGAGCAGAAATAAATGAAATAGAAACAAAGAAAGCAATAGCAAAGATCAATAAAACTAAAAGCTGGTTCTTTGAGAAGATAAACAAAATTGATAAGCCATTAGCCAGACTCATCAAGAGGAACAGGGAGAGGACTCAAATCAATAAAATTAGAAATGAAAAAGGAGAAGTTACAACAGACACTGCAGAAACACAAAGCATCCTAAGGGACTACTACAAGCAACTCTATGCCAATAAAATGGACAACCTGGAAGAAATGGAAAAATCCGTAGAAAGGTATAACCTTCCAAGACTGAACCAGGAAGAAACAGAAAATATGAACAGACCAATCACAAGTAATGAAATTGAAACTGTGATTAAAAATCTTCCAACAAACAAAAGTCCAGGACCAGATGGCTTCACAGGTGAATTCTATCAAACATTTAGAGAAGAGCTAACACCCATCCTTCTCAAACTCTTCCAAAAAATTGCAGAGGGAGGAACACTCCCAAACTCATTCTATGAGGCCACCATCACCCTGATACCAAAACCAGGCAAAGATACTACAAAAAAAGAAAATTACAGACCAATATCACTGATGAATATAGATGCAAAAATCCTCAACAAAACACTAGCAAACAGAATCCAACAACACATTAAAAGGATCATACACCACGGTCAAGTGGGATTTATCCCAGGGATGCAAGGATTCTTCAGTATACGCAAATCAATCAATGTGATACACCATATTAACAAATTGAAGAATAAAAACCATACGATCATCTCAATAGATGCAGAAGAAGCTTCTGACAAAATTCAACACGCATTTATGATAAAAACTCTCCAGAAAGTGGGCATAGAGGGAACCTACCTCAACATAATAAAGGCCATATACGACAAACCCACAGCAAACATCATTCTCAATGGTGAAAAACTGAAAGCATTTCCTCTAAGATCAGGAACGAGACAAGGATGTCCACTCTCACCACGATTATTCAACATAGTTCTGGAAGTCCTAGCCATGGTAATCAGAGAAGAGAAAGAAATAAAAGGAATACAAATTGGAAAAGAAGAAGTAAAACTGTCACTGTTTGCAGATGACATGATACTATAGAGAATCCTAAAGATGCAACCAGAAAACTACTAGAGCTAATCAATGAATTTGGTAAAGTTGCAGGATACAAAATTAATGCACAGAAATCTCTTGCATTCCTATACACTAATGATGAAAAATCTGAAAGAGAAATTAAGGACACACTCCCATTTACCATCGCAACAGAAAGAATAAAATACCTAGGAATAAACCTACCTAGGGAGACAAAAGACCTGTATGAAGAAAACTATAAGACACTGATGAAAGAAACTAAAGATGATACCAACAGACGGAGAGATATACCATGTTCTTGGACAGGAAGAATCAATATTGTGAAAATGACCATACTACCCAAAGCAATCTACAGATTCAATGCAATCCCTATCAAATTACCAATGGCATTTCTTACGGAACTAGAACAAATCATCTTAAAATTTGTATGGAGACACAAAAGACCCCAAATAGCCAAAGCAGTCTTGAGGGGAAAAAACGGAGCTGGAGGAATCAGACTCCCTGACTTCAGACTATACTACAAAGCTACAGTAATCAAGACAATATGGTACCAGCACAAAAACAGAAACATAGATCAATGGAATAAGATAGAAAGCCCAGAGATAAACCCATGCACCTATGGTCAACTAATCTATGACAAAGGAAGCAAAGATATACAATGGAGAAAAGACAGTCTCTTCAATAAGTGGTGCTGGGAAAACTGGACAGCTCCATGTAAAAGAATGAAATCAGAATACTCCCTAGCACCATACACAAAAATAAACTCAAAATGGATTAGAGACCTAAATGTAAGACTGGACACTATAAAACTCTTAGAGGAAAAGATAGGAAGAACACTCTTTGACATAAATGACAGCCAGATCTTTTTTGATCCACCTCCTAGAGTAATGGAAATAAAAACAAAAATAAACAAATGGGACCTAATGAAACTTCAAAGCTTTTGCACAGCAAAGGAAACCATAAACAAGATGAAAAGACAACCCTCAGAATGGGAGAAAATATTTGCAAACGAATCAACGGACAAAGGATTCATCTCCAAAATATACATAAACAGCTCATGCAGCTCAATGTTAAAGAAACAAACAACCCAATCCAAAAATGGGCAGAAGACCTAAATAGACATTTCTGCAAAGAAGACATACAGATGGCCACGAAGCACTTGAAAAGATGCTCAACATCACTAATTATTAGAGAAATGCAAATCAAAACTACAACACCAGTTAGAATGGGCATCATCAGAAAATCTACAAACAACAAATGCTGGAGAGGGTGTGGAGAAAAGGGAACCCTCTTGCACTGTTGGTGGGAATGTAAGCTGATACAGCCACTATGGAGAACAATATGGAGGTTCCTTAAAAAACTAAAAATAGAATTACCATATGACCCAGCAATCCCACTACTGGGCATATACCCAGAGAAAACCATAACTCCAAAAGACACATGCACCCTTATGTTCACTGCAGCACTGTTTACAATAGCCAGGTCATGGAAGCAACCTAAATGCCCATCGACAGACGAATGGATAAAGAAGATGTGGTACATATATACAATGGAATATTACTCAGCCATAAAGAGGAACGAAATTGAGTCATTTGTTGAGACGTGGATGGATCTAGAGACTGTCATACAGAGTGAAGTAAGTCAGAAAGAGAAAAACAAATTTCGTATATTAACGCATGTATGTGGAACCTAGAAAAATGGTACAGATGAGCCGGGTTGCAGGGCAGAAGTTGAGACACAGATGTAGAGAACAAACGTACGGACACCAGGGGGGGAAAACTGCGGTGGGGTGGGGATGGTGGTGTGCTGAATCGGGCGATTGGGATTGACATGTATACAGTGATGTGTATAAAACTGATGACTGATTGAAAAAAAAAAAAAGAGATTAGGGGCACACAGACCTACTAGAGCATGGACTTGAGGATATGGGGAGGGGAAAGGGTAAGCTGTGGCAAAGTGAGAGAGTGGCGTGGACGTATACACACTACCAAAGGTGAAATAGATAGCTAGTGGGAAGCAGCCGCATAGCCCAGGGAGATCAGCTCGGTGCTTGGTGACCACCTAGAGGGGTGGGACGGGGAGGGTGGGAGGGAGGGAGAGGCAAGAGGGAAGAGATATGGGAACACATGTGTGTGTGTAACTGATTCACTTTGTTATAAAGCAGCAGTTAAGACACCATCGTAAAGGAATTATAGTCCAATAAAGACGTTAAAAAAAAAAAAAAAAAAGAGATTAGGGGCAGAGGTTCTGTCTCTGAAACACAATCCGTAGTACTTTGCATCCAGTCCCTGCGCAGGACTGCAGAGAAAATGGGACAGCGGGCAGAGAGGCAGGAAGAAAGAGATACACAGAGAAGCAGTCACGAGAGACCACCAATGGTCCGCTTTCTGGTCACTGACGCGGTTGCTTCTCCCCTTGGTGTAAGCAGAGAGTGCTTTTTGTCTGCTCTCCTGGCTTGTCTTTAAAGCCACTACTATCCTACTATGGCATGCATCACACATAATTACTCTGAGGATTTAACAGGCTGATGGCAGAGCCCTGTTAGGCGGCTGAAATGCTACTCCATGGAAAGCTGAATATGTGTGCTCCGAGTGAACAAAGAACTGTTCAGTACACTGTTGTATCACTCGACATCCACAATCTACAAACAGCTGAACAAAACACAAGGTTGGATTTTAAAATTAGGCCTTGGCAATTAATGGCACAAGACTCATTTTCCTAGATCCCAGAAAAGCGAAACTGGAGCTGTTTGAAAGATGTGCAGTGTTTTTATCTGCTTGTGACAGTCACTGCAACGTCCATGAAGTCCTGCCTAGGGGTATTTCTCTGAATGCTCAGATCAAGCACTGCAAAGGACAAGTTAAGAGATAACTGTACAAAAATAATTACATCTGTTCAAGAAGTTACATTCATTTCAGTTTCATGAAGCTTGTTTTCGGTAATCTTTGCCCAATTTTGTGAAAGAACTTTTGTTAATTTAATTCGGAGTAAGTATAAACCATTTACAAAGCAAGCTCCAATACCTCCCAGCAAACCAGCCTGCCACTGCCACTCACTTTCTGAAAGACACATCCAGTTTGCACCTGTGGCCACCACGGAACCTTTCCCTCAGGCGCCTTTAGCCCGTCAAGCTTGAGGCAGGTCAAGGATGGCTGGGCTGTGGGTGTACTCTGGCGGGGCTCAACCACATCCAGGGTTAGTGACCAAACAGGCATCAGATTAAGGCCACAGGCTCACTCTGAGCCTCCAACTGAGTGTCACAACTACTAAGGGTCTCGTGCTGGATCAGACGGCAGACGTTCTGGAAAGCTACTGAAATCAAAACGAGCCTTCGTGCTACGGCTAATATATGCCCATTTAAAAGCACATGACTAGAATATTAACTTTATTTCATATATTGTAATTCTAATGACATCTCAGCTATATGCCTAGAGACAAATGTCAGAGAAAATTATTTTTTCTATTCTGTATTTAATACAAGGAGGATATATATAGATAGATATATATATAGATATATATAGATAGATATATATATATCTATATATATATATATATTTCCCCCCCCCCCCCCCTGCAAAGAATATCCAAACTAAAGATGGTTGAAAATCTTCAGGACGTTGTACCTAAAATAACTAATGTATTTCTGAAATACAAAATATCAACTCCTGGATTAAAGTTCTTAAAACATTTTCTAAACGTTATCAATCCTGACCCTTACCTAGTACTCATTTTTTAAGGAGTACCCACTAATTTTTAGTGAAACTAGAAAATCTGAAAATCGTTCTGGCCAAAGTGGTTTTTTACCCAATTGTTGGCGTACTTCATTTGGCAGTACCAACGATTACCAAGCAGGAACACTGTCCTGGGGCTGATACTGCTTGGAAGCAGCTGCATGACGCCCTCGTCTTATTCGAAGTTTATATTCTTTGCCAATAAAGACAGTGTGAGTTACCAAGGAAGGGGCCTAGAGTGACAAATCGGAGAAATAAAATACAAAGAAGACTGGAAACCAGTTTCAATGGAATATAGTGGGCTTCTCTGGCTATGCCCCAGCACCTGCGTAACTGAATAAGAAAAATTTTTGAGGGATAAAGGGGACAGGAGGTGAAAATTAAGAACTGTACAGATTCCCTACAGCATGATAGTTGAGAGCACCAGCTTTGCATCACACTTGACCAGGGTGCAAATAAAATCCCACTTTGTTTCCACTTCATAGATATGTGACCTTAAGCAAATGGACTCTGGAGCCTCAGTTTTCTCATCTGAAAAATGGGGATGACAATATTTATCTCATAGAATTTAGAGAATTAAATTGGATCATAGATGGTAATATGCCAAGCAGAGTACTTGGCACAGAGTAAAGTGAATCAATAAACAGTGGCCGCTACTATTATTATTGTTTTTACTATTTCATCCATACTTCTTCCCTAGCCTACAAAGGGTTTGCTTGCTGCCCCGGGCTCATCTTTTCACCACCTTTTCACCATACTCCAGCCACCCAGTCTTCTTTCTGTTACCTGATTTCTGCCCGAGGGTCTCTGCACCGGTCTCTCCACCTAGAATGTCCTTCCCAAAGATATTAACATGATGATTCCTTCTATGACAACCAGGGCACAGCTTAACTATCCCCTCCTGAGAGAGGACCTCCCTAACCATCCACTCTAAGGGAACACCACTCATTCTCCAGCAGAACCCCAGGTTTTACTTGTCTGCAGAGCATGTATTCACTTCTGATATCTTCTTATTCACTTTGTGTTTGATTGCTATCTGTCTCGCCACACTAGACTGCAAATTGAATGAGAACACAGACTTGTTCACAGCTGTATCTCCTGCACCCAGAACTAGTCCTAAGCACAAGCAGAAGCAGGAAGGAAGGAGGGAGAGAAGGAGGAGTGGATGAAAGGAGGGAGGGAGAGAGGGAAAGAAATCTGAGGCTGGAAAAAATGAACTTGATGCTTTAAAGGTTACTACAGTTTGACAGGGAACCTGGTTTTCTATATAAGTGGCCAGTAAGTGAATTCTCCTACCTAACTGCAGTACTGAAAGGCATGGCATCATGGAAGCAGGGTTTCAGATATACACATACATACACACACCCACATTCACATGGATACGTATGTCCACTTGCACATCTCAGGATGAACTCTAAGAGTGAGCTGCTAGCCATAGGCTCCTATCCACACGACACGTCAACTCATCCACTATTATTTTTCCTCATCTATAAATTAAACGGCCCGCTTCGTTCCTTTTTGTCTGTTTTCTGTTATGACTACATGTGGTTTATTAGGCACAGAGATTAGTCAAGAATTCTGATCTGTAGGAATGTTTATGTTTTCTTCTAACAGAAACATGATTTCCCGACTTCGGTATTCTGGCAAATCTATTTTGCAAAATATAAGCTCAGAATCTCTGCAAAACTACATGAGCGGGGCTTCATAAAACCTTATCAGCAGCATTTTGCTTTATCGATGGAATGGCAATAGTTCAGACAGAAATGTGTTGCCTTTTTCATGCTCCGAAGTACGAGAATGTTCAAGAGAAGGGGGTAATTAAAAGCGACCTGCCCTGCAGTAGAGGAAGGAGTGTAATTCTCAACTCAAGTGCCAAAGAAGGATGCAAGTACTTCAGCAAAGTGAGAAAGAGTCCAGAAATCGTCTGTACAGTATTTCTTCTTCCACTTTCACACTAGCGACATGTTAACGTAAATAAATATATTGCATAATGCAAATAGTGAACGGTAAGTTATAATGGAAACGTACTGCTTGGCAGGAGGAGAAAATTGAGCTGTGCGCACGGTTTTGTAAGTAATTTGAATTGGTTTTTACGCGTTAAATTTTTAATTTTCATTTTACTTCCAAGTTCATCATACACAGTTTTAATTTTTATCTAAGAAGAAAAAGTGTGTTTTCTACTAGTTTTCTCGTAATTACGCTAATACTTAATGAAGTATTTACTGTGAAGTCCGTGTTTCTGAGACTTGATTTCAAGGTTTAAATCCAGATCATTTTAAAGAAATGAGACGCATCATCAACGTTAAGGCGTTGGCTATAAATCACTGCCTCCAGAACTTCTTGAAATCTCTTCGCAGAAAGACGGCATCTCTAATAGTTTTCAGAAGACTTACTCTACTGACAAGGAAATAAAAAGTAAACCTAGTAAAATGCCACTTTGACAATACAGAGGTGAGATGAAAATGTTCACTTCAGCATACATCCCTTTAATACACATCCCTATACCAAGTTCTCCATGAACGTACAGGCAAAAAGTAAAATTTGTCTTCTAAACTTTTCCAGTCCGAAGTTGTCACTATCCTGTCTCTCCTAAGACCTGAATTCTGAGGTTCCTGGTGATATGCCATCCATCTCCAAAGCTGGACAGAGCAGAAAGACCAAGACAGTGAGATCAGACATTACAAAACATCAAGACTATTTTGGAAACAAACAGACGGTGTTGAGGAATCCTGCTTCCCGAGTTTCCTCGGTGCTCGTTTAAACAACGGAAACCAACAAGGCCATTCTTAGGTTCTGGACTCTACCAAAACAGGCAGTGGACCAGATTTGGCCTCCTGGCTATAGTCTGCTGACCCCTGCTCAGAAGTTCTGTCATTGCGCAAAAGCAATCAAGTCCTTAGCTCTGACATTCACTTGTCCCTCTTCCTGAACCGTTCCGTTGTGCCTCTAAGAACGGTGTTCTCAAATTTTAAATCTTCTGAGGGCTTGTTAAAACACGGACCGGAGGGCCTCACATCCAGGGTTTCTGACTCAGTAAGTCTAGGGCAGGACTTGATAATTCATATTTCTAACAAGCGCCCAGGTGACGCTCAGGTTGCTGGTCCCGGGACCACACCTTGAGAACCACTGCTCTCAACTTCCTCAGGATTATCAGCAAAGTACGGTACATCCTCAGTCTCTCTTTAGAACATTCCCTCTACTCTCTGGACTCACCTGCAACGTATGTATCTTCTATCTGGTATCTTGGGAGTCCTCATGGGCAGTTCTTCTCCCTCATCCTTCACCTCCAATAAAACGTGAAGTCATGATTATCTGACGTCCCGGATACGTTTTGATCTACCCACTTCTACCCATCTTCCACCTGACTCCAGACTACCACCTTACCTTTCAACAGCCTTCCCGCTGTGCCCCCCACATGTACTCTGCCTCATTCCAAACATTTTGCAGAAGGCATGCAGGATGATCCCTTTAAGATGAAAATCTTCCTTGCTTAAAACCACCCTCCTAAAGGCTTTCCGAGGCTGTACCAGATGGGGCCCCTATCACCTCTTCTGGCCTGGACTGGCCCTCACGCTGCTCTGACCAGGCTCCTTCCCGGTCTCCATACTTGCTGTTCTCCGCCCAGGATTCTTTCCCTATTCAGTCAGTCAACACTATTCATCTTTCACTTCTCAGGCCCAAGTCACGTCCCCAGGAAAGTCATTCTTGACCCTTCCAGACCAGGCCAAGATCCCCACAATGTGTAGTTTTTCCTAACCATCTGTCTCCACGTTAAAATAATAAAAATAACTAACATTTCTTATACTAGGCACTGTTCCAAGCCCTTCATACACTTCTTTATTTAACCTTCACAAAACCCCACAAGGTAGCTGCTGTTAGAATTCTCTCTTCTCCTTCTCCTCCTCCTCTCCTTTATTAAACCACATGAGGGAACGGAGGCACAAAGAGTTAAACAGTTCACCCAAGTTCAACCAGCTAGTAAGTGGAAGAGCCAAATGCAAATTCAAGCCATCTGTCGCCAGACCATAAATACTGCCTCTCAAGAGCAGACAACTTGACTAGATTTTAATTTTCATGTGGTCAGACACCATGCAGACAGAGTTCACACAGAGCCTGGAATATATCAGGTACACGACTTGCTGAATGAATTAACTGATTATATTTTAGCAGAATATTATATATCATTCACTAGTCCACATTATTAAGGCTTATTTCAAAAAAGGGCTCTCCACCCTGCCATTGGTCTTCGCGTAATCCATTACAGACTTTATCTTTAAACAACTGTAGTACCATCATTATGTGGATCAAGTCCTTTAATTCTTTTCATACCCAATATTTTTTATCGACGTGCTAAGCCATTTCACCTACTTATATATACAAATGTAAGCCAGCATAAACAGAACATTAACATATTACCATAATCCAGTTACTGAATTTCTGTGAAAATTATTTTTAGAGAGGAATAGGTATTCTTGTGGAGTATCTTTACATTCAAAGGGTACACAGTAGAGCAGTGATAGAGGGATAAAAATACTGTCTTAAATCACCACTTCCTTCCATTTATTATTGTTTTATTATTTTAAGACATGATACATATATCCCTCACAATCCAAATTCTTCCAAACTCAGGAAACTGAACAAACTTTTTAAGATGGAGTTGTTTTCCTTTGCTATTCAAGCTTTCATTACTACTCACTATCCGAAACTCATGGACCAAAAATATTTAAATAACGCGGTCTCTTTCAGTATACAAAGTCAGGAACCAAACAGACTCAGACAGCAGAGAATACCTGAGTTTAATTTATTTTGAGATTTAAAATTAAGGAGGGCGTGCCATTTGCTTTGGTTGTTTGTCCAAGAGAGGCATAGGCTGAAAAAAAAAAAAGGGTGTTGAGAAACATCTAACGAGATCTTGAGTCTCCTAAGGACAGTAATCATATTTCTAAATCTTTCCATCATCCCTGGACATAGAACATGATAGATGTCCAATAAAAATTCTGATGAACGCTTAATGTGTTAATACACAGGCAATACAGTGTCCTCATTCCTAAAGTATGGTTTACGTGTACATTATAAATTTATTTCAAACTTACTATTATGATGAAACTAGTACTTAAAAATATATAGCTTGGGGCTTCCCTGGTGGCGCAGTGGTTGAGAGTCTGCCTGCCAATGCAGGGGACACGGGTTCGAGCCCTGGTCTGGGAAGATCCCACATGCCGCGGAGCAACTAAGCCCGTGCGCCACAACTACTGAGCCTGCGCGTCTGGAGCCTGTGCTCCACAACGGGAGAGGCCGCGATAGTGAGAGGCCCGCGCACCGCGATGAAGAGTGGCCCCCGCTCGCCGCAGCTAGAGAAAGCCCTCGCACAGAAACGAAGACCCAACACAGCCAAAAATAAATAAATAAATAATTAATTAATTAAAAAAAAAAATATATATATATAGCTTAACTATCAGCTAAGATAACAACTGGCAACTCAGGTTGATTTCTGGGAATCCTCTATTCATTAACCTTCAGCTAGGTAGTTAAGAACCTGCCTGCGGAATGTGCTAGCTGTATGACTTTGGGTAAGTAACCAACCATCCTAACACTTCAGACTTCCTGTACGAAAAACGGGGATAACATATCTACCACATAGAGTTATTGTAAGGATTAAACGCTTCCAATGTATGTAAAGCAAACAGCATTCCACAAATAAACAGTAAATAAGCATCCAGTATTAGCTGCTATATAACTACTGTTATGTACACAAACATAAACTTGTATTTTCCACTACTTATTACTTCACTAAAATGTGATGATGACTACTGTGGTTTAGATATAAATAAGTGCGAATGCCAAAAGCAAAGATATAATGATATTCTGTCAATATATAGCAAGTGGAAAACCACAGTAACAGTAAATCTGAGTTTTACATACCCTTTCAATGGATAGCTTGTTCAAGGGAGAAAACATCTACAAAGATAAACTAGAAAGTGTTTTTTAAAAGACATGATTTAAAATAAATAATCTCGTTGGGAGTCTGCTAAAACATACGCTCCAAAAAAACCCAAAAAGCAAAAACCCAGCAAACTAAAGAAAAAATATCCATGTGAATATAATCTCCATATTCTTAGGAAATATTATCCTGTACAAAGTAAGCAGTACTGAATCATTTTTATAACAACAATTTCTCCAAAATGAATATAAAAGAGCACTTAGAGACGATTTCCACAAGAACCCTCTAGAGTATCTGGAACTGATGACAGTCGGAAATACTAAAATGAAAACTGAAAACTTAGAGAAAAATAATGTAAATGGCTTCACAGATTTCACAGAAGAAGAAGTCTATGCTTAGAATGGTTATGAAATAAATTTAAGTTTTAGAGAAACAGAGTTTAACGGGTCACCTAAAATCGCAAATGCGTCATGACGCAAACACTTGGTTAACTGGGGAATTCAGAGTTCCATGATCTAGCTTCACTGAGCTGGCACCCTTGGACGCCGAGTATGGAGACCCCAGCCTGGCGGTCTGGGTGTGCCTGGGATTTCGTTCTTGTGACTTGGGCAGCTCCCGTTCGCTCAGCTCTCACCCTACACGGAGGCCCTTCACTGCTGTCAGACTAACCAGCCTCCATGTGGCCCTGCTCTCACTTGGAGACCTTGCCAATGGTCTCCTCAGCATTCTGTTTTACTTGCCACTCCCCCTTGGGTTTTTGCGTTAAGAGTAATTGATTACATTTTTATGGTGGTAAAATATATGTAACATAAAATTTACCATTTTAGCCATTTTTAAGTGTACAATTTGGTGTCGTTAAGTATATTCACAGCATTGTACAACCATCCCTACTATCCATTTCCAAAACTTTTTCATCATCCCAAACAGGGAGTCTGTACCCATTAAACGGTAAGTCCCCATCCGCGCCCTGCCACCCCATCCCAAGTAACCTCTATTATACTGTCCCTATGAATCTGCCTATTCCAGGTGCCTCATAAGTGGAATCATACAATACTTGTCCTTTTTAGTTACTCCGAAGACTGTTTACAGTTGTACTTAAAGTGAGCACTGAAAACTCACACTGATCTTCCCTGATTTTATCATCAGATACAAATAGATGACTATTAGATTATTCCAACCATAACACCCATTCACCCACAGCCAAAAACCTAGCAGGCTTCGGTAAACTGTTATGACAGATATATAGCATTTGGTAGAATTCCAGACAGGGTAATTTCTGAGGCATCACACACGCTCCATGATGCTTCTGACAAACTGCTCACCTTTGCCTACTGGTGCCTTCCTACAGCTCTGTCCAGCCCAACCCAACTCTACGTAAAGGCACAGGGCAGGATGCCTAAATGCCTAACATCTAAACTAGCAAGACGTTTCCACATACCCCATGCCATCCTATCAGAATCAGAAATAGGTGAACTCTGTACTCCCTGTCCTGTTATTCAACTCTCTCTCATCTCATGGTGAGCCCGTGATACCTACACAGCTCACGGAGTCCTCTCAATGCCTAAGCAAGTTACCCCCACGGAACGGCCTCTGGCTTGAGATTTATATGGGAACCAGTGTATTATTTAAAGAACTGTAGAAAAAAATCAGGGTGCCAATAGAGAGCAAATAAAGCAAAATGCTTCCGTTTTCGAAAGGATGGGTTTTGCCTACCATTTAGAAAGAGGAGTGATGATTATTAGAATTCAGATATACTTTTAAACTCTTGCTAAGAGATCCGAATTTTCTTCTTTTAATAGGGTTTCAGGACTGAAGGAATTCTAAGAACATGCTACACCAGGATTTACAAGACATTTGCTAATAAGCTATCATATGATATCCAAGATAGAGAAACAGGTGGATTTTTAGTTAGTTGAAGGACCAAACCCAAACAGTACTAATCAATCGTTTGAGATTGACTTGCAACTTGTAAAGTATCACATGCCTTGAACCTTGCCCAGTCCCCTTCAACATTTATGTGGTAATTTTCATGAAAGAACAAAAACAATAAATTTACATATGTTACAAAGCTAGAAAGGGTAGTTAATATCAGAATTAATCTTTTTAAAAAGTTTGTAAAGAAGTGAAAAATACAATAAAATACAATGAATTCTTTCAATATTTATCAAGATCTTACTGTATTTCAGACCCTATACCAGGAATTTGGTTTATAAAAAAACTGTAAAAATTCTGCATATCTGGCTCACAGACTGTCTTTTCTTTAAAACAAGTTTTAATACAATTTTTAAAGGTTACTTTCCATTTCCAACAGGGGGAACATAGACAATATTACAAAATATTGTCTATGTTCCCCGTGTTGTACAATACATCCTTGGAGCCTATTTTACCCCCAACAGTTTGTACCTCCCCTCCCCCCCACCCCTATATTATCTGCCCCCCACTGGTAACCCCTAGTTTGTTCTCTGTATCTGTGAGTCTGCTGCTTTTTTGTTATATTCACTAGTTTGTGGTATATTTCAGATTCCACATATTAAGTGATATCGTACAGTATTTGTCTTTCTCTGTCTGACTTATTTCACTAAGCATAATACCCTCCAAGTCCATCCACGTTGCTGCAAATGGCAAAATTTCATTCTTTTTCATGGCTCAGCAGTATTCCACTGTATGTATGTATACACCACATCTTCTTTATCCATTCATCTATTAATGGACACTTAGGTTGCTTCCATACCTTGGCTATTGTAAATACTACTGCTATGAACACTGGGGTGCATGTATCTTTCCGAATTAGTGAGGTGGTTTTTTTTTTTTTTTTTTTTTTTTGGATATATACCTAGGAGTGGAACTGCTGGGTTGTATGGTAGCTCTATTTTTAGTTTTTTGAGACACCTCCATACTGTTCTCCACAGTGGCAGCACCAATTTACATTACCACCTACAGTGTACGAGGGTCCCCTTTTGTCCACATCCTCTCCAACACTTGTTATTTGTGTTCTTTTTGATGACAGCCATTCTGACAGGTGTGAGGTGGTATCTCATTGTGGTTTTGATTTGCATTTCCCTGATGACTAGTGATGTTGAGCATCTCTTCATGTGATCTCAGGCTCATTTTACACTTTCCCTCCCCACATCTGGAATCAGCTATTTCTCCAGGGAACTTTGGTTTCTTTTACTGGGGAATGGTAATAGCAAGATCTGGGCACTAGGTATACTCACTGCTACTGGGATGCCACTTCTTCTGGCTCTTTCCTATGGACAGAACAGGAACTACATTTCTGCAGTATCATGAGTTCGTATTGACAGTAGCAATTCAAATTGGACATAACAGGTTTTTTTCCTTAACTTCTTTCATTTTATATTTGTAACTTTGTTACACTGAATATCCTGGGTTCTAATAACATGCTTATATGTTTTTACACATAAAAGTTAAAAAATTTTTCAAGTCACAATACTAGTATTATCAGTAACAATGAACCTACTGAAGAAAGTTCAAGATTTCTGTGCAGTTTTATGTCCTTAAAATGTAATTCACTAAAGATTTCCCAACTTTTTCAAACCGCCATATGTTCTCGGGATGTTCTAAGATTTCATATTCTGTTCTATTCTGATCCATTCTTCTTTCTGTCTAGGAATAACTGAATTTTAACAGATATGTGATAAATGAATCTCTAGTTAGCTGAATGTGGGGAAAGCAGGCATATTTGTGGACAGAAAAGCCACTAAGGGTTTCTTTTCTTTCTTTCAGTTGTTCATTCAATCATTTTCTAGTTCATACTCTGGCAAAGGAACACGCCCAAAACTTTCAAGTTTTGGTGTAAAGTTGCAAAAGGAAAAAAAATCTTAATGTTCTGAGAAGACTTGAAACTGAAAAGCAGGAATTAGTCATCTAATGCAATTACAAGTGGTATTCTAGGGAGTTTATACCAACATTTCACTTCTGTAAACTAAAAATTTGTGTATTGTTTTCAATTTTTTTTTCAAATCAAAGTTTAGATAAGAACTACTTAAGTTTTCCGAAGGAGCAGAATTTGCTTTTGTTTATCCTGGAGCACAGTTTAAAATACAAAGAGCTTTCCAAGTAAGCTACTGCAAAGAATACCTACATCGACAAACATGGAGAGAAATTCAATACGTATTCCTTGAATAACTTTCCTGAAAGAAGTGATTTATTTGGGGGGGATTAATAAAGATAGCTTTGTTTAGTTACGAAATGGCATACAGAAACTAATAAAATGACTGTACAAGGGGATGTCACAATTCTTTAAAAAAGTTTTCTAAGTTGTAAAATGAGTCAGTTTAATACTGGACAGTAAAATAAACACAGACATCAAAACCAATTATGAATATAGTCTACCACCTCTGATGTTTGCCTTCTTAGTATGTTTCCATGTTCTTTCAAAAATACTAGCTCGGTATTTAAATAAACAGAATGGGAGCGGACAATGTCAAAGTATTATGTCTTCTAAATATATAAAATAATATAAAATATTTTATTAATATTAGAGTATTAACATGTAGCTTTTCAATAAACGAAGAAATATTACATGTATTTTAAAGGTATTATTAAAAGCTTTAAAATTCCTCAGACATTTTCTTTAAGAGTAGCTTACATTTCAGGAAAAATTCATTTGTAAATAGAGACAATCATAATGTCATAAAGTGAGGCATTTTTAGTGAAGTATCTTTTCTCCTTTAATGTCCTAAAATTAACAGCGCTCTCTATGACCAGAGGTATATGAGACCAATGTTAATTAGCATACAGAACATCCCCCAAACAAGTGTTTTAAAACAGACCAGCAGTGAGAATTCCACCTGGGAAATATGCTACATATTTTACCATCAACAATAAAAAATAATTACAAGGTAATTACAGAAGCAGGTAAATATTGAGAAATACTGTTTAAACAGTGTAAGCAGTCCTTACTGAACAATAGTTTTACAGTACTCCACAAATGACTGTGAATCAAGATTGCAAAGAGTGGCAATGAAGTGCAGCCTTGTACCGCCTTAATTTCTTTGAAAAACGTCTGATAATTTTTCTTAGGTAGCTGAAGATTACCAGGTAGTTTGGAATAAGTATGTATAAGGTCACATTCCAGTCATTTGAAGCTCAGTTTCAGTTTTTCAGGAACTCATTCTTTGTCCTCTTTATTAACTATTCTTCCCAATAGCAGTCATTGTAAAGGAAATTATATGGTAGTTTTTGTCCAAATGTCTGTTTTGTGTTATTTACTTGTTATTTTTATCTTGCTACTTCTGAAAAGGAAATGCATACATGATAGTCATTAAAATAAAGATAAATCATTTAAAAACTCATTAAAAATCATGTGGTCATTACAATCTAAAAACTAAATGTAACGACCATTTCAAGCAGGGAAAGTAAAGGGACCTATGTAACAAAAGGAGGAACAACAGTTGTGACGGCGAACTGGGCTAAGGAAAATGGTTGCATTTGGACACAGAACTCAGCTTTGAGCTTCCTGGCAGCCAGTGCTGTTTGCAGATACGCGTATTTCTGTCTGGGAACCTTATCCGGTGATGTTTTTATCTGCAGAAAGGGGTGGTATTTAGGTACCCAGGAAACCATTTCTAGGTGCCCACCAAATGTTTTTCGTTAAAGCTCGAAATCACTTTGCAAATTTTAGAGAAAACCAACAGAGTCCTTTGGCACTTTTTAAAAGGTGATGACAGGCGTATGTGCTGTTAGTGCTGGAAAATACAGCTATGAGTTTCCTTATACAGGTGATAAAAGCGTTGACTGAAGCAGAGATTTGTGAAAATGACTGGGAAGAGTGTGATGCTAGCGACTTAATCCCGTCTCTTCCCCACCGCCATCTGCGGGTCCCAGCCTTACCTCTGTGCTGGTGCTGCTGTTGAAGACTGAACAGATCATAGTTTCAGTCTTAATCTGAAGTAGTAACAGCCCTGGAAGGCTCTCTGAGATTAGTGGTTTTCAAACTGGTCCAGGGGGGTCTTGGAGGGATACCGAATGCCCAGGGTCCTGAGCTTCCAGAGCGTTTAAAGAAAAAGTTCTTCTTCAGTTTCAATATTTTTAAACTCCCACACCTAAAACCTCTTTTAGATAACGTGCTCATCAAATACTTCTCTCTGTCCCTTTGGAAGGCTACCCTGAGGGAGTAAGTTACTGACCTGTGAGTGACCCGCCTTGCATATTTACTTTTCTTGGAGAACTGGGAGAGTTCTCAGGGCTTAAAAAGAGATTCTGATGTTTCAGATCTGTGATGGAGAGGAAGAACCTTAGGTTTTCTGGCACAAAATCACAGCACCTGCTTACTTGACTGCTTTTTTCACCTGCAAGAGAAAAAGTTAAGAAGACCCTGTACAAAGCTTCCCTAGCATTCATTCGTTTTGGTTAGAGCAGTCAGAGTGCTGACTCACTACTAAAATTACTTGGAAGTATTTATAACTCTGTGTATTATTGTTGTTAGCAATAGTAGTAGTAATGGCAGGAGCGGTACCAGCTGGTAAGTAGACAGTCTGCAGTTTACAGAGGGTTTACACTTTCCCCTGTGTGTGTGTTATCACATATAATGTCACTTAACACTCAATAATTCTGAGAAATACAGACATATTTGTCATCACTCGGTGTAACAGATGAATCAATCAAGGCATATAGAGGTTAAGTAACTAGCTTACGATAACTTACTAACTAAAATCTGAGACTCAAGTTCTGATCATATACGACTTTTCAAAGCTCAACGGTCTTTCAACTGCATCATTTGTTAAATTAAAAGTTTCAGTTGCTGGTGCATTTTGTCCACTCAGAAAGAGCAACATTAACTTCATTTTTCATATTATTTGAAAAAGTAACAGGTACTAGCCCTACCCAAGGCTTAAATTAAAATATGCACTATCATTAGTAACCCGCCATTTTAGTAATAAAACAGTATATGATTTCCCTTAAAAATAGGTTAAAAAAGTTTCTTCATCTCCTTCACCCTAGGTAAAACTTATTAGTATTTTTCAGAGTGATTATTTTTATCGTTTTTGTATTTTGGGGTTGTAAGAAAGGCTTCTGAGAAATCTCTATCCTGCTGTGCCTTCTGAGCCCTCAAGACCCCTTCCTCCCTCATGAATGATGGGGGCATAGCCCCTGGTACGTAAATATCCTAGGTATCAGTGGCACCTACTTACAGCAAAAGATTTCAGTGTACAAAAACAGACCAAAATATTCATTTCACCCTTCTTTTTAATTTTTTTTTAATTTTTATTTTTTTATTTATTTTTGGCTGCATTGGGTCTTCGTTGCTGAGTGCAGGCTTTCTCTAGTTGCGGCGAGCGGGGGCTACTTTTCATCGCGGTGCGCGGGCTTCTCATGGCGGTGGCTTCTCTTATTGCAGAGCACGGGCTCTAGGCGTGCGGGCTTCAGTAGTTGTTGTGGCTCCCGGGCTCTAGAGCACAGGCTCAGTAGCTGTGGCGCATGGGCTTAGTTGCTCTGCGGCATGTGGGATCTTCCTGGCCCAGGGCTTGAACCCGTGTCCCCTGCATTGGCAGGCAGATTCCCAACCACTGCGCCACCAGGGAAGCCCATTTCATCCATTTTTAATGACCAAAACTTTCAAAACAAAATAAAACTGAAGAAATTATAACTCGAGTGTCTTTCAGATCATCTAGAATGGATTCTGAACAACAGGGATACATTTTAAACAGGAAGGCAAATGAGAAATTAATGACAAACACTCAATAAACTATATTAGCATACTTTTGTGCTAATGAAAAGCCAAGTATATTATATTTTTCTCTCTGCTGCTGTGCTACTTGTGGAGTCTCCAGGAGCGGCCCTTCAAGTGTCTTTTTCTGAACGAGAGCACGTTCAGCCACAGGTTCTGGAGTGAGGCAACTAGCTGTACAATTCAGCCAGGAGACCTGCTGTTCAGACATGAATTATCCAGATGAGCTGTCTCTTCGGCTAAAATTTAGCTAATTTGTCAGATTTTTCATTGACTTTCTATATAGATCTTTACATTTATGGTGCAATCAGGACTTTTATTGTGTGCAAATTTGAGAGAAACAAGGCTTTAGGGCCTTAAACGTTCCAGCAAATAAGCACATAAGAGTACAATTCCTAATTTAACAATTGGTTTTCCAGTTGTGTGGATTATCTAGGCATCTTTTTCCCTCCGCTGTGCTTTGAATCAATGGTCATTTTGTGGACCTCAAGATATATTTCCCAAAGGGTTTGGTGAATCCTTGGAATTTAAAGAGAGAAGAATTATGCCATCAATTATGAAGGGGAAAAAAAATGGGGGAAGACTGACTCTGGCTTTCAGTGGTCTAGTCTGTTTTTGTCCTTTCTTTCTGTTGACTTATTTTGACCAAATCATAGAAATGTTAGCCTTTTTTGCGGCAGTGGGTTGGGGGGGGAGATTTCTGAAGTAATATAGATAATATTATTTCTTGAATCAGCAGATTAATACAGACTATCATTTCATGGGAGTGTTAGCAAATGTCATATACAAATATGGTTCCATCTTCAGAAAGCTGAGATACAGAAGTTAAATTGAAATAGATGTCTTTACTACTGGATGTGTTAGAAACAAACATGCTAATAACATTCATAGAAAGGGATATGGAATAAAGCATTTTTTGAAGATTCACTTCACCATGGAATCCCCTTTTATGGAGTACCTACTAACTTCTCACAGATTAGGAAAACGCTGAGTTTTAAACCAAATTTAAAAACCAACCACGCTATAAAACCCTATTTGTTTGAAATATAAATCACTGATTGAAACAATCTCAAATTTGTAAACTTTGTATTGGAAGATTGTATTAAAAAATAGTTTGTACATGCCAACCTGCAGGTCAGCTCATTGACAGAATGTACCTAAACATTAAGAAAAAGTTTTATGTAAAAGTTACAAATGAGGTTTAAAATACAAGACAAACGTGTATATATGCATTTCACACAATGCTTTGTGGAAAGCAGTGCGTTTATTTAAAATGCATTACTTCGTTTGTCCATGACTTATAATCAATAAAATTAACTGAAACTCACAAAATGAAAAATACCCCCACAGTATACTCTGTGTGTGTGCGTGTGTGCGTGTGTGTGTGTGTGTGTGTGTGTGTGGTGTAAATGAATTATATATCTTAAGTAGGGAAAAACTACGAAATTTTTACAAATTTAACAAATCATTTTATCTTGAATGTATATGAAGCATTTTTTATTTAAACCAGGTAAATTTGCTAATAATTTTACTCAAAACATTGGCTTGGAAGGCGAAGTCTTTTAAATGAAATGAATATTTGATTTTATTGTAAACAAATGCCCACATACTTTTAGTAGTCATAAAGATTTGAAATCAAGTTTCTTCATGAAACACTGAAACTAGATTTTGTTTGTGGACTCTTTTTTTATCTTTAACACTGTTGTAATTTGATATTTTATTTCATTAACAGGCAAATCAGTTTTGTCCTAACTATCCTGTGGCAATACAGGAAACATGATTATTACTGAATGAAACTTTTTTAGATGAGTTAGAAAGAAAATAATGTTCATTTAGAAAACTACCTGGATCTGGAGATGGATGTTAGGGTTGGCTGCACAGCAATGTGGATGTACTCAATGCCACTGAGCTGCACACTTAGGAATGATTAAGATGGTAAATTTTGTCTAATGTATATTTTACCACAGTTTAAAAATTGAATTAAAAAGTATCGGATTATAAAAGTGAATTTTCATTATAGAAGATTTAGAACATAGTGAAAAACTCAAGACAGATAAAGTGAAAAACCCAAGACAGATAAAGTGAAAAACTCAAAATGTAAACCATTTGATACACTAGACTTCCAGTTTTAATTGAACTTGTTTTAGTAATTATACATATCGCAAGATAATCTTGCGAGGTTTTAAAAAATATTTAGAGCTCATTAGGCTTGCTTTCACATTATAACTGACACTTAGCTTTAATCCACAGTAAATATCTAGAGTGATAATATCAAGTATAGTAAAACGCTGTCCCTTGAAGCTCATTATCTTTACTTGTTTTACATTTGGGTGAAATAAAAGTGAATGTGTAGTCTGCTTATTTCTAACAAAGCAAAGTATATATTAATGCATTTAAAATTTTAGGCACTGTAGTGAAATTAAATTTTATAACTAATGGTTTTATTCAGAAGTCAATAATTCTTATGAACAGGGTAAAAGGTACAGTTTTTGAGTTAGCTATTTGCTCAAAAATTTGGTGACATAGTAGGTAGGGTAAGCCTCACTGATGCCTCAGTATACTTCATCATTCTCAGCCATCAGTGATTAAAGCAAGATTGGTTCATCCTTTTTTGACAGATGTGCTCTTGAGCAAGACTGTCTCACTTTCACTTATTAGTAAAAATGAGAGAGGAATACTGTTTTTTTACTTCTATAAGAATTAAGATTGTTTACTTTTTATTTCTGGTTTTGAAATCACTAGTTTGCTAATATGTTGGTTTAAGCAACCCAAGGTGCAGGGAAATAATTGTACCAAAAAGAAAAAAGAAAGGAGAAGAAAAGGAGGGAGAAAAAAAAACCAAACAGTTGTAATAAACTATAGTCCTTATCATATGTCACTTCCTAAGAAATAAAACAGGATTCTGATTTTATAAGTATCTACAAGATTAAAAGTCACAACCTTTCTCAAATTCCTAAAGACAAATTAAATTATTTTGATATGAAAATACATTTAAAGACCCATTTATACTTGGTCACAGTTTTCTTCAATCACATGATAGGAAAACTTCTGTCAAAGTCAACTGAACTGGAAATACAAAATCAATGCCAGTAACAAAACATCTCAAAATTTCCGATCACCATCTCATTTAAACAGATTGGTTTTTGTATTAATGTTTAAGCCAACATAAACTTATCTCAAATGTAAAACTTCATCAAGGACACAAAGCAGGCTAACCTAGATACTGGGTATCTCAAAGCAGCTAGATTTAAAATGAGTGATGGTTAGCAAAATCTAATAATGAACTTTTGAGAGAGGAAGAATTGATGAGAATTTTTTTATTATGTGTTAGGATTTTAGGCTTTTTAAAAAATTATTTTTTATGGTTCTAGACTCACTGTATAAACCAATTTTAACCTTTCTCCATTTGCTGGATTACTACCTTATATTGGTAGTTCCAACATAGTAAGGTACTATAATGCAGCAGAAAGGATCCAGAAGTCTCTGTATCCATAAAAATTGTACAAAGGTTACTTTTTATGTATTGCTGGTAGTTATTAATCATGATATGGTTTCAGTATCTACCTAACATTTTTCAAAAATACTTTTGGTTCATTAATTCATTCCATATGAGCCCTGTTTTCGTGCTATATGTACACTGTTTCAGGCACAGAGAACATAACACTGTGCAATACAGGCAAAATCCGTTCCTTTAAGAAGTATATAATCTAGCCCGGAAAGCCCACTTAGAAGACGTAATTACAAATGTGTTTGGTATAAACTGCCACTGAGAAATGCCAAGTGCTTTGGGATGGTTTGGCACGGTAGTCTAACCCAGACTGGGAATTCAGGGACAACTTTACTAAGAAAATGATATTTGAGACTTGAATGGCATTTAGAAGTTAGCAGGACTAAGGGGGACACAGGGAAAAGGAACACTGTTAGGGTAGTGGAAACAGCATATGCAACACCTGGAATGTAAAAGAGGAACTCAAAGAGGGTTAATAAAGATGGAACAGAGAGAATAAGGGGAGGGAATACTGCATGCCTTGAGGCTAGGAAGGTGGGGAGAAGGTAGATCATGCAAGGTGTTTTAGGCTATGTTGAAGATTTCAGACTTCACCTGAAACGCAGAGAAAGCCAACAAAAATCAAAAGGTAAATGATTAGATTTGTATATTTAAAGGATCACTGGCTCAGTCTTTGAACTGGAGAGGAGCAAAATTGGATGTGGGGAGATTTACCAGAAGGGTATGCCAGTGGTTCAGCTGAGAGATGCAGTAGGGTGGGGAGAAAAGAAGTAAGCAGCTTGAAAGCTCCTGGGAGATACAACGAACAAAACTTGGTAAGTGTGAGAAAAGATGACTGCAGATTTCTTCTGGGAGGTGCCATAAATGACCAAGACGGATAAGACTGGCAATAGTGGACCTGGTGGTCAAGATGGTGGAGTAGGAAAATGCTGAGCTCACTGTCTCTCACAGGTACACAAACATTACAACTATTTACAGAGCAACTACTGATGAGAAAGACCAAGACTGGCAGAAAACATCTTCTACAAATTAAGGTATAAAGAAGGAACCACAATAAGATGGGTAAGAGAAGTGGAGATGCTGTATAGTCAAGACCCACACCCCTGGACGGGTGACCCACAAAGGAAGGATAATCACAATTTGAGAGGTTCTCCTCAAGAAGCAAGGGGTCTGAGCCCCACACTGGGCTCCACAGCCCATGGGGGCTCTGCACTGGGAAGACAAGCCCCCAGAATGTTTGGCTTTGAAGGCCAGCAGGGCTTACTTCTGGGAGACCCAGAGGTCTGTGGGAAACAGAGACTCCACTCTTAAAGGGAACACACAAAATCTCACACACTCCAGAACCCAGGGCAGAAGCAGTAAACTGAAAGGAGCCTGGGTCAGACCACCTGCTGATCTTAACCTCCCAGAGAGGCAGGAGGCAACAGGAGCTCACCCTGGGGGCAGAGACACAGGCGGCAGGCATTTGTGGAGCTCGTTCTACCACGTGGACACTGGTGCTGGCAGGTGCCACTGTGGAATCCTCCTTCCAGCTTATTAACACTGGGACCCGGCCCTGATCACCAACCTGCCAGCACCAGTACTGGGACACCTCCTGGGTGGGCAGGGACACAGACCCACCCACCAGCAGGCCTGCTGCCTGCAGACCCCTAAGCCCACAGGTTCCACAGTACACCACCCCGTCCAGCAGAGGGCCGAAGACCCAGTCCCAAACAGCACTGTGCCAGCGCTAGCCCCAGGGTCACCAGGGCCCTGCAGTCAGATACCCTGGGGCCTGCTTCCAGCTGCCAGTGGGCCAGCACTAGCCCAGAGACCAACCTCACCCACCAGTATGCAGGTACCCGTCTCAGGAACCCGGGGATCAGCCCCACCCACCACAAGGCAGACACCTGCTGCAGGACCACTGCAGCTCTACAACCTGCCAAGTCATAACCCAATTCACTCACCAGTGGGCCAGCACCAATCCAGGAACCCCACTCTGGGCCTGACCCCGCCTACCAGCAGGTTGACACCAGCCCTGGGACACCTTGGAGCCCTCAGCCAAGAGCCCCAGATTCAGTTCAACTCACGAGTGGGCTGTCACCAGCTTTGGGACACCCTGGACTCTGAAGACAGCCATGTCAGGAACTGGATCCACCCACCAGCAGGACAATACCAGATCTGGGAACCCCAGCCCCACAACCGCCAACCCCGGAACCTGGCTCTGTCCACCCATGGGTTAGCACTAACCCCAGGATCCCTGAGGACCTGTAATCAGCTGCCTTGTGAACCTGCCCCTCCCACCAGTGGTCAACAGACTCTGCAAAAGACAAGGCCTGGCAAGCAACCAGACAAGGGGCCAGCCACACCTACCAGACCACCCACAGTAGTCAACCCACCACAACAGAAGAAACCATGCAGAACAAAGACCCATATAAATGCCTATAGGAGCCTCACTTCAGATCTAAAGACACAAACAGATTGCAAGTGAGGGGATGGAAAAAGGTATTCCATGCAAGTGGAAATGAAAAGAAAACCAGGGTAGCAATACATAGACAAAAGAAACTTTAAAACAAAGACTATTACAGGAGACAAAGAAGGACAATACATAACAATCAGGGGATCAATCCAAGAAGATGATATAACAATTGTAAACATATATATGCCCCCAACATAGGAGCACCTAGATACATAAAGCAAATATTAACAGGTACAAAGTGAGAAACTGGCAGTAACATATAATAGTAGGGGACTTTAACACCCCACTTAGATCAATGCACAAATCACCAAACAGAACATCAATAAGAAAACATTTGCCTTAAATGACATATTAGACCAGATGGACTTAACAGATATATATATAGAACACTCCATCCAAAAGCAGCAGAATACACATTCTTTTCAAGTGCACATGGAACGTTATCCAGGACAGATCACATACTTGGTCACAAAACAAGTCTCAGTAAAATTAAGAAAACTGAAATCACATCAAGCATCTTTTCCAACCTTAATAGTATGAGACTAAAAATCAACTACAAGAAATAAACTACAAAAAACACAAAGACATGAAGACTAAACAAGATGCTAGTAAACAACCAATGGACCACTGAAGAAATCAAACAGGAAATTTAAAAATACCTAGAGACAAATGAAAAAGAAAATACGACAATCCAAAACGTATGGAGCACAGCAAAAGCAGTTCTAAGAGGAAAGGTTACAGTGATACAAGCTGACCTCAGGAAACAAGAAAAATCTCAAATAAACTACCTAACCTTACACCTAAAAGAACTAGAAAAAGAAGAAAAAAACAAACCCGAAGTTAGTAGAAAGAAAAAAGTCATAAAGATCAAAGCAGAAATAAATGAAATAGAGACTAAAATCACAATGAAAGGAGGCAAAAATATACAATGGGGAAAAAACAGCCCTTGATGTCAGTCTTAGTAATATTTTCTTGGATATGTCTCCTCAGGCAAAGGAAACAAAAGTCAAAATAAACAAATATGCACAGTGAAGAAAATTATTAACAAAATGAAAAGGCCACCTGCTGAATGGGAGAATACATTTTCAAATTATATAGCCCATAAGGGGCTAATATCTGTAATATACCAAAAACTCATACAACTCAACACCAAAAAAGCAAACAATCCTATTAAAAAGTGAGTAGAGAATATAAATAGACATTTTTCCTAAGAAGACATACAGATGGCCATTGGCACATGAAAAGGTACTCAACATCACTAAACATCAGGGAAAAGCAAATCAAAACCACAATGGGATATCATCTCACATCTGTCAGAATGACTATTATCAAAAAGACAATAAATAATAAATGTTGGTGAGGATGTGGAGAAAAGGGAACCCTCGTGCACTGCTGGTGGGACTCTAAATTGGTGCCTCCACTATGGAAAACAATATGGAGGTACCTCAAAAAATTAAAAATAGAACTACCATAAGATCCAGCAATTCCACTCCTGGGTATTTACCTGAAGAAAATGAAAACACCAGTTCAAAAAGATATATGCACCCCTATGTTCACTGCAGCATTATCTACAATAGCCAAGATATGGACGCAACCTAAGTGCACATTAATAGATGAATGGATAAAGAAGATGTGTTGCATATATACAATGGAATATTAGTCACAAAAAAGAACAGAATCTTATCTTTATAACAACGTGATGGACCTAGTGGGTATTATGCTAAGTGAAATAAGTCAGACATTGAAAGACAATACTGCATGATTTCACTTATTTATGAAATCCAAAACACACACACACACACACACACACACACAAAATGAACAAACATAACAAAACAGAAACAGAGTTATAGATACAGAGAAAAACCAGGTGGTGGGAGATTGTAGCGGAGGGGAAAGAAATAGGTGAGGGAAATTAAGGGGTGCAAACTTCCAGTTGCAAAATAAATGAGTCATGCGTTTGAAACGTACAGTGTGGGGAATATAGTCAGTAACTATATAATATCTTGTATGGTGACATATTGTAACTAGAATTATCACGGTAATTTGTTTCGAAACGTATAGAAATACTGCATCTCTATGCTGCGTACCAGGAACTAACATAGTGTTCTAAGCCAATTATACTTCGAAAACAAACAAATTCATAGAAGAAGAGATCAGATTTGTGGTTCCCAGATGGGGTGAAGGGTGGGGAGGGTGAATCGGATGAAGGTGGGCCAAAGGTACTAGAAACTTCCAGGTATAAGATCAATAAGTACTAGGGATGCAATGTACAACATGATAAATATAATTAACACTGAGGTATGTTATATATGAAAGTTGTTGAGAGTAAATCTTTTATTTATTTACTTGTTTATTTATTTATTTATGGCTGCATTGGGTCTTCGTTGTTGCGTGTGGGCTTTCTCTAGTTGCGTCAAGCGGGGGCCACTCTTCGTTGCGGTGCACGGGCTTCTCAATGCAGTGGCTTCTCTTGTTGCGGAGCACGGGCTCTAGGCTCGCGGGCTCAGCAGTTGCAGCATGCAGGCTCAGTAGTTGTGGCTCGCGGGCTCTAGAGCACAGGCTCAGTAGTTGTGGCTCACGGGCTCTAGAGCACAGGCTCAGCAGCTGTGGCGCACGGGCTTAGTTGCTCCGTGGCATGTGGGATCTTCCCGGACCAGGGTTCGAACCCGTATCCCCTGCATTGGCAGGCGAATTCTTAACCACTGTGCCACCAGGGAAGTCCCTGTTTTAGTTTATTCTTAATTATTGGGAATAACTGCGTATATTGAAGTATTTACAGAAGAGGGTTTAGGACAAAAAGAAGGAAAACATTAAAAATCTTTCAATATTTGGATAATACTGTGAGTTGTCAGTCATTTAACATTTAACATGCGGATAAGATGAGGCCCAGAAGCGTAACTGTTTTGCTGGGCTCGTACAGTTAACATACTGGAGGCCACGTGTGAACCTAGCTCTGTCAGGCTCCACATTTCCTACAACACTGTAATGAATAAAGGATGTACACATTGTGCTGAATTTCTGAAGAGCCATTACTCTTTAAAAAAATATTTTCGTGTATTTGGTGATCAGGGTTTCAATGTTCAAAATCGTCAATATTTATTTACATGGAGTTTTTAGCTAAAATACAGAGTACTTATAAACTGGTTTTCGACAACTGAGCAAAAATAATTTGCATCTACTATGCACCATAATCTTTTTTAAAAATATTTATTTATTTACTTTAGTTTTGGCTGTGTCAGGTCTTAGTTGCGGCACACAGGATCTTTCGCTGTGGTGTGCGGGCTTCTCCCTCTAGTTGTGGTGCACAGGCTCAGTAGTTGTGATGATGCATGGGCTCAGCAGTTGTGGTGCATGGGCTCAGTAGTTGTGGCACGTGTGGCAAGCAACTGCGAGTGCCTGTCATGCTCTTGAAAAATAAATACGAAATCTGAACAGCTGATGATCACAAAAATAATTACAGGTTGTCATTATTAAGTACATAATCACACCTAACCCTCCTTAATATAAACGTACATAACTAGACTACAATACATGTTTCAAAATGTTAGAGAAGCAAAACACATGGAAGGTACTGTTTTTCTGAGGAACCATCCTAGCGGGGTACACGGTAAGAATTTTCAAAACGACGTAAAATCCCTAGTCCTGAAAACCCTTCCTGGCCTGTATGGGAAATAAATGTCCTCGTGTAGCCTGTACATAGGTCAGAACAGGGAAGACTAAGGGCTGGGAATGGTGGGTGTGCGTGTTAACCCTGTGAATAACTGAGAGTGGGAACTTGAGAAAAGGATGCTTAGGTTCATGGGACCTTTAGGGCAGATACGTACAGCACTCGTTTACCTTTAACCAGCAGTGCACCTCCCCAACCTACTCTACATCCTCACTTCCTACACTTCTGTTGTGTACGCCCTTATCTTTCACGGCAGCTCCTCACCGCCAGCAAGACCAGGGGGACACTTATTTAGCTTATTTGTAGACCCTTCTGACTATACAAATGAGTAAGTCAAATTAACTTTATCACAAAAATGATGAGTGTTTCTTTTGAAATACGGACCATGGTTCCAAGAATAACATGCTCGCAGAGTCCCTGCATTGTGGATGGGGGCGTAAGTCTTCCTCATAGCCTAAAGTTCCATTTTTCCAACAGACTGCGGCATTAAATACTGGCAGCAGGACTACAGGCATGCTAGAAGCCACAAACTGTCTTACTAGTCATGAGGTCAATTGTAGTAATGATGGTGAACTTCTACAGAGCACTTCCTGTGTGCCAGGCACTACTTTAAGTGATTGATATGTATGAACTCATTTACTCTTTATAATTTTAGGTAATAGCCTTATCCCCATTTTATGGATAAGGAAACTGAAGTATAATTACTCAAAGCTATACTGTTGAGATTCTACCTACAGGGCATCGTAGGTCTTATTTTGGACTTAGGAACCCTGGTAGTTTATGTATAATATACATATTTTTCTACTTGTGCCCTTTATCTTCAACGTAAAAGACCACAAGCTAAACATTTAAGCACAGGTAAGCTTAGGTATAAGCCTACATTTTACTAGCATCTAAACCAGCTGACAGCTGCGAACAGAAATGAAAGACAGCATTATAAAACTATGTCCCGCACAGCTACTCTTACCTGCATAAGCTATATTCTAATTCATGACCTTTGCCCTTTTCCTTCCTTTCTTTCCTGTTTTTTCTTTCCTAAAAATGCCTCAATAATTTTAATAGTGTAATCATTGATCACACTATTTATTTGGAAACACATCTGGCCAAAATTTCCGCCTTATGAAAAGTAAACAACACTGCTGTATATCATTTTATCTTAATTCTCAAAAGGGATCAATGAGATGATGTAAAAAGTATGAAAAAAACAAAAGACTAAAAAACTATGTGTATACAGTTCCATAAAACAAACACAATAATTGATAGTAAGGGAAGTGAAAAGGAATAAACATTTGTTGACTTCCTGCCTAAGATGTTTTTTTAAGATTTATTGTTTACAATAGAGACAAATTTGGTTTGAAATGCCAAATTTGGTTAGATTAGTAAGGGAGAAAAAGTGCTGATGGTAACACTATTTACATCTCTTTAGATTGAAAGGGGAATCTAGGCATTACTGAGAATTTGTTTTAGCTGATTAGATTACAGATAATATTCTCCATTGCTTTATAAACACGTATTTTAATCTCTGTGAGATTTTGAGAACCAGCCTATGGTCATAAAAACTGAATTTTAACATTATATAAACCAGGCCTCTGGCTGCAGAACGCAGTGAATTCTGTAGTGTACCAGTGTATTTATTTATATTCAACTTTATTATTTATTCCTCTGTGTTTATTTTTAGATTTCTGACTTGTTCCTGACACCCAAAACACATATTTATATTTTTTCATTGCAAATATTATGGAAGATAGATTAGCATTTAGCATCAGCCTGAGTTGATGAGGTGAATTTAATAGAAAAGGGAAGGGGAAACTTCCCTTAATAAACTTTAAGGCCAAGAATACATTTTTATGTTATTTTCCCTACTTCTTAACTGTGGAAAACTATAACAACCAAGGTCTTACAGTTAAAAGAACTGATATTTCAGGACAACTTATAAAGGGAAGCATTTCCTTTGGAGAACTTTTCTCCCATCACTGCTGCTGTTGCTGTGTAGAGGGAATGGTGCTTTTGCATTTAGCAGCATAAGCCTTCTGGTCTAACATGAAAAAGGAGAGAAGAGTTATTCTCTCTCAGATTTTTAACTGTGGTTTTTATGCTACAACCCTACCTACTACTTGTATATGTGTGAGTGAATGCAATGAGTATTTCCTTACTTTCAAAAATATCTTAAAATAATGAAGGTATTAAAGTTCCTTCAATGAAACGTATTAAATGACACGGGAATATGCTATAGCTTAGTGTTAAATGAAAATAAAAGCAAGAGGCAAGATTAAACAGGTAATATATTCTGCTTTTCCAAAACTCTGCTGAAGTGAACAGGCATATTACTTTGTAGGTAACCCTTTGCCAAGCACAGCATGCATACAGAAGAGTGCGCGAGTGGAAGTGTACAGGCGGAAGAATGCGTCTGCAGTGAACACGCCTGTGTGACCAGTGCCCAGACCAGCAAAGCAACACCGCCAGCGCCTGAGGCTCCCTTTCAGTTGCTGCCTCCCGCCCCCTCTAAACAGAAGGCACGTCCAGCACCGCTGATGAACCTGGACTGCTCGGGACCGTGCGCGAACACAATCACACAGCGTGCGCTCTCTTGTGTCCGACTCCTGTTGCTTGATGTTGTTTGTGGGATTCATCCATGTTTGCGTACTTGTAGTTGATGCATTCTTATTAATGCTGTGTAGTAATCCAACATGTGAACTGATCATAAACCATCCACTCTACCTTCGTGGCACTTGAGTAGTTTCCAGTTTGGGCTTATGACACTGTTTTGCTTTTATACTTAAAAACAGATCTAAACACCAGAAACACCAACCAAAACTAGTTTTCAAATGAACAATCTTGAAATTGGCAAATGATTTACTATGCTAATTACTCCACAAGTTTTCTTTCCAGCTCTGATTTATCAGAAAGCTGCCGATGTAGGGGTGTCTGACCATGTTATTGATGTTGCTCAACCTGTTTTTCTTCAAACATAAGTGCTTTGATTTATTTGGTTCAGAGTTTCATTCCCTCTCAATGGCTGTTGACATTTCACAACAGAGGCACCAGCTCACTCTCCCTTTTCAACCTCAGAGACACTTAAAAACCTGTCAAAAAACAGCCCGGAAAAACTTTCCCAGAGGTCACGTGTTGGCCAACTCCTGCTGTCTGTAATAAAGAAACCAAAAGCTCATACATATAAAAAAGCCTCAGAGCCACAAAACTCTTTGCGCTTAGTCATTCATGTAATTTCGGGCAGACGTTATGAAGCAAGCTAATGCCCTAGAACTTTTTTTGTTTGTCTTAACGTAAGTGAGTATAATCACCTCCACTCCTACCATCACTTCCCACTGTCTCTGAGTTGCCTCCTGCAGGATCCCACTGCAAGAAATAACAGAAAGGATGAAAAACTGAGAATGAAAGTATGGATGTTAATGAGATAGCGTGGTGTGAGCCAAGTTCAAGTGATAAAGTGCAAAGAAATGCAGAGTAAGGACAGTCTATGCACCCTTTACTGGAGATAGTCTTCACAGTAGGATCCTCAGCAAATTATTTAAATGTGATTTATGCATATTAAAAAATACTTCTCAAAGACATCTCTTTAAAGAAAACAAGAATTCTCTTTGATCTTTATTCCAGAATCTTCTAGTCTTATTACACTGTTCTGCAATTTTTTTTAAAAAAAAATTATTTATTAATTTTTGGCTGCATTGGGTCTTTGTTGCTGCACGCGGGCTTTCTCTAGTTGTGGTGAGCGGGGGCTACTCTTTGTTGCGGTGTGCAGGCTTCTCATTGCAGTGGCTTCTCTTGTTGTGGAGCACGGGCTCTAGGCGTGCAGGCTTCAGTAGTTGTGGCTCGCGGGCTCTAGAGCGCAGGCTCAGTAGTTGTGGTGCACGGGCTTAGTTGCTCCGCGGCATGTGGGATCTTCCTGGCCCAGGGCTCGAACCAGTGTCCCCTGCATTGGCAGGTGGATTCTTAACCACTGCGCCACCAGGGAAGTCCTGTAATTGTTTGTTCACATGTCTGTCTCTTCCTCTAGACTGTGCTCCTCTGAGTGTGGATACTGTAATATTAAATTTCATATACCATAGCATCTAGCACTTAAGTGATGCATAAATGTTTCATGAATGAGAGGATGCATTAATTAAATGAGGAAATAATTTTTTGAAAAAGAAAAGTTGGTGGGGAGAGTAAAAAACATTGCCTATGTGAGGTCTTCTTGTTCTGAACTCAGCTGCAGACGCTCCGCCGAGTCCGCAACCCTGGAGTATAGAAACAACATCCTCATGAGATCCTGGAAGCAGGGGAGGGAAGTTCACCCTTAAGCACAAGGTGTCTGTCAGCATGGCTGCCCTTGCTCGCACAGGTCTAGTTCTGCCTCTGACTAGAGATTAACCGACTGCGATCCACTTGAATGTGGAGACCACCTGCCTAAAACTGCACTAAGTTGCAACTGACCTTCGGAAACTGAGTGGAGATCTGGCTGTGGCAAACAGAAGGCTGAACGACACTCCAGCTACACGGCGGGGAGGGCTAGGTCGGTGAGATCTTGATGGCTGACAGGGGTCCGTCTTCTGGACGCCCCGTGCTAAACTCCTATTGCCTGTCAAAATTTAACACAGGTTAATGAAGACAATGCTGTAGAGAGTTTAGCAGCTCTCGGCACAGTAGATCCAACACAGCTTTTTGTCTTTGTCATTTTGTTATGTATCATTTACTTTATGTGGCTTAAGAAATATCATGGTAAAATGTTCTTCAGAATTTTAACCCCAGTAACTATTACAAAAACCAACACTTCTTTTATT
The DNA here is from genome assembly GCF_028021215.1 of Eschrichtius robustus. Taxonomy (NCBI): domain Eukaryota; kingdom Metazoa; phylum Chordata; class Mammalia; order Artiodactyla; family Eschrichtiidae; genus Eschrichtius; species Eschrichtius robustus. The sequence continues at coordinate 4,324,328 of NC_090829.1, forward strand.
TTTTAAAGTTGTTATTTAATATTGGAGAATAGTTGACTAACAATGTTGTGTTAGTTTCGGGTGTACAGCACAGTGACTCAGGTATACGTGTACATGTATTTATTCTTTTGGAAATTCTTTTCCCATTTAGGTTATTACAGAATACTGAGCAGGGTTCCCTGTGCTATACAGTAGGTCCTTTTTAGTTATCTATTTTACATATAGCAGTGTGTATGTGTCAATCCCAAGCTCCCAATCTACCCACCCCCACCCTCGTCCCCCCTGGTAACCATAAGTTTGTTCTCTAAGTCTGTGAGTCTGTTTCTGTTCTGTAAATAAGTTCATCTGTATCATTTTTTTTTAGATTCCAAATGTAAGCAATATCATATGATATTTGTCTTTCCCTGTCTGACTTCACTTAGTGTGACAATCTCTAGGTCCATCCATGTTGCTGCAAATGGCATTATTTCAATCTTATTCTATGGCTGACTAATATTCTACTGTATATATGTACCACATCATCTTTATCCATTCCTCTGTCGATGGACAGTTAGGTTGCTTCCATGTCTTGGCAACTGTAAATAATGCTGCTATTAACACTGGGGTGCATGTATCTTTTCTGATGAGTGTTTTTGTGTTTTGGAGGGATATACATCCAGGAGTGGAACTACTGGGTCATATGGTAGTTCTATTTTTAGTTTTCTGAGAAACCTCCATACTGTTTTCCACAGTGGCTGCATCAATTTGCATTCCCATTAATAGAGTACCAGGGTTCTCTTTTCTCCACATCCTACCCAACATTTGTTATTTGTGGGTTTTTTGTTCCATGATAGCCATTCTGACAAGCGTGATGTGATATCTCATTGTGGTTTTGATTTGCATTTCCCTGACAATTAGCGATGTTGAGCATCTTTTCATGTGCCTGTTGGCCATCTGCATTTCCTCTTTGGAAAAATGTCTATTCAGTTTTTCTGCCCATTTTTCAATCAGGTTGTTTGTGTTTTTGATGTTGAGTTGTATGAGCTGTTTATATATGTTAGGTATTAATCCCTTATCGGTCATATCATTTGCAAATATTTTCTCCCATTCAGTAGGTTGTCTTTTCGTTTTGTTGATGGTTTTCTTTGCTGTGCAAAAGCTTTTAAGTTTAATTAGGTCCCATTTGTTTATTTTTGCTTTTATTTCCTTTCCTTTAGGAGACGGATCCAAAAAAATATAGCTGCGATTTATGTTTTCCTCTAGGAGTCTTACAGTATTCAGTCTTACATTTAGATCTCTAATCCATTTTGAGTTTATTTTTGTATATGGTGTTAGAGAATGTTCTAATTTCATTCTTTTACATGTAGCTGTCCAGTTTTCCCAGCACCACTTATTGAAGAGTCTTGTCTTTTCTCCATTGTATATTCTGGCCTCCTCTGTCATAGATTAATTGACCATATGTGCATAGGTTTATTTCTGGGCTCTCTATCCTGTTCCATTGTTCTGTATGTCTGTTTTTTGTGCCAGTACCATGCTGTTTTGATTACTGTAGCTTTGCAGTATAGTCTGAAGTCAGGGAGCATGATTTCTCCAGCTCCATTCTTCTTTCTCAAGATTGTTTTGGCTGTTCAGGGTCTTTTGTGTTTTCATACAAATTCAAAAATTTTTTGTTCTAGTTCTATGAAAAATGCCATTGGTGTTTTGATAGGGATTGCACTGAATCTGTATACTGTCTTGGGTAGTATGGTCACTGTAACAATATTGATTCTTCCGATCCAGGAACACAGTATAGCTTTCCATCTGTTTGTGTCATGTCCAGTTTCTTTCATCAGTGTCATAGTTTTCAGAGTACAAATCTTTTGCCTCCTTAGGTAGGTTTATTCCTAAGTATTTTATTCTTTTTGATGCAGCGGTAAATGGGATTGTTTCCTTAATTTCTCTTACTGATACTTCACAGGCCAATATCACTGATGGACATAGATGCAAAAATCCTCAACAAAATACTAGGAAACCAAATCCAACAATACATTAAAAGGATCATACACCATGATCAAGTAGGATTTATCCCAGGGATGCAAGGATTTTTCAACATCTGCAAATCAATCAATGTGATACACCACATTAATAAATTGAAGAATAAAAACTACATGATCATCTCAATAGATGCACAAAAAGCTTTTGATAAAATTCAACACCAATTTATGATAACAACTCTTCAGAAGGTGAGCAAAGAGGGAACATACCTCAACATAATAAAGGCCATATATGACAAACCCACAGCCAACATCGTTCTCAATGGTGAAAAACTGAAAGCATTTCCTCTAAGATCAGGAACAAGACAAGGATGCCCACTCTTTTATTCAACATGGTTTTGGAAGTCCTAGCCACAGCAATCAGAAAGAGAAATAAAAGAAATCCAAATTGGAAAGGAAGAAGTAAAACTGTCACTGTTTGCTGATGACTTGATACTATAGATAGAAAATCCTAAAGATGTCACTATAAAACTACTAGAGCTCATCAACGAATTTGGCAAAGTTGCAGAATACAAAATTAATATACAGAAATCTGTCGCATTTCTAAACCAATACTTTTTAAAATGTAACTAAAAATGAGCTTGAATTCCATCTTAACAGCACTGACTACTCACAAAATTAATAGTCATGTGAGAAAATGGGTAGAAGAATAATACAAGTCACTGAAACTTTAAAAATTAAAGTTACAGGGAGTTTCCTGGTGGTCCAGTGGTTAGGACTCAGTGCTTTCACTGCCATGGCCCCGGGTTCAATCCCTGGTCAGGGAACTAAGATCCTGCGAGCTGTGCAGCGTGGAAAGTAAAATAAAATAAATATAAAAGTTAAGGTTACGGACATCAAAAAGTAGAGACTGCTAAACTGATAAATTGGGTTTTTTAATTGTCATGTTAAATAAGCACTTAAATTACCTTTATAAAACTTTCTTTAAAATCCTTTTTTGAGCAGCTACTGCTGCACATTTGATTAATATATAAACAAGATACCGATGTTCTCATTTTGATTACTAAAATATTTTCTTTCATTCTTTTCAATTATTTAAAGATAGCAGAGCCCCAAGCACTGTTTGGGTAGGAAAGTGATAGACTGATGTCAGGACACCGAAGAGGAAGGAAAGCATCTCAGGAAGAGCAGCCAGCAGCAACTAACGGTTTTCAGCTGTTGCTGATGTAACTGATCAAGGTGCTGTAACAGAAAGCAGTTTTGTGTGATTCATATATTGTTCCGTTGGGATGCATTCTACTCCCCTATAATTTTTAAGCCTAGCTAACTCCAGGTTTCCCCCTTCCTTAAAAGGTAGTTTCTAACTATGTGTTTATTTTAAAGCTAATAATTGACAGTGAAAGAAAACCGGCAGCCTGTTGAGTTGCAACAAACGTTAAGCCTTGTGTTAGACAAAACAAATATTCTTTATTTGACTAAAATAAAATAGTCAGCTATGTGAAAATTTGTCCCACATTTGCCAAATGCCTTTAGATGAGTTGGTAATATCCTAGAATAATAAAAGATTAGTACCTTTCACTTATAATTAACCTACTGGGTCCAGATTTTGCTTTCAGATACTATCATCACACATAGATTGAAAATGCCATTTACCCAACTATCAAGGCATAACTTTCAGTGAACTGTATTTAGCTATCAAAGAGCTGCAAGCAGTCTACTGATGGAGACATGATACTGCTTTGACAGACTGCTGGTGAAGTTTTAGCTACAAAAGTATATACACTTATAAAGGCATTCACTGTTCACTAAAGACTGTAATGTACTGCATATTAATTAATAAGATGTTCTCTTATATAAATACTACTCCTAAACTGTATTTAGCGGTGTTCTTTAGCACCAATAGAATTTTATTCACAATACTAGAAAAATACAAAATTTATCCATGTTTTCTGTAAGTTTCTTTTACTTTTTTACTCATCATAGAGTCATGGACAGTTATGGAGAAAGCACTATTACTTCCTTATTATATTCTGGAAAACTTGGTTCATTCGTGAAAACTTCTGGCTCAACCTGCTTCCTGAAGGAGAAAACTAAGTTACATATGAGACCACAGTTGGATACTGTGGGTACTAAACAATTGTAATCAGAGGCTCCGCTCCCCTGAAGTGGTACCATTCTCTGATGGCCAATTAGTACTGAGGATAATATAGTAGCTTCTTAAACGTTATCCAGCGACCTTTTCTTTTTCAGTCATGCTAGTCCCCTCTCTTTACTCCACCTCCCACCCCGGCCCCTCTCCCCCTCCTGCCATTAGGACTATTCTTAAGTAACCTATAAGGCTGAAACTTTATTGCTTGGGATTGCCACCTACCAACAGGGAAGCTTAACTTTGAGTTTGAAAATAGATTTTTTTTTAAGTTCAAAGCTTTGTAAGACAGGCTTTCAAGTGGTTAAAAGGTTTTCTAAGAACTTCCAAAGCTTAAGTTTTTACATAAGAAAAAACAAATTTGGAGGATTAACTGTACTATAATCATAGTGAGAAGAGTAATTCCAAATACCTTGCAAAGAAAATTCCACACCTTCCAGGTCCAGAAGGGTTGGGGGACACAGAGATTCTGAGTGGATGAGCCTAGCGTGGGGCAGTCCTGAGGAGGGACCAAGTTCCCTTCATCCTCCCTGACTTTCACACTAAGAGGTGGAACAAGACAGGATGCTCAGAAAAGCTAAAGGGTAAGCCCGAAATTTTCAGGCTGTCGCTTGGCTTCTCTGGGGGAAGAGCCTGCAAAAACTGCAAGCCTTTCAGAAAGTCCTGTTGGGGACAAAGTGTTGTGTCCATCGTGGCCCAGAAGTAATGGACAGAGGAATGAAGTCTGAGGAAGGTTTTCCCGGCTGATGGACCAGAGGGTAGTTTTTACAGGACTCTACAAACTCCTGGGTAGTGCAGAGAAAGCAACCAAGAATTTCAAGGTGCTGATAAGGAGTTTGGAGGTGCTTAGGGAACTGCAGGGTTAAAACTGACTTGGTTTCCAGAGGGAGGGGAAGGCAGCTGAGTGCAGATTTCCTACACACAGACAGAACGGCACGCCTCTGCAGCCCCTGCCACAGCTTTCCTACTGACCCCGTGGATGCAGTGAGGACAGGCCGGAGGCCCAGAGGTCAAGCCCATGTAAGATATCACTGGAAGCACAGCAAGAGGGGGCATGCCTCGCCTGTACTCAAATGCCATCTTGATTAAGAGGGAG